>NW_025335587.1:8163806-8457013 GCF_004798865.1 Varanus komodoensis
ATATTGTTTATATTTTTTATTTATTTTATATTATTAATTTTAATTTTATATTGTTATTTTTGTATTGTATTGTATTTTATTGTGTTGTAAGCCGCCCCGAGGCTTCGGCAAGGGGCGGCATAGAAATGTTCTAATAATAATAATAATAATAATAATAATATATGGTAGAAAAGACTTCTGTAAATTTTTCTTTAAGAAACGGTGCAATAAATACAAACATTCTCTTTCTCCTTCTCTGAAGTTCTTGGAAAGGAAGACCAGATAAATACACTTATTGATAATGATAATAAATCACCTTTTTCTCATTATAGCATTTCAAAATGTGTAATAAATTTGGTGAAACTGGATGGGAAGGACCTACTAATTTTTAATACCAAATTCTAAATAGTCAAACAGATGAACATATGACTAGAAAGCTAGCGTATAATACTAAGATAATTAATCAGATTCAGTGCTACAATCATGCTGGCAGCAGAAACATTGGCTTCCATAGAGTGTGGAAGCACTTTTTCACATGCATGTCACAACAGGGTTGGAAGCCACGCACAATAACTTTGGGTCTTCCAATTATTTGTTTCAAGAATGATACAATGTCTCATGGTACAACTATACCATACAATCCCCTCCGATTCATCCATGGAGTCAATTGAAGGAATGCCACAACTTTAATTTAAAACTTTATAACATTCTCAACATTTGCACTCTGTCACTTACTGAAATGAAATATTGAGGAAATTCTAGTTGTAATGATCACAGCTGCTGAATACTGGTTTTAGAATAGCAGGTGCTTTGTTTTGTTTTGGCTCTCAGATGCATGTTGTAAACCTCAGAAATGTTTTGGATCTGGACAACTTCACAGTCAGTGTCAGAACATGGGTAAAGACACATCCCAAGTCAGATAAGATCTAGTGTAGGAGGTTAAAAACCTAGACTAGCAATGGAAACTCTTTCTGTTCAGTGCTTTTTTTTTGTAAAAAAAAAAAAAAAAGGTGCCGGAACTCACATCTTGGGGTCACACTTTTACACAATGGTCGCCGCTGGCAGTAAGCACTCAGCGCGCGACCACACAACCGATCCCAACCCGAGCAGTGCCCTCACAATCAGCGCCGACACACACGCAGCCCGCAGGCACTATGTTAATGATTTTTGCTGCTGATCTGCTACGCCCAACAGGGCGATTCACAATCACTTGGAAAAATCCTCCAAAAAATGGTGCCAGAACGCCGTTCAGGTGCGTTCTATGACAAAAAAAAAGTCCTACTTGTAACATAATACATAGCTGTTGCTGTTGTACCTGACTCCCCAGGATCCTGACATAATAGAGATACCTATCAGCTTTCTCAGGGCATTCAGGATAGGCATGACTCCTCTAGGCTCCAGATAGGCATGACACGGCCAAACACTAGAACAATCAGCTGTCTCAGGGTATGCATGATAGGCTTAGCTCTCCTAAGCTCGAGCCCATTCAAATGACTAGTAACTGCCTCAGAGAATTCCCCTGGTAAGTGGAAAGAGCTTACCTACAATGTAATGGACAAAGATTGCTCAGAAGGTGTAAATTAAAAGATAAAACTTACTGCTAACCAAATCTGCTTCTGTATATCGCTTGCTCAACTGCTTATGTGATTCTGTAACTCCCCATTGTCACCATTGTTCTGATTTCTGCCAAAAACTGATTGTATTGTTTCCCATTTACCGAAAACTCACTGTGAAGCTATAAAAACCTCATTCAAACTCCACCCGTGACCGCATTCTAACCATGAATGTTGGTCCCTGCCGCAGGAATAAATCTCCTCTTTACTTCAGCATCCGGTCTCTGGCCTCGTCTGTAACACCGCGGGTACAACAGTTGCCTTTTGGTGCTTCACCACAGGAGCAAAACACCAACCCAGATCACCAGAGTTGGGCCTCAAAATGGACTGATAACCAGTGCAACTAGTGTAGTAGTTCAGTTGATATCCCAGGCCCAGTCAGCCTCTGCATGCTCAACTAGCTGCAGCAGAGGTAGTTTTGCATACTTACAGTTCTATAAACTGTTCTTATTGGATTGTATTTGTTGCATTTTGATTTTACGAATTTTGCTCTCTAGCTTGAGTTCCTTTTAGAAAGAAAGACAAGATAGAAATTCTGAAACTAAACTGACATTAATTAAAGGTTTAATGCTATGCATGTTTAGACAAGAGAAATTTTTACAGCTGATATCTGGCCAGTGAATGCTAGCAGCTGTAAAACTCTCTCTCTCTCTCTCCCCCCCCCAAATATGCAAAAGATTGCACCCTAAATGTAGCAATTGCTGTTCTCCTGTAATTCCTATTTTTATAAGTATATGAACTAGCATGAATGATGATTTCATCTAGAAAATATTGATGTTGAAAGAGTTTGCCAGACTAATCACCATATTTAACTAACTCACATTTTTCCACAGGGGACAAAACCGCACTGGATAGTTTTCTAAACTAAACAGTGAGATCTCAAATGCACTTTACTCATGTTCTTGCAAGCCATGATGGTATGAGTGCTGTCACTGATTATTCCCTCAACTAAAACCTTAGAATACTTCTACTTTTTAAAGCTACAGATGAATCCTAAAGCATCTTTGAAAACCAATGAAAGTTTTTCCAGAGAATCAAGTGTTTAATCCAGAAATGGAGCTTTCAGTTCTGTCCCCCATAATGTAACTCTAGTATCAGCAAAACCTTATTGCCACAACTTGGATTTTTCATGTACTTCCACTGGGACCCACAATAAGCTGATTGCCAAATAACAATGAACTAATCTCAAATGCAAATGCAGCCTGAGCCAGGTGAATAAATTGTCTATTATTAGACTTTTTCATGCAGTAAATGCTTTTGTTTCCGCTCCTCTGTCTTAACACCTGCTGTAGCAATGGATACCAACTTTCAGAGCATCACTCCCCATTAACAACAGAATATAAACTAGTATGGAATTGCTTGTATAGAAAGTGATTAACTTTTGTAAAGGAGGCTTTGTTGAAGCAATAAGGCACACAGTAGTAGAACTGGGGCAATGCTGAATATAAATCATCAATCTCCACTGAGTCAATGCAGCAAAGGAAAGACATTCAAATGCAAGGGATGCAATGAGGGCTTTTAAAGAAAACAGCAGACAGTTTTCAGGAATGTTTTTTAATTAATAACAATAATCGAGTGTTGTTGTTTTTTAAGATCTCCCTTCCCCTGTGCTTCACACTAACAGAGATTGTGTTTGATTAGTGCATGAATGGAACCAGGCAGGTCAAGGATATGGAAAAGGCATGACCAGTTTTAAGCTGCATATAAAACACTTCTCAATTGCATTTATTTAAAGAGTGGGCATTTATTTAAAGAAGTGGGCGCAGGATGAAAGTAGTGGTGAAGGACATTCCAATCTACTGACTAATCCCAGAGCTGAGATTAAATGGCTGCTGTCGTGTCAGGGTTTATAGATGTGGAAGCCACGGGCACACCAATGCTACCTAGAAAGAATATCAACTGAAAATGCCCACATCAAAGTGTAAGCAGGATGAAGCCAGGCCCTCCATATCCTGCAGACATACTGTCCTCTTTTGACAGTAAGCCAGACAGCAGCCAGATACTTTACACAGTCCAGAGGCAAAGCCAAGCAGGAGACCTGGCATCAGTAGCACCAAACATCCATGGTTAAAGCAAGGTGCAGGGGGGAAAAGGCAGAAGCTGCTGAGAACAGGAGATATTCAGCACTGGTTACATTGACACAGGAGGTCTATATCACCAGAACCTGCTAAGAGCACCACAGTTCAGCAGCAGTACATGAAAGCTCTCAGGCCAGAGCCATACCCATGAGGAGTCACTGTATGTAAGGAGCAATCCTTGCCTGCCAGTTGAGGAGGCAATGCTTGGAGTGGCCAGTGCGGGGCTCCACTTCTGCTTTAGAGGCAGACTCTCTGCAGGCCTCTCCACTGAGTGCCCAGGCTCCTTCTGGTGTTCTGACATGGATGGTGCAATGCCACCCATCTCTGCAAGCTCAGCTTCTGCCTCTGGGAGTTCCAGTTCCTACTCAGTGGAGAGCCCTCCAGCAGGGACGTGGTGATACAGACCAAACAGAGACCAAGTACCCATGGAAACAGGAGTAAGAGGGCAGTTTCTCAGTTGGGTACCATCTGGAGTGCCTTTGGGTGTGCCATCCTGTGTTATGGTGTTTGGGTAGTCCAACAGCATGAACATTATGCTGGAGATTAAGCATAAGAGGGAGAGCCCAGCAGTGGCCCAAAGAGATTAGGGAAGCATCATCCTTAAAATGATAAGAGAACAAGTGATTAATTAGGGGTGGGTAGGAAAACAGTCATTTAATTCTGGAAGATATAATATGAGGAAAAGAGCAATCCATGGGCTGGGGATTGTTAAGGGCAATTGATTCTAAGCAGTGGAAAAAAGAGACATTGGGAAGGCTAGAGATAAAAAGAAGATGCAATGCACTTGGACCATTTCTGTTTGTGTGTAAGGAAAGAAAGTGCAACGAATTTCAAAGCAATGAATAGGAAGAAGTAGTAATCTGTTTCCCCTTCTACATTTTCTGACATGACAATGTGAAGCACAGCTTTGGTTTGGTTTTTGGTGCATCCCCACAAACCTGTGTATAATTTAGGCACTGGATTCAAAATGCAGAATTTCAGGTACAGTCTGATTTTGTATGTGCTTATTTGGGGAAAAAACCACACTGGGTTCAGTGGGATATTGTCCCAGGTAAAGTTTGTTGCTTGCCTCAAGAGTGAGCACATTATTAGTTTCTAGAAAGACGGAAGTTTGCCTGAGGCTTGTGCCGCCTCTGAAAGGAAGGAAGTGGGGGAGCGGAAACAACCTCTTGCCCTTAATATGATGAATGTAGAAACAGCAAAACAGGCTTCGCTTCTTTCCCTCCATGATACCTTGAACAGCATCCTCACCCCTTCTGCAGGGTTGCATTCCCGACCTCAGAGATGCCTCTGACACAACTGATTCTGCTCCACCTGCAAGGGGAAGGGCGAAGAGCATTGAAATAGTCTTCTTGCCTCCCTAATGCTGTGCAAGAGTCATAGCATCACTCTCTCCATACATGGTAGGTCAGGAGTAGAAACTTTCTTTTCTCACCAAATTTTATTTTGTTCTATAAAGGTACAAAAACAACGATATAATAAGTCCACTAAAGGAACAAAGAAACCCACTAATAAAAATATCTGTTATTGGGATGACTTGGAACCACAGTAAAACAGCCTAAGAAGAAACTGTTCTCTGCATATTGAAAAGTGGATATATAAGTTATGTGGCATGTAAATATTATGTATATCATTCTCAAAAAATAGAAGTATCTGTACTTGACTGAAATTTGATGGGAAGGACTTGAAACACTTCTGCCTGGAAAGAAATGGAAACCATGTTACCTTCTAATCATTAAAAACAAATGAAAATTTTAGGATTAATTGCTTGCTGCACTTGCTAAGTAAAGTTGCATATACCTAAAGTCTCGCTTGTTATAAATCCTCTGCTATTTAGACCTTGTCTTTACTGTCTCTCCTTCTCAACTGTTAACTGTGTGAAGAGTGGAGATTTAGCACTTCTGAGGGCAAGAAATGAGCAACCATTTTTGCTACTGGAAGTCTGCAAAACTCTCCAATCCAGAAATGAGTGTTTCCATTCATTTCAGGGATTTCTCTGGGTTGTGTTGAATCTCTTTTTTTGGAAAATGGGGGAGTTCTACTTGCTCAACAGAGAATCAACAGGGGTGGAAGTGTTCCACTGGATGCTTCCCATAGGAACTGTCTGCTGAGATTCTGATTGCAGGCTTCCCATTACTTCCTAAAATACACTTATATACTGATCCCTTCACTTGAGAGGTAAATGTCTGTCTCTCCAGTTTTGTCATCACATGACCTCTGCATAGTGGGATCCAGGGGCTTGTGAATCTGCCAGAATCACCAAGGATAAACAAATCTGGAACTCATTAGTGTTACAGCAGCAGTGTTTTTGGTGTATGTGGAAAAAGAATTTGCAAGATTAAATTCAAAAAAGGTTGATCTATCTCTTTCCATCTCCAAAAGTCTGTTAAATGGCCAGCAGGCTTCACCATGTCCCATAGGAGTTTAAATGTTCTGTACTTCTAAACTGTCTAAACTATCTAACAGTAATGTGTTTCTGGCTAATTTATTACACTGGTATGACAAGTTCTGAATAAATGATTTCTCTTTACTGCTGCTAATACCTGATAATAATTCATTAACAGTATGCAAAGATTTCATGTTACATGCTTGAAAAATAATGCCAACATTTTAAGTGTTCAAATAACTTGTATTAGTTGTTATAATAGTTTCCATTCCAGCTCAACAATCACACTGTCAATACAGAGCATCAACAAGATCACACTGAATCATAAATGAAGATACTCATAGCTGAATTCATGTTTGAACTATAATAGTATTCTCAAACACAATAAATGTCTACCAGTAACAGAAAAGGTATTGCTTTGTGTGAACATTTTGGTTTCTGCATGACTAGGAAATATAGATCATTAAAGATCACAGTGATCTGTTAAGTTGAAGTTACACATGTGAATACCTTAGTAAAGGGTTTCACTTTTTCAGTTGTGTATATTTTATTACATGGACATACACAATTTTTAAAGCAGATGAATTATATTAATATGAAACTAAAACTCAAACATAAACCAAAACCCAGTCCCAGGGACACCATTTCAAATTTCACTTGGCAAACACCAATGTATTTGGGAGGAAGGAAAGAATTTAAAGAAAGGCCTGCTGCAGCCCAGTCTGAAGCAGGTCAAGCAGCTGCTTTTAAACAAAAAGACTGGAGATCCTATTCATTGATTTGTTGGATCATATATTTTAGGAATACAGAACCAGAGGATAACCATTTCCCCCACTACATTTACCACAGTGCAGATGCTGCCTGAAACTGCTACATGTTATGTAGTGAAAGCTCCCAGAATACATATATGCTGTTCACAGATATCCAAATCTAGTCCAAAGATTTGGATCTTAGAAACAAAGCTCTGACATTTTCCTTTCTAAGCAAAGGAGCATTGCTTTCAACCAGGGCTTTTTTTGTCATAGAACCCACCAGAACAGCGTTCCGGCACCATTTTTTCCAATGGATTTTACAAAGCGATTTTGAATCGCCCTGTCGGCATAGCAGGTCAGCAGCAAACATCATTAACATACTGCCTGCGGGCTGCTTTTGTGTGCTCCTCCTCCTGCCCTTCTGGAAAAGCAGCAGCAGCAGCAGCAAACGACAACTACCAGAAAAACAACTCCTCCTGTTTATTGGCAGGAATACGGAATCAGAGAGTGGATAAGGGCAAACAAGCTGAGAGCTGGGCTATTGCAACATACTCTCTTTGTTTAATGGGACAGCAAATTTTCCTTGAAAATGCGTAACTTGCGTAACTTGACCATGCGTAACATGCGTAACTTGACCATGCATGTTTGCCTCACCAAAACTCTCCCACAAGGGTGCATGATGTTGATTAGGACTGGGTCCATGGTGATGCAAAAGAAGGCAGTTTAAACTCCTTGCCTGCATTTTCTGTGATGTGATAGTGGCCAGATCCAATATTTCTAGGCAAGTTGGCACACTAATGTCAGCTGGTCAATGTTGAGAACTGGGCATCCAGGGTCAGGACTGAGGCCAAGAGTATGTACAACCTGTGAGCCTGAGGCTTCAGGGATTGTCTAAGACCATCCTGATTTGCCCTTTGATCAACCAAAGTCCTCTGTCGTTGCCTGTATTCATGTTTGATTTGTTTGCCTTCATCTATTTGTTTGTCTTTCCCCCTATATCTCTTCCGCCCCTTAAGATCTGCAGCAGAGGCTCTGCTCCGGGACCCTTCTTGAAGGAGATTAGTGGAGGGTTTTTTCTGTGGTGGCACCCTGACTATGGAATGCATTCCCCAGAGAAGTCCGTCTGGCGCTAACATTATATGCTTTCTAGCACCAGGTCAAGACCTTTTTATTCACCCAGTACTTTAAAGTTTAAATATTTTAATTATGTTTTTATTGCAGTCATGGGTTATTACTATTATTATATTGGTTTATTATTAATAGGATGATTTTACTATGTTGTATTTATTGAATGATTATTGTAAGCCATGCAGAGATGTGTAGTGATTGGACGGGTTAGAAATACCCAAATAAAACCAGTCTGTGACTGACATGAGGCACCAAATTAGAACTGTAATACCTTCCTTGGATTCAGATGGAAAGGAGAGAAACAGCGGTGGCAAGGAGCGCTTTCTTTCAGCTTCGGCTGATTCATCAGCTGCGTCCCTACCTGGAGAATGACTGCCTGGCGACAGTGACACACCTATTGGTGACTTCCCGACTAGACTTCTGTAACGCTCTCTATGTGGGGCTGCCCTTGAAGACGGTCTGGATACTTCGATTGGTGCAAAACAGAGCTGCCAGGTTGCTGACGGGGACAGGGCGTCATGCTCACATGACTCCTGTCTTCCGTCAGCTTCACTGGCTCCCCATTGAAGTCCGGCCCCAATTCAAGGTGTTGGGTATCACCTATAAAGCCCTTAATGGCTTGGGACCTGGTTACCTTAAGGAGCTCTTATGTCCATAAGTGCCCTCCTGCCCCTTGAGATCGGTGGCAGAGGCCCTTCTCTGGGAGCCCTCCGTGAAGGACATTAGGAGGGTATGTACTCAGAGGAGGGCTTTCTCTGTGGTGGCGCCCAAGCTATGGAATGCGCTCCCCAGAGAGGTCTGCCTGGCGGCGTCATTATTTGCTTTTCGGTGCCAGGCCAAGACCTTTTTATTTAAATGTCATTTTAATTGTTATTTATTGATTTTAACAATTTTGGCCAGGATGTCTCTGACTTTAAAAAATGGTATTAATATTATGTATTTATTTATGTTTGTAAGCCGCCCCGAGACTCCGGCGAATGGGGCGGCATATAAGTGTGCTAGCTAAATAAATAAATAAATAAATAAATAAGAAAGATAACTCAGGAATGAGGCAGAACAATTATGCAAGAAAAGCCTCATCTGGAAGCACCCTAAGAACAACCAGCTTTCTTGTTTAGATTGTTCATGCATTTTCTTTCTCTCCTTTCCTTAGATCTTCCAAACCTGCATTGTTTCTAAACAAGAATGAAAGAGGTCTCTGGATTAGAGATTTAAAATCCAGACATATCTTACTTGACCAGAACTGTACCATTCCCACCTGAATAGCTTTCTGTACATTATTATGCTGGTGTTTCTATTCAATTTCACGGTGCTGTATCTCTACAAGTTCCAAAATGGTGATAATGTGTCTGCTTTGCCTAAAACATTTCTTTCTATATCTGTGTGATTTTTTTTCAGCCAGACCTCTTGACATTTTTAGTTCTTTTGGATTCCTACCCAGTTATACATGTCCCACAAGAGTATTTTCAGAGAATATTCTTTTTTCTCTTCTGCATGGAATCCTTTAACATCTCCTCACTTCATCTTCAGGGGCTAGCTATGATCCATGTGCAGCATGGAGTGCACTGCTTCAGGAGGGGCTGATTCTGCCTCCACTGACACGGCGCCACTTTAGCACGTTGTCAATCTCAATTAAGACATCAGCATGTCAAACTAACAGGTATGCAGGCACTGCAGTCTATTGTTGAACTGTGTGTCAGGTGAAACAAGTACTAATTATACACTTAGCCAAATACGTCTGTTCAGAATTGCTGCAAAACTAAGGTCAACACAGAGTTATCATGAAATGGTAGTTTACCCTATCTTGGCTTCTGCCAAGTGGCAGGTGGCCTTACAAATATGCAACTCAGCATGTTTTGTTTGGTCCCCACAGCTGTTCTGCCAATCAGTTAAGGATGCTCTGACTAAATGCTAATTAGCTTCTGTTGATCTGCATACTCGAGCAGCTTCCCTGGATTCCTACTTTGATCTGTAAGATTGCCAGTTGGATGTGTGATTGAATTAAGAACTGGGAAAGATTTCCTTTTTGATGCTGGGTAAATGAGGTTAAAAAAATCCTCAGGAAGGGCTTTTACTGCTCTTGATTCCTGCTTGACAGTTGCTGTCATCAGAATGGTAGCAAAGTCTCAGTGCTAGAGGGTGCTACCTCCTTTCTTTTGGGAACAAGCAAACCTCCTCCTAGCCCTATTAAAACCAGGCATTTTTACCATCTGGTCTGTGAACCGACACTGGCAAATGCATTGACAATCCTTCTGTGAGTCTGCTGCCGCACTTAGGACCCAGATGATGCCTGCATGGTGGCTGAGACTGCGCTTTGGAAATAAAGTATGACCAGTTTTGTTTTGCTTTGTTTTGAAAATTATATGGGGCAGGAAGATTTTTATATTTCTTGCAGGGTTTCTTTCTTCTTTTTGCAATAATTGGCTGGCTGCGTTTGCTATTTCTGCTAAGTCCACTATGAGGGGAAATGGTGGAAAATAGTACCACTGGGACCTCTGTGTTTAGTCTTTGCACCTGTATTTCATCAGGACAAAAAAAATGATCTCACTGAGTAAACATTACAAAAACAATTTTCAGAAATTTTACTTGGCTTTAGTATTAACAAGTTCAAGGCTGCTATGAAGCAATATTTCTTGGAAAGCCCTTAGAACATCTTATGGCAAAACAGAATTAGTTCTGTCTTTTTTGTAAATGCTTTTTTCATGTCACATGACCTGATCAGTTGTTGCTGGGCAAACAATTATCTATGCATATAGCCTGGTCTCCATTGGCATTTAACATAGTGCTTTTAATTTTTTAGTTTTGAATTTAATAATTGAACAGAGGTGACATTATGTAGATAGAAGAATGTATGATGCATTGGCAAAGTTGGGGTGCTCTCCTCTTTAGGGGATCAGCCTTGATTGGCGGGGGTGGAAGGGGTGGCTTTTTAAATAACACAGCTCTCCCCTCATGATTCTCTCTTTTAAAGTGACAGCTAAGTAATTTACCATTAGCTATATTTATAGAGTTCATACAGGAAATTAATATGTGACTCCTTTTTACTTTCAGCAGTACATTTTCATAGACATGATGTAGTAACATACTATTTTAAAGGACAGCTGGAATAGAGCCTCCCTTACCCCCATTCTATCACTTTTGTAGTTGAAAGCACTGAAAACTTCACCCACTTTTCAAAGGATATTAAATAGCACCCAAGACACACTATGCTACTATGTAATGAAATATTTGCCCTGCTGACAGTAAAATAAGACATAATGGACCCTGTGCATGGAGCCTTAATGAATAATGCAATCATGGTGAGCGTGCAGTTAAACTAAAAGTTACCTGCTCATGAATCACAATTCCAAATGAGATGTGGGAACTGTGTTTTCCTCAGATTTTTTTTTAATTGTCAGCCAGGGCCAGTCCTTAACATATTATAGTTAAGGAACAAAGATAGGGGGCACACATACCAGGAGAGATTCTGTGCATAGAAGATACTCCATGAAAATAAATATCTTATTTTTTCCCTCTACTGAAAAAAGAATCTCACAGTGCTGAAAAATGAAAATGTTAGACACCATGAGAGGGAGAAATCCAAATTTTACAAAGTAGGATTTCTTAGAAAATTCTCTTATGAACCTCTTCTTTAGATAAGTCACTTTTGACAATTGATATTCATAGTGAATGAGCTCTCTAGGAAACCTTCAGAGAATCTTCAGTAATTCATTTGCACATTTAGGGTTCTTCCATTTTCCTCCTGTATTCATAATGCTTTAAAAAGGAAGTTTTTAATGTTTTTAAAAGGAAAGTTAAAGAAATTGCATTGCTCTGTAAAGTTGTCGGAGAGGAAACTAGTAATTTTAGGGCATAATCAATTCAGGAAGCCCAGAAGTGTCTGATATCAGAGGAATAGAGTCATATCATGCATGGTGAGCAAAGTGGAGGGGTGGGGAGTGAGCCCCACTTCCTCACTCCTTCCACCCTGCACATTTTCTAGATGTGCAGGGTGGAAGGAGTTGTTTTCAGCCATTTAGCTGCAGTGCTTTGGCCAGGGCTCAGGGAGGTTAGCGCACAACAGGATGCATCATAGCCCGGCGGCCCTCTCCTCCTTTCCTCGCCTTTGTCTTGGAGAAGCAGTCAGGCCTGTTCTTTCTGCACCAGCTGTGAAGTCGGAGGGGGAACGGAGCATAGATCCAACCTCAGATCTGAGAATCTGAAGATTGCTGGAACCACAGAATTAGTTGCTTAGTAAAGCAGAGTTGTTCAGGAGAGAAAGAACCATTGTGGTATACAATGTTCCTACTTTTCAAAACTTTGGGGGCATTACTGTCCCTTCTGCTGGTGGCTCCTACTTTTGCACCGTTGCCCCATCTCCTTTCAGCTGCTGCTTCTTTCTCTTCTGGGTTAACTGCATGCATGAGTCCAGGCAATCAGAACTTGCCAAGTTATTGAAGAAAATGTAGATGAATAAGCAAACATTTTTACAAGAATAACAATAAAAAATAATGAAAGGACATATTTGCTGCTGGCATACTATTTCTACAAATACTTCTAAAACATCTTTGTTCAATAGGACTCAAAATAATGTAAGAAATTGCTTTAATGTTCAACAAATACACCGTTAATAATAATAATACTTGAAACTTCCTTGTATATACCCATTGTGAGTAATTCACCATATTTGTGAATTATGCTATTGTAATTTATATGTGAGTTCAAAACTCAGAGAAATTATGCAGCTCGTCTCCCAGAAAGTCAGAGCCAGGAATGAAAGTTGCCCCAAAAGAAGACTTAAGCAGACAGCAGCCCTTTTTTCCTCAACTAATGTGGCTGACTGAAATAGAGATGCACATCCAGAGATATTCAGGAAGGACTGGAAGTAGACTTTTTGAACGGATGATACTTCCAGGTATCATATTGTTATTTGGATCTATTTATGGAACTTGGCTCTACAATTTTTATTTTCATATAACATCAACATTTTGTCCTCCAATTATTTTTATTTCCCCTCAGCCCCACTCCACAGGTACCAATAGATGGAGAATAAGAATTTCAATAATTTCATAAGATGGAGCAGCTTAAAATGTCATCAGTCAAGCAATCAGAATTATCTCAAGTATAGAAATATTGACAGTAATGATAAACAAGGCCCATTTTATCTTGCATAAGAAAAATAAGGAAATGTTTATCATGAAACATATTTCCCTTACAGTGTTGCTGAATGCAAACAAGTTCCCAGGACATATGGGGCCATGTGTTTCCTTAAAGAAGTGTTATATATGTCAGAAGCAGCATATGTAGCGTGTGATGCAGCTTTCACTGTGGTATGCATTTTTTATTGCCTAGAGAACAGGTGTATAGAACCTAATGCAAATAGATGCTTTGACAGACTGGGAATTCTATACCGTGTGCACCTTCCACTAGGAAAGGGAGTCTGCACTGTCATGCATGTGAGCAAAACTTTTTCATTCCAGAACTGAATATGTATTTCAAATGTATGTCAACTTGCAACTTTATCTGTTAGGGTTACCGTCGTTTGATTGTATAGCAGGTGTTAACAGGGAAAGCCATCTTAAGCATATCAGCTGGCTGAACCAATTCTCAGTTGTATAAGGAACTGAAAAACTGTGATCATGCGACTTCTATAAATCCCTACAGAGATTCCTATAAATGTGCAGCTTGGGAATTGAGAGGCGAAGCAATACAATACAGAAACAAAACTTAAAACTGAAATATAATTATCACCATCCAGTTTAATGGTTTTCAAATCCTCCTTTCTAAAAATGCAAAAAACACTACATGACTCATGATATCTTAATAGCTGCAGCTTAGAAGTTTCTGCTTGCAGAGCTTCCAAGAGCTCCTGGGCTCTCAGAACTAGGCTTCCCATGATGCTCAAGGGGAAGGGGGGAAAATGAGCAGAAAGTGCTGCAAACATCTGAGGGCTGCTGCAAAGGCGCGTAAAGGTGGTGTAAAATGCCAGAGGGGAGAATGTGGAGGCATCTCTGGGTGCAGAGCCCTTTGCACTCTAGCTCCCAACCGCATGAAAACTCAGGCATGCTCAACACAGCACTAGTTCTGGTACCAGTGAGCATGGTGGGTGTATCTCAAGCAAAACGTGAGTAGAAGATGTGCTGGATCACTGGACAGAAACTGGTGTCCTTCTTTCCTATTACAGTTACTGCTACTGGAGGTGGGGTGAGGGCAGAAGTGTCTAACCATCAGATACCCTAGCAAATTTACATCTCCCAGTTTGCAATCCTGATTTATTTTTATTTGTGTTATTTGTATACCACTTATGTACAATAAAATCCCTAAGCAGTTCATAGTCTATATGAAAATCACATTTAAAATTCAATCAAACTACAATATTAAAAGCAATTTCCATTATTCAAGAATACAGAGCAATATATAAGATGTTAAAAACAGAACCTGGTTGGACAAATGCATTTTCAGAAAGAGTTCAAAATATGCCATATTTTTGAAATGGGTTTTTTTCCCAAAGGATAGGTAAGGCCTGTCAAGGAATATTAAGTGGCGGCATTTTATTAATTTTGAAATGACGTGCAAGGCCTCCTCTGGAGATCTAAACTGGTAGCTAGCTATATACTAGGGAAAGCAGTCTGCTAAGTAGTCTGTCCCAAGTTATTTAGGTTGATTTTTTTTTTTTTTAGGTTGAAATTTTTTATTTAAATAAAAACATACTACAAGTTATTTAGGGCTATGTTGACTCAGTAACTCAATTGCTAATAGGTGGGCAGTGCAGTTCCTTTAACGCAGAAGACATGTGAGCACAGCGGGGTGTCCCAGTGATCAACCGATCCACTGCATACTGCATTAGCTGCAGCTTCTGAACCAAGCATTCGGGCAGCTCCGCATAGAGCACATTACAGCAGTTCAGTAAGTTACCATTGCATGGATCACTACAGCTCAGATATTCCTACCCAGGGATGGGCGTACTAGGAGTACCAACTGAAGTGGGTAATGGATGCTCTGGGGCTGTGCGGTCACTTGGGCCTCCAGCAACCAAGATGAATCCAGGAGTACCCCCAAAGTACACACCTCTTCCTTCGGAGAAATTGAGCTAGGTACCAGCGACAAATTGGCAACAACTTACTCCAAATGTCCTGATGACTGCTCCCAATGCCCTTATACATATTAAATAACAATAGTAGCAAGATGGTGCCTTGTGAATCCTGCAGGGGGCCAAGGCAGTCCCCCAGTGCTGTTCACTGGAACCAACCCACAATATGAGTTGAACAGTGTGTCTGACTCCCAGCTCATGGAGACGGTCTAAGAGGATTACCCAGGTCAATGGTATCGAAGTCATTGATAACTTAAGAAAAGGTAACTCTCCAAGTACCTGTTCTGAAGCAGGTCATCTCGTAAGGCAACCAAGTTGATTGTATCTCAGTACCAGGCCTAAACCTGGCCTGAAATGGAATTAGATAATCAGAGTCATTCAAGAGTTCTTGCAGCTGAGACACCATCACTGTCCTGAGCACCTTACTGTCACCGGATAATAGTTGACATAGATATGTGACTCCGGTAAGATTGTTTTCCCCCAAAATAGCCACAACACTGCCTCCTCCAAGGCAATAGGGATGACACTATTACCATGCTCTTGCCCCATCCTGTCAATCCCTTGCAGAGAGCTCAAATGAGCCATGAAGGTCAAGGTTTTGCGGTAGATTGTACAACTGTAAGTAACTTACCCACACCCTCAAGTCCAAAAAATGAAACTTGATCTCATAACACAGGATAAGATGACTCACTGAGCTTCTCAGCAGAAACTGCTTCCATAGCAGTATTCAAGTCAGCATGAAGATAAGTGATTGTATCCTTGATCTGTCTAGAAATCTTATCACTGGCTGTAACTCTCTGAGAGTTCCAGCACTGGGTTCACTCAGTGAAATAAAAGCAAAACCTGGACTACTCAGAAAGTGTGGCTGGATAGATTTCCAAGCAGTGGCAAAGTAAGTAACTTTGCAGTGGGAAAGTAATTGCAATCACCACCATGCAGGAGGCATTATTATGTACACTCATTCTCACCTGGTCATTGTCTGATCTTTTTCACTGTCTGGACCTCCCCAATAAAGGAGGGAGTCTTCTAAATTCCAGAGCATGGAAGAATTGTGCAATTGCACATACAATTGTGTCAATGGCCAATCACACCTCACCATTCCACAGTACAATAAGTGCTTTAACAGAATTGCTGGCTCCAACAACTGGAAAAACCTTCAGAGCCTTCTGGAAACCATTAGATTCCATATGTCTCTGGGGGTAGACTGTCTTAAATGCTCCCCCACCCCTGCAGTGAGGGATCAGCTCTGCAAGAGCAATTTTTTCTAGAAGTGGTCTGACTATGACAGCAAGGTGATTGCTATACTCGGAGGAAAGGCCATATCAAAAGAATGTCCCTTCTATGTGCTGGGTTGATAATAACACATGAGATGACGGTTTTCATGGAAGGCATGAAGTCCCTAAGCTGGTCCTGGATGTTGAAGTCTCACAGGGCAAGAATCTAGGCAGAAGCAGAAAGTAAAATGAAAAGACGGTAAGAGAGAAAGAGGAAGAGAGAGCACAATGGTGACACCATCTTCAGCTGCTTGAAGAAATGGATCTTTGCAAATTCCTATATGAAATAGCAAGACTAATGTGCCAATGAGAACTAAGCTTTCTACCAAACTTCTTCCTTCTTTGAATATTGAAGTGCAGTTGTCAGCAGTTTAAACATACACATTTTGAGAGAAAATGCACACAAAACATCTGTTAAGTTTTAATTGCCCATCTTGGCTTTTAATGATTTTATTGAAACACGTTTTTATAGATTTTTTTTCATTGCATCCATCCAGTTGGTATGGTTTTTATCTTGTACACTGCCTTGAAAAGATTCCATTCTTAAAGGCAACCTAGATATATTCTAATATAGCTAATATTCTAGATATATTAGATCAATCAAAACATGTATTTTTAAGTAGTGGTGTTTATTGCTGACTAACAGCAATAGGTGGGTGCCTCTCACACAATGGAGGCCTGTCCTATGTCCACTGAGAGCTCCACAGGTGGAAAACTACCACTGGCTAAGACCTCAGAACTAAACATTCCAAAGATGGAACTAGCTTTGAATCAACTGGATGCAAAACTGTTCCATTTTCCTAAGAAAGGCTTGCCTGTGTCCCACCTCCACCAGCCTAAAACCGGAGTAAGAAAATTCCTTCCCAGTGTATGCTACAGTAAGGAAATGATTTAAAAAAGCTTCACCAGGGAAAGAATGGAGAATACACATAGCACACCACTGCCTTGGCCAGTGTAAGCCTGCTGAATATGTAGTAGTATAACCACTTCATTGTTATTTCCCCCAGCCAACCCCACTTACATTATTCTGCCCCACAGAAGGGTTACAGACTGGTAACAGACATTTCCTATTCTGAGACTTCTCCCTAAAAGATTGGCTTGTATGGAGGCCAATTCAGAAGACCTGTAAAGAGTTGCTATAAGACTGTCTTACTGGCCTCATCTGGGACCTGTGTAATGAGAATAGAATGGAATTAGCAGCGATGTGTTCAAGTCCTTTACTCCAAGCCTCAAGTCTTTACGTTCAAGTACTAGTTGAGTCTCAAGTTTTTGCAAGAGTCAAGTCCCAAGTCTCTTCTTAAGTCTTAAGAGCTGACTTTAACAGAAACAAGGGAAGTGGTGGTGGGGTATGTGCGGGGGGGGGGGGGATTGTTTATTTATTTTATTTAGAAAATTTCTAGGCCGCCCCATTCACCGAAGCCTTGGGGCGGCTTACAAATAAATAAATTAAAATACATAAATAACAATATAAAATACACATAACTGTATAAAATAAGTCGCCCTGGCCAACAGTTGTTCCAATGTTCCCATCTGTACTTCTCTCAGTGATGTATAGAAGTCCTTTAATTCAACCATTATTTATTTAAGTAAAGCTGTGCTTTTATTTGATTTTATTAAGATTGCAATTTAGAAAAATGATTTTCTCAACACAATCGGCCCCCAGTCTGGTATATTCCCTGGAAATGCACAGGGACGGGACAGAACAGAAGCAGCTGACAAGAAGTTGGCGTTTTTCGGTGCTTCCTGCCAAGAAGAGCTTAGTGCACCAAAAAGAACTGATGCCTTCCCCCTATGCAGGTAATCCCAGAGTACACATTCCGTTCCTGAGAACGTCCTTAAGTCGAATCTGAATGTAAGTCAGATTGGATGAGCAAGCCAAATGTTTGCCTTAGTAAATGTATATATTTTACCTTTCTATGTATATAAACTGCTTAAGAAACACTTCCATATTCACTAAAACATCTTAAACACAATACAGCATTGTAATCATGATAATAATATAGAAATAATAAAGTAACTACAGGTACTGAAGAGAAAGAGAGTATCTGTATGTATCTGTAGGTACATAGTACTGTAAAAAAATTAAAGAAATAGTTCTTAAAACTGTTTCAAACATTCTTGCTACTCAGTGTCTTATAGAATTAAACGAGCTAATGATCATTCTTGTATAGATTGTAACAGGATCATGAATATGAAGCATTTGGAGCTCTTTAAAATACTTTGCTGTTTGTTTTTCTTTGCTCATTTTCCGAATAGATTTTTGAGTTGCTCTGCTAATTTACAATAAACCATAAGAATAATAAAATGCCACAATTCCAAACAAAACAAAAACAAAACAAAGAAAATAATCAGAACTTTCTTTCTTTCTTTTTATAGAATTGGGTAAAATTTGCAGGCCTGTTGGCCACTTTGGAGGGGATCCAGCCTGCCAAATTCTACTCGGACAGGTTCTGGTTCTCTTCTTTTTTCTCTCTATGCTGTTGATTCATCATCATTTCCGCATCTGTAGTACAGGCATGCTGACACTGGCCTAGCTCCCCTTTAGCGTTTGCCCTCACAATCAGGCCCTCAGTTGCTACAAGGCCACTTATGCTGTGGAAAAGAAGATGGCTCTACAAACAGCCCCTGGAGCCTACTTCCAGAAAGCAGATCCATGGTAACCCTGCCCCTCTTTCCAGCAGCACAATCAGACCCTGTGTCATCATTGGTTAATGTTAGGCTTAATGTTACCTTATGGATTAGGAAGTTCTGAATAAAAACAAGCTTTAAAACAACATCAACAGAGTAGCGAGAAGTTATCTAGGCACTTCTTCTGCCTTTCCGAGAAGCTGTTTTACCATGCTTCTGCTTCATCCTTGAGGAACTACATTTGCCCTGAAATACACTGGCTTGGATACACTCAGCATGAATATCTCTGGGGAATCTCTATCTGCACAAAATCAGTGAATATGTCTAAGAAACTAGGCGCCCACTGAAGGCATATTGCCAAATGTGTTGTGTAGTTCCCTAGAGATATTCATGGCTTTTTGTTACATTCTTATAGGGCTTATGGCAGTCCACACATTCATAAGAACATAACCCAGGGATTACCTGTATCACAACCCTCTCCTCCTGCCCCCCCCATCCTGAAAAGCAACTTGGTTGTAAAATCATTAGTAATCCCCAGTTGAAGTGAGTCACTTGCTTGTTGCTCCAAGTCAAGTCTGAGTTGAGTCATTGACAAGACTTGAATCTGATGTGGGAGCAAGTTGTTCAACTCGAGAATCCAACACTGGGAATTAGGCTTAGAAATTTCCCAACAGCCCCTTAGATATGCAAAGGCAATTCTCTTTCCAAGTACTGAAAGCCTTTTCTCATACATCTGTAAAATGAAGAAGCCAAGTAGCTAAAGCAGAAAGGACAAGCCTCTGTATTAGCAGGGTCAGTGTGAGGAAAGTACTACCTCAATTCCACTCAGAACTGAGGACAGAATGAATGAAAATGTTTGGATTCTGGGGAATATCTCTAATTATTTCATTTTTGTTTAATAGTTGAAATAAAGTTATACCTTATTTGTCTGACTTATTTTAACTATGAATTAATTTTAGGACTTTAGCATTTCTAACTTGATTTTTATTCTTAGTCTGTGTACCAGTTTAGTATTCCTAAAGATTACTGGGACAGTGAATCCCCAAGTAAGCAGATGTACAGTCCATATTAAACATGCTTACCCAGATGTAATTCCCACTGTACTGAAGGGCTCTTATTCCCAGGTAAGTGATTATGGGGTTGCAGTCTGTCAGCCTCTGGATATGGGTGACAGCTTAGAGCAAATAAATGATCTCCAACTGTTTTACAGCATTTTTACTTTGCAATGTTAAAGAACTAATCTTCATACACGCTTACTTATAGATGCACAAAGATGTGCATATTAGGAAAAGGTGCACACAAAATGCATATATTCATGGAAAAAATAACATTAAAGGTATTGATTGCAAAAAATTATGAAGTTTTCACAGAAATGGATGCTTTAGGGAAATGTTTATTATTTATGAACTTTAAATAATCTGAAAATTTGTGATTTACAGAATTTAAAATTAGGGGGGAAACCCAAATTCAGACATAAAATACAAATATTGCATATTGATTGATTGATTTATATCCTGCCTTTTTCCTACAAAGGGCTCAAGGCAGCTTACATCATTCTCCTCCTCCATCTCATCCCCACAACAACAACCCTGTGAGGTAGGTTGGGCTGAGAGTCTGTGACTGGCCCAAAGTCACCCAGTTGGCTCCATGGAGAGCGGGGACTAAAACCCAGATCGTCTGAGTCCCAGTCCCATGCTCTTAACCACTACGCCACACTGGCTCTCCATATGTAGCAGAAACTTTGTGCAAATGTAAATGTTTGCCATGTCACAAAAACCAGATATAGTTTTGAAGTATTCTCAAAGTTCATGAATCCAATTCTTTCCAATCACGCAATCAAGAATTCCATAAGGAACGTAGCAGACAACCTCATAGCCAATGGCAACCTCCTGGTACTCTTCAGGCATGTGCAGCTGGGCAACTGCTCTTCCTTTTCTGATTCAGGAGTCCTCTTGACACAAACCATTCATATGTATACTAAACACCATCCTCTCATACTTCATTTATACTTTATTTACGTATTTGAGATTTAGGATTCCCTGTAAGAAAATGTTTGGTGCGGATAATGTTTTTTCCAATGGAAAGGACTCTTTGAGTGTTGGGTATCTAGGACATTACAATTAACATCACTTCTTCTTCTAAGATCCCTTACCCTTCTTCAAAACCAGACATGAAACTGGAGAAAAACTGAAGGCTGCCCCATGGGATGTTTTGCATGTGGTGTGGGGGGTAGAGCAACACAGAGGCAACACAACAGGAGAGGCTGGGGCTCCCAGGTCAGTGGGGTTCCAAATCCATTGCAACTTTTCGTTTTGGCTTCATAAGAGCTATTTATGGTGCTGAATTCATCCCCAAATAGGTTCACCAACCTGGAGTACTGTGGATAATTCCTATAAACCTGCAAAGAAAAACTGCAACGGATGAGGAACTTGACTAACATAGGAGTCGCCAACCTCACCCTATCCCTTACTAAATACTATTTTAATAAATTTGAAATATATAAATATTTTAAATATATATTTAAAATTGCTATTTTAATATAGCATTGTATTTCTGACTGAAATGCCTTTCCAAAATCAGGCCATTATACCCCCATGATTTGCAGCAAGGAAGTACATGTTCATAATGTACCAAATCTTCAGAAGGCATAAACTAGCAAGGTCCCATTAGCATGAGCTTGCTAGACTAATTGACATTGGAATGCCTGGCCTTATAATGCCTAGTCAGCATTTTAGTTTAGCAGAATGATCGCTAGCATTGCGTGACAAATTAGGTTCCATATATTTTTGATAGTTGATTTACACAGCATTGTGATGAGGTGCTATAATTTGCTACTTAGCAAATTGACATAAAAGAAAGAAAGATGCATAAAGCACGCGGAAGAAGTATACCGGCCTTGGTTGAGAACTGGCTTTAGTCTTATCTCTAAACTTCATTGCTGGAGGCTAGCTCAGCTATTAGATTTCTTAGATGTCTTGTTTGCTTCCATCAGATGGAAGTAATAAAAAATTATGTAAATCAACTTTACATGAAGTAAAGAATCATGGACCAGTCAATAATGTTTATGCATTAAGAAAGGGCATCTCCTCCTGGAAGAAATAACACAGGGAGCTGATCATAAGCAAACATTTCTGAACAGACAAAGGGCTGGTCCCTGCAGCACAATATATTATCATATTTCCACCTAATTAGTTTGTTTTCCACTTGAAATCAGAAAATGATTCGACATTGCAGCCTGTGCCTGAGGATGGTACATTCAGTAGAATCCTCATGTGCAGGTTCATATGTTGAATAATTAGCAAGAATTAATCTGTTGAAAATAAAGTTTGGAATATTATAGAACTCATGAATAGTGTATGGGACAATCAAGTAAATTAAACCAGAAAGAGAATTAAGAAGCCAGACAATAGCAGATGACTGCTGGCAATCTGTTTTTTAATCAGTGAGTTTATAAGCCAGAGGGTTTAAATATGGTTATTGACTTCAGAAAAAATATTATAAAACTCTTTGCAGATACAATAAAGGAAGACTATGCAAGGTAAGCATCATTTTCTTTTAATTTTGGAAAAAGATTCAAGAAAATATTCCTCTTGCTTTCACCTTTTCCCAGCACACGGAAAGCAGAAAAGCACAGTTTTGAAAATGAAATTGTTCCAACTGAACTGCAATATGGATTGATGGCAATTCAACTCTTCCATTTAAAATTACAGCTATTTTCCTAAAGCCACACGTGCAATACATGTTCAGCTATTTGTATAAACTTTTCGAATCCCTTCCTAAACTGAAAACCAGACTGATTTCATGTGATCCAGACTGATGTGACAAGCAACTAATCAACATAAAGATCTAGTATTTATTACTTGTGTTTATTGAACAGAATGTTTCAAAAAGCAACCAAAATAATTCTGTGTTCATAAATCCTTCAGCTAGTGATATATTTTGGATGGAAAAGTAATATTTTGCTTTGGAAGAAGTGGCTTTGAGTTCCAGTAATCTGAGTGATGCTGTTAAATTTGAAGTAGTTTCCAAATCTTTTTTAATGGTCCTTACAGTTAACTGAAACCTCACTCTTGAAAATTAATGAATGGAGCTGGTCCAGTACATTGGCTGTAGACCAGTCTTTAAAATAGAGCAGAACAATGAACACCCAAATTCACAGCCAGCTGGTATCATGCTTGGGCAGTGAAGGTGTCAAAATATTAGTGACTTTTTTCATTTGTCAAACTCATTGCCAATATGGGAAAAGCACCGGCAGCTTGCAAATGTGAATTTTACACTGGTGTCATTTGGAAATCTTGCTTTTAGAAGGTTTGTTCAGTATCCTTATTTTACACAGCATCCTAAGTCTGGGGACTGAGATGCAACATAAAATATCATTTACTTAAAAGATAAAAGTGGTTATTGATCCATTGTCAAGCATCAACAGTTAATTAATTATAGTGGTTCTGTTTGCCCTGCAGTAAAAATGGATCAATCAGCATTCTCGTTCTTAATATTCTAAGGTCTAGTAAGTCAACTGTTCATTTCATCCTAGAACTTAGTGTAGAGGGTCTCAGGGTGTGAATAAATATATCTATATAAAATGTAGATGGGGAAAGAGAGCAATGCATAATATAGACATGTTTGCCTATATTTCAGTTACAAGAGGGGAAATCAACATATGTTAGTGGTGTCTGACACTTTCTGCTCCAATAATTTCTAAAAATGTATGCTTTTTTCTTTCATCAAAAAATGTCATTGGCATTTGGTACATGTTGCAGGACAAGTTCCCTTTCTGTTTCAAAGTAGAAAGGCCAATGACTATTATTTCACCATGAAACAAGTAAGAATTGAAAACATTAATAAGATCAGCCCTTACATTATCTGATTAACAGATCACTCCCTATTTCAAATCTGTTATCTGCATTCCAATGTGATTGGATTCAAACCCTCTGAATTCATCGTTTATTGGTTTTGGTCCTGGTATTAGGCAATGTGTCTCTACTGTGATTAAGTATGATTCAGATCATTTTAAAAATCAATAATTTGCCTCTGTTTCTGTCTCTAACCTTGTCTATGGGTGATGTATGAGAGAGCTTGCTTTTATTCTCTTTCCGTTCTAGTTCAGAATCTTTCAAGAAGAAAAACTGACACAATTTTCAGTGGATGGACAAGATATAAAGGCATGACTTGAGATAAACAGAGTCCATTGCTCCTGTAACATAGTCCTTTTTATACGTAGAGCACTGCTGTGGCCAGCCTCTCAAAATCTTAAATATTTAAACCATTTCTTAGTGCATTTAACCATATTGAACATCTCAGGGAACACACCAGGATTATTTCTAAAATGCATGAAATAATTTGATTCAGCTAGATGAAGCAGATCTTGGGGACCATGCCAAAAAATCAGGCAGTTGCCTTGTGTTTGCTGAGGACAACAAAGCAGATGTCACAACTTTAGACAGAAAGCATTGAGGCAGGTGAATTAATATATAATTGTAATAACACTTCCAGTGTCTAAGTGTTCAATTCTATGCATGTTTACATGGAAAAATGGCCTACACCTCCAAGCATGCTGGAAGCTGGAAGCCTTTTTTCTGTCTAAGTATGTATAGGATTGCACTTGACCCTGGTTTGCTATTCTGATCTCATTTGTTCAAATGTACCATAATCTTAAAGGTAGGTTTGTCTGAGATTGTTTCCAGATGAATGTTTTTGGCAATGTTAGGAAAACTAATTCATCATGCTAATAGCTACAAGCCAACTGGAGACTGTGCAAATCCCCATGTTGATCCCTATTAGTCAAAGGACTAGACCAATCAGAGCAGATATAGCCGGATCAGGGTGGCGTGATCAAAGGAATGTCTGCCCAACCTGTCCCCTGCTTCCAGCTGTGACTTTAGTGTTCTGTTCTGCACCCCCCATCCTGGTGCTCACTTCCAATTTACTACACTGGCACTGATGGAGCTGGGCTTGGGGGAGAGAAACTATAAATGGGATGGGCAATATCAACTAAAAACATATTTGTTTAAGGCAGTGAGTTCTATGTTCAGACAATGATCTAAACCTGGATCACCCCATTATGGTCACTACTGCAAAAATGCCAGTGAAAGCACAAAAAGAAATGGCTACGGATTTTTTTAAAAATGCAAACTGTGAATGCAGTCACATTTCTTAAAGTTAGTTGGAATTTAATTTATTTTAAAAATACAAATTCTGTGCTGGATATAGAAATAGATCAGTCTACAATATTTATTTACTTGTTCTTAGCACCCAACACCCTAAGCTTTCTGGGTGATTTATTGCAACAGTTGAAATTTTATTGCAATAAAAGTGCAATAAATACAGCTAAAATAATACAGAAAAATAATAAATGTTGCAGTACAAAATTTAAAGCCAGGTTTAAAACCAAATTTTAAAAGCTGCAACAGCTTACACAAATTGAATTGCAAGGCCTGTTAAGCAGCTGACATAATCCCCAATATAATATTAAAACTAATTAAATGCCCTGTCATACAGAACAGTCTTAACCTGACACTGAAAAAGATATTAGAATTGGCACCAGGCATGCTTCAGTGCAGAGGTTGTTATATCACTGGAGACTGTCCTTCTCTTTGTTGGCGTGTAGGGGATTATAGGTTAAAACCAGCTCCTTTAATTATGCTCAGAAGCATATATGCAGCCAATGCAAGTGGGCAGAATTGGTGTTGCATGTTCTGACCACATGGCCCCTGTATTAATCTGTCTGCCTCGTTTTGCACAAGCTGCAGCTGCTAGCTGTCTTCAAAAGCCATCCCATGCAGAGTACATTGCATAATGTAGTTTAGAGGTAACCAGAGAGTTGATTACTGAAACCAGGCTATCCCTGTGCAGATAGGGTATATCTGGGCCACCAGGTGAAGCTGGTAGAAGGCACTGTATGCTATACAGATCACCTTGGCTTCAAGTGGCAAAGATGGGTCAAGGAACACCTGCAAGCTATGGACCTGCTCTTTCAAGAGGAGTGCAGCCCCACACACAACAGATTCCTTCTGGTTACCACTAATTAGGAACCACCACTAATAGCATCTCAGTCTTGTCTTGAAGGAGCTTCAGTTTCTCAACCCAGTTCTGCTCTATTGTCAAAGATTGGCAACAGCCTCACCCACAAAGAAATACAGCTGTGTGTCATCAGTATACTGGTAACACACTCCAGAAATCTGGATGACCCCACTCAGCAAATTCATGTAGATGTTAAATAGGATAGGGAACAAGATTGTCCTCTGAAGAACCTTGTACTAGAGAGTCTATATTCTGAAAAATACTTTCTCAAGTACTACCTTCTAGAACCAACTGTCCAAGAAGGTCCAGAAGTACTGCAATGCAGTATCCCCAACTCCCCAGAAGGATACCATAGCTGATGGTATTGAAATCTCTCAAGAGATCCAAAGCTACCAAGAGGTTCCCCTTCTTCCTGTCTCTCTCCCAGCATAGGTCATCATTCTGAGAAACCAAAACAGTTTCCATGCCAAAACCTGGTGTAAACCCCAACTGAAATAGATCCAGATAAACAGTCTCATCCAAGAGTACCTGGAGCTACTTAGCCATCACCCTCTTCCTAACCAGTTACAGGCATCCTTGGAACTCAAGACTCTTGGCTACAAGAGACATGCATGCCATCAGCCTACAATTACTGAGATTTTCAGAGTGCGTTTCTTCAGGAGTGGCCTCACAACCACCATTTTTGGGTGGCATAGGACCACTTTCTCTTGTAAAGTGGTATTAAATAGCTTGGTGGCCCAAATGATATTTTTTCCTACTAGCTTTTATTAACCAAGGGGGCAAAGATCTAGTATGGACATGTTTGTACGAACCTGTCTAAGCACCTTGTCAGCATCTCTGGATGCTGCTTTTAAATGCCAGCTCAGTGCACAAGACCTCCCCATGAGTTAATAGTAGATGAGCCAGCCAAAGTGGCATGTATACAACTTGGCTGAATTGGTATCTCCCAGCTCTGCCACCAGGGTACGTGATACAGAATCAGGGCTGGGGAAGGGGGATTGCTAGAGTCCATAGGAATTCTAGCTCTTTCTCTCCAGGTTCCCTGTCTATCTGACTCCTTGGGTGTTTGTGTCCTGCACTGGACCAGACTGAATGGGAATTCTACTGGTCTACCATCTATCCTGTGATTTAACTTTCTGCCTTCTGTATTGGCCCAAAGTGTATAGCAGGGTACAATTTGTATTCATTAATTTCAGCTGGGCATGGCAATAAGCCTATTCTGGGTAAATTGATTGAAAGGGTTATTAAAGATAGAATAAATAAGCACCTCCAGGGACAAACGCTGCTGGAAAAAAATCAATATGGCTTACACAAAGGTAAGTCTTGTCTCACTAACCTGTTAGAGTTCTTTGAGAGTATCAATAAATGCATGGGCAGATCAATCCAGTTGATATTGTTTACTTTGACTTTTGGCAAAGTCCCACACCAAAGACTCCTGACAAAACCTAGCAGTTATGGAATAAGAGGAGATTCTCCTATGAATGGGAATAAATGGCATTTTCTTTCATTAGAGAGATGTAAGCACTGGGGGTCCACCAGTTTTTATATTAAGAACAATGTTTTTTAATTTATTCATAAATGTTCTGAAGAAAATAGTGAAGTGGCCAAGTTTACTATATGGCACTAAAACCTGTGGTCAGCCCATGAAGCTGACTGGTGTGAGATTCAGAACATAAGTACTTCATAAAGCATATAGTTAAACTGCCACAGGAAGTAGTGATAGAAACTGATTTGGATGGCTTTAAAGGTACATTGGACACATTCGTGGAGGACAAGTCTATCACAGGCTTCCAGTGCCATTGGCTATGTGTTACCTTCATTATCAGAAGGTAATGTTTGCATACACCATTTACTGCATGGGGAGCTCCTGTACTCAAGCTGCATGGGGGTTCCTGTGGGCAGCTGGCTTGCCACTATGTGAACAGAATGCTGGACTGGATGGACCACTGGTCCATCAGCATGGCTGTTCTTGTGCTCTTTCTCTATCTGGCACTACACTAACTGAACCCCATCAGCCACCCTTGGTCCCATAACTTTGCTCTGCTATATAAACATATGCCCTGTGAAGGAGGACCAAGACCCACCCACAGCTCTAAAAGCAGATTGACAGACAGACCAAGAATTGAGTGCTATGTCAGAGATGTGGCTCTTGTGTCCCACAACTCCTTTGCTAGCTCCACCAAGTGGTGAACAGTGGCAGTGCTGCCCCACTTCAGGCTGGCAGATATAGGCCTGCTAGACATCCGCCCCAGATGAGAGACATTTCCAAATCAAACAAGAGTTTCTCTTCTTTACATCACAGTAAAGCTTCTGGAACATCTCTCAAGCAAAGTCCCAATCCAACTAAAGACAATGTCACCCAAAAGAGAAAGGTGAACAAGTTTATAAGTGGTCTTGTAGGTAAGGCTAAAACAGATGGAAAAATGACTAGCAAGATGGTAAAGCTAGTGTTCTCACTTTATGAGAAAGTCCAGGTCCATCTGCTGTTAACTGAAGGTTTCTGGTGTTTCTGCTTTTTTTAATCATTAAAACCAGCAGCTTGGATCAGACTGTGAGGCATATAGGCAGCTAGTACAAGTGGACCAGAATTGGTCTTACATATTCTGGCTTACTGATCCCAATAATTAGTCTAGTTGCCATGATCTGCATAAGCTGTAGTTTCTGAACAGACTTTGGGACATGCAGCCCCAAACAGATGCAATGCACTATTCTAATTTATGGAACACAGAGTACTGAAATGAGGCTATTATTATCCAGACTGGAGCATAGGTTATAGAAGACACTTTATCCACTGAGGCCAGCTGAGGCTTATGTTACAAAGATGGTTCAAGGGACACTCTGAAATGATGAGACTGCTTCTTCAAGGTGAGTGAAACCCAATCCAGAACTGCCTGAAGACCCTCCAGCTAGTCAGAAGAACCATCCACCAGGAGCATCAGAATCTTATCTGCACTGAGCTTCAGTTTATTAGCAGCCTGACACCAGTTTAGCACATCCACAGCCCCTCCTGCTGAAGATGAAAAGGAAAAATAAGCTGCATATCATTAGTTTACCAATGGCAATGCATTCCAAACTCCGAATGGCCTAATTTTCAAGTAGAAGTTAAATAGCATGGGGATAGAACTGACTCCTGAGAATTTTCCATGCTGGAAAAACCATGGATTTTGGCTTTGCTATTTTCAAAGTGTTCCTGTTGTATTCCAGCTTAACATTCACAAGGTGGTGGATCCAACTCTCCAAGTGAAAGTAATGCAACACAATCCAGAAGGATCTCATGGCTTGATGATATCACAAGCTATTAAGTGATACAGGAGTAATAGCAAGGTAATAGCACATCTGTCTCTGTCTCAGTATAAGTCACTATACAAACCTGTTTCTGAGTGAAACCATAGCCTGACCCTTGACTGAAATAATCAGTTTAATTCAAGAGCATCTGGAGCTGGTGGACCATGATGTGCTCACAGAGCTTACCCAGGAAAGCAACATTTGCTTTTGGCCTAAAGTTCCATGTCCGGAGTGGGTTTCTTCAGGAGTGATGTTGCATCCTCCTCTTTTAGGTGGCATGGGGCCACTCCATTTTGCAAGGAAGTGCTGATCACCTCTCTTCCCAGATGCCTCTACTCTGCTTGCTGACTTCTATAAGCCAGGAGGGGCAAAGATCCAGTATAGATCTATTTGCACAAACTTGTCCAAGCAGCCAGCTAGCCAAGTAATGCCCCAAGGTTATCACTGATGCATATGGGTGGAGTGTCTAGGGATCACATGGGAGTGATTGTTATCTCCCCACCACCACTGCCCATTCCAGCCATTTCTGTCCTCGTGAACTGATTATCTGCAGTTCATCAAGCTGTAACTACATTACATCAATATTTGACCTGGCATAATGGATACATGGGATTCTTGCAAATGTTAAGCTAGAATATAACATTTCCCCTTTCCTCCTGAACACTTTCAAAATTGCAAAGCTCAACAATGTTCCTTCTAGTTTATAATCAAAGCAAATTTGATTCCCCGTACTCAGCACCATGTTTCCTGCCTCTTGAAAGGAAACTTGATCTTCCTAAGCAATATAGTTTAATTCCTGATGTTCCCTTCAAAAATGCCTTTCATTTCATATCTTGCATGATGGAAAAGGAAGAGTATGCCAAGTGCCACTGACCTTAACTCTCCTGAATCAAAAATATCTGATGTGATATATAGAAATCTTTGATGTGTAGATATGCTAATTAGTTAAGAAATGTCAAATCTGCATATATTTCAAGTGACCCAACAATATTTACCTTAGAGCAAAGTTTTGTATTTTTCTGACAATTGCAACATTGAATGAGTGACTCATTTAGCATATTTAAGTAGCATGATGTCGCAGACATTTATGAAAGACTTGTTTGAAAGCATCAAAAAGATGAACATCACTGTCCACAATTAACAACAAGTGTAATTTGATTTGACAAATGATGTTGATTTCAATAGGGTCACTAACTATTGAAGAGGCTGAGGACAAATAGTGCCTTGGAGCTCTGATAAAAATGAATATTTAAATAGTACATTATGCAAATTTGCCCTCTACCTGTCAGTAACAACTAAAATGTAGGGTTAGAATGCTGGAAAAGCATGGAGTGGGATATTGGTCCCTGTTTGTAGTTGTTGCATCTTTTTATTTCATTAGATTGTGTTTTTCCCCAACAATGCCAATGATCAACCAATTGTGATAGAACTCAATTCTTTCTTACAGCTTAAAGTACAGAAAATACAACCTTATCAAGCAAACAGACTGAGACTTTTAATTGGCTATAATGGAATATCTGCCACTGGTACTAGTATATTTGTCCTGTTTGAGAGTTGAGCTTGGTTGACTTCCATAGCCATATAAAACATTATGCAGAGTCAGGATGTTTACACATTTCTGAACTAGTTCTCACAAAGTAGAGGTCTAGGTGGTTTTTGATAAAGTATGGGTATTTGATGAAAAGGAAAGTGAAGAAACAGCATACCAAAAGTTCCAGGAAAGCTGTGGACCAGAGAGAGATTCCATCCTTCAGTAAGTTTTTGGATACTGTGTCAATATGGAGTGGGATGTGTTCCACCAGCACTATAGGGTCTTTATTACAATTGTGACTCAAAATGCTGTCCTAAAGAGAGTGATTCACCTGCATTCCATCAACATCTCTGATCATCTTGAGAACATCCTCTTCATTACTGCAGAAATATACCAAATCCATAAAATAAGGGCATGCAGTCATTTGTGGTGGATATTCTATAGCTGTGGGAAGTTTTTCCTGTGGAGACTCACAAAGGAACAAGCTTGGATATCATTTACAAATAATATTATTACATTACATTTACTGTATGGCTTTTCTATTTGTGCTGAATGTTGATAGCAGGATGTGATTGTTTTGAGTTTGTTTTTTAAGAGATGCTACTTTTAGATGTATTAAAATCCACTGTACAATGGAAATCAAGCTTGATCCAGCCCATGAAAAAGCCTAAAGAACAATTCCATTCCAAACTGAGATGAGCAGTGTTCATCCACTTTTAGTTACAGCTCTCACTGGTAGATGTGTACTCACATCTACCAGGCTGCCAAGAAGGCTGACGATAGATCAAGTGGCCACTCAATGGTTTGGGGGATGTACCCAAGTTGGCAAAACCAGAACCCAAATGGTTTGTTCTTCTTTATTGAGCACCAGGATGAAGACTCTTCTACTTGGGGCAGGGAACTAGAATAGCAGGCAAAATGGGTGCTTCCCAACATCTAGGGGCCCAGTGGTTTAGGAACCATTGGCTAACAAATGCATTCTATTATAAACCAAAACATAAGAATTAAAACAGACTAGATGTTATTGCATTCAATTGTATTCTGAAACAAGAATACTTGGATATGTATTGAATGCTAAATTATATTTATTTCACTTTTTAGAACAACAAAATGGACTTCTCTGTGGTGACACCCCAACTATGGAATGCGCTCCCCAGAGAGGTCTGCCTGGTGCCGTCATTATATGTTTTTTGGTGCCAGGTCAAGACCTTTTTATTTAATCAATATTTTAATATGTTTTAATGGGAACTGGTTTTTATTATTTGTATTTTATTAATTCGCAGCCAGAGTGGAATTGTCAATTTATCTCTTTTATCTTGACCTTTGTTGTAAGCTGTCCAGAGACGCAAGTAATGGATGGCATACACATTTTATAAATAAATAAATAAATAAATAAATAGTTCATTGCACAGAACTGGTCACAAGAATGGGTGAAATTGGATTAAGCAGAATCATCTGGCACTACTGTTTTTTGCAACCTGGGCACAGCCTAGATTGTATTAACCTTTTAGATGCATTACAATGTCATCTGTGATAGCGCCTAGTTCCTTTTCAGAGGTGCCACTGTTAAGCCTGGTATCAACCATCCCATATTTTTTCCTAATTCTCCATCCTGTCAAGATGATACCAAACACTATTTCTGTCTACTGATGCTACCTTCTGTTCATCCACCTGCAGTGGCAAGAAGAATATTAAAGGGAAACACTGGCCCACAGTTCTATGGTTCATTATTGGATGTACCATAATTAAATAAGGATGGAGTAATTTCTGGGCATTTCTGGTCCATGTCAAACAATCCTCTTTATGCACGAATCTTATTTAAAACAAAAAACAAAAATCCATACACAAATTTACCATTAAATGTGTGTTAAGTGTTTCTCAATATTTTCTCTAAAAATAGACATGTTTATATATACTTTTTGTCAAAATTCACATTTATAGATGCCTGTTGAGATTAATCTTTACATAGAAATTATCAAAAGGACAAAGATAGATGGCTATCTCTGATCAGACTGTGGATCATATCAGAATTCATGAGCATTGATTTTCACCTACAATAATACCATAAAATTCTGATTCCTACAATAATACCATAAAATTCTGAAGAATAATAAGAGAACACTCTTATTAACAGGAGTGTTAAATGCAAAAGAAAGTGCTGTATAAAATGTATGTTTATTGAATATCCTTTCTATCTTCTGGAAAAAATGCAGTTTTTTAAGGTTCCACTTTACATGGGGGGGGGAAGGGGGAGATTTTATACTTCAATTGTAATGGCTGATGCTATTCAAAAGCATAACTCCAGTTCAGCTAAATTAAGATACTTACGTCCCATTAATTTTGGTGGGAGGATGACCAAATTTTTATAATAATGAAGAATCGGAGACAGGATAAACAGGAGAACTAACAGTACTGATGGTTATAACAGTATTCATTAAGTGGGTATCATTTTAGGGACTGGATGAGAGCCAGTGCTTTTTATTCAGAGTTTTTAAAAAATGCATAGACTGTTGAGAATCCCCCCACCCCTGAATATGTTGGAACAAAACCTAGATGTGATTAGTGGTTGACATGGGCATTTATCATGTCCCAAACTGAATTGGCTATTAATTTTGAAAGCGTCTAAAAAAGCAGAATGAGTGTTTAACAAAATTGCAAATATTATGCAGTAATGGCAAAATATTAGATTGGCAGCCCTCAAAAACCTGATGTAACACTGCATCACATGTAACCCCGAAACAGAAGGGAAAGCCTGAGCAAAGCACATCTCAAGGACAATGACCGGACTGAGGGCCAAACCACATGCCCACGTGCAGCAAAGAAGTATGTGATTAGATCTTTTGGTGTGTATGTATGGAGGGTGTGTGTTTGTGTTTAAATTGCTGGTGGGGGGGGGACTGCAAATTTGATTGTTGCAGCGGTGCTGAGAATCTTCAACCCTTTTCTAGGATCAGTTTTTATATGTTCAGTTTTTCTGATCCAAATCTACCCATCCAGAGGCCTGAAACTGAATGCCTTCCTCTAGTATCACTTCACTGATCAAATTTGAAGCTCCTCACACCTGGTTTAAAGTGTGTGTCAAAGAAAGAGAGAGAGTGTGTAATGAGAGGCAGATAGAAGATCTGATCATAAACTCCTGTTTTACATGGTGTTTGGCCCTATACAAGTGTTGAGAGAGCAAGAAGACACCTATAGTTTTACTCCATGATGCTGACAGTCTGTTTCCCTACTCTGTTAGACCTCTCTTAATAGGAGCAAGTGTCAAAACTAGTTTATTTGTATCAAAATAACAAATTTCCATATTTTATATGGATTTCTGCTTTGAAATGTGGATTACATGAAATTCCTGCTCTCTCCAAAGCTATCATTGAAGGCAAACCATTCTGCTTCTAGTAGTTGGGGGCATGAGTGTGACATTAAAAAGCACTTCTGTCTATCCAAATCCCTGATTATTTGAATTTTTCGATGCGCTATTGCAACTTTGTCTAATGAGGAGTTTGTGCTGTAAACAGTTCAGGTGACACATTTCAAGAGGCCCATTCTTGATTATACTATGTAGGAAATATTGATACACTTTAAGACAACTTTCTGAAATTCAGCTGTATTCTCCAAACCATGGCCTAAAGAACAACACAATGACAATCAGGTTCATAATTATCAGCTGGTCAAGGCTGACTTGATCAAACTTGCCCAGCTGACTGAGATAGGAAAGCATTGCACCTAACTTTGTCTTTATTGCTTCGTGTCAGATTGCCTAAGAAAGAGGCACACTTGGGTCTATTATGTGGTCATGAATCAATAGTTCAAGTGGAATTAGCTGATTATGCTTCATAGCCAGACTGCTGCTTTTCCTATGCAAGGTCATTTTCCAGTGAATTTAGGACATTTGAAGCATTAAAAAAAACTGGCCAACATGTCAAAATCACACTGGGCAATATGAATTCATGCTAACTTCAGAATGCTAAGATGTGGCATAGCTACATTTTCTAAAGCCTTTAAGTAGGGGAGAAAAGAGAGTTCTGTATACAGAGAAGCTGAAGTGGAACCAATTTTGTGTGACTCAATGGAGAATGAGAAAAATTCAAGATGCACACGCCCACTTATACTACAGTGAGCATCTTAAGGAAACAGAGTGCTATAACTTAGTGCAAGATTCTTTTTGCTTCCCATAAGCTGCCATGGTAGTCTTTTCATATATTTTCTGGTGGCATTTCAAAAACCAATGCATGCTTCTGTCAGTGAATAATTCTGAAGTATTGCATCCACCTTTATGCCTTTGTGCTTAGGCAGATTAATTTTAAAAGCAGAGAACAGAAGCAATAATGTTACCAGTTGCCTAGATTCACATGGCAAAACAAGATAAAAAATTCTTCCAGCGGTTTTGAAGTTGGTCAAGCATGACCTAAATCTACAGGCAAAGCTCTGCTGAGTGTTTACTGCAGCAGAACCAGTGCCAGTTGCTTTTCCTCTTTGTTTGACATTGGAAAGCAAATCAGCCAAGACAATCTTGGCCTGCTAGTGAGTTGAACATGCCACTGGTGTTGTATCTGGTGTTTGGCCTCCCTCACACAAATACAGACCTTAGGTGACTTTCTCGAGAACTGTCATAGTGTTCCACGCTTTGGGAGTATTTAAAACCAAAACAGAAACAAAAACCTCTCACTGTCCTAAATAATATAGTCTATTGATTGTTTAAAATTATACTGATTGACTTTTTTGGAGTCAATTCAACAATGTCCAAAAGTCTTACTATAAAATCCAATTGAGGGGTTTTTTATTTTATACCCAGAAGTGAATCTAGCCAGAAGGTGCTCATTTTCATATGTGATTATTTGGAACCTTCCTGAAACGGTCAGGCTTACAGGTCATTGCCCAGCTCGCAGGACTCCCAGCAATGAACCCTGTTGAGGAATTATCAACTCATTGATTACAGCCCATGAAGTTGCATATAAACCTTTCAGCAAAATGATGAATCCATTCCTATAATACATTTTATTTAGGTTCATTTCATGCAGATCCACATGGGGAATTTTAACATGAAAAGAGTTAAAGAATGAACAAGTAATTGCTTTGTGCCAGAGGTTCATAACCTCTTTCAGTCTGACAGCTGAGTTTCTTTTCAAGCAAGCATTTGAGGGCTGTATCCCAGATGTGGGTAGGGTCAAAGGCAAAATGGATGTCATCAAATGTTCCCATCGAATCATAGTAATCTAATGTATAAGATTATTGTGAAGATAAGCAAGAATGTAAAGCAAATTAAAATGGTGTATACAATTATGAAGCATAAAATAACTAGATTGCTACAAAGATTTTGGGAGTGGTTTAAATATGAGAATTGTTGAATACCCATCCTTAGTTGAATCTCTTGTCCTTCACTTACATACCATTGGAGAGAATGATGATAATGTTAGACGCAAATCTTCCTGACAGGCTATACTGGCAGACATGAGGGTTGCCTCTAAAGAAGATGCACATCAATAGGCAAAATCTACAAGTTGTCACTGTGCCCAGACTTATTATTTGTCATACTAGGGGAATTATTTTGACTTCATTCCTCAAGGTCAATGCCAAGGTTACTTTATTTGTTTTTGTGCCATCAGTTGTGGGTGGACTATTGCTGGAACAGTTGCCTCCTTTGCCAAATATCCTGTGCATGGTGCCATCCTTTCTATTCCTGTCCTTTCAGCAGTGGCCTCTAGGCCACAATGGGCCTGTCAGTTGTTTCTAACTAGCTTGTTGAGTTCTAACTCTTCCCTTCATCAGTGCCACAGTAATCCTTTCCATGTCTTGCCAGTGACCATTTATGTACCAAATCTGGTGTTCCTTTATTACACAATGTATGCATAGGGTAAAAAGGTCTACCACATGTAAACAAATATGGCAAATTGCAGAAAGATGGCAATTCTACGCCAGCTGCTAAAAAGGTGAAAGCAGCTTCGCTTTACAGGTTATTGTCATAGATTACTTGCATCCATACTCTACACTTATATAGATATCTTCTTTACAGGGCACTAAAGTGCTTCAGTCATAGGTTTATTTCCATTTTGACAGTTTCCAATATTACTTGTTATGCATTTGCTTATCTTGATTATTGCTTCAGGACAGGAACTCTAATTTCTCAATCTTCCCTCACCTGGAGAGCAGCCTGTTTTCTCTAGCAGGAGAAACAGAAACAGTTTGAATTTTGACATAAATTGAGACAGATTCAACAGGTTTAGCAAATTTGGCTAAATGGAAGCTTTTTGTATATTTAATTTGTGGAAAATTGAGGTGAAATTAATATTTCTTGGATCTGTTTTTATGGACATATTGGTTCCAGTTTGCTGTTTGTTCATTTGCAAATAAAGAGATATCGCAAACACACTAAAGGTGTAATCCTACGTTTGTTCAGACAGAAGAAGTCCTACATCTCCCAGGATGCTCCAATCAGCCATACTGGCCAGGGAATGCTGAGAATTATAGGACATTTTTCTGACTAAATAGATGCATAAGATTACACCCTGATTTCCTGTGCTTGCCCCTCTAATACAAAGGAAGCTTGATATTGTATCTGTGCCCTGGACTTCTCAAGGCTAAGGAAAATGAGCACCATGTAACAACATATAATTATATTTGCTATAGGTGAACTCATATCTAACTGTGACATTTAAAGAAAATGAGCAGAGGTGCTCCACATACAACATAGACCAGCATTCATGGTATAGCATCTTTTCTTCTGTTCTTCAAAATGCTATTAAACATGACCGTGAAAATAAAGGTTAGACTGTGGTAGTGCCCAACACGTTTTCCCACAAAATATATATTCACACAAGTTTTGTTTCCATTCCCAGTTCACCAGACAGTAAAGTTGACAAACTCACAGTTGCTTCATATTATGTATGCTATGGTGTACTAAACTACTATGAAATCATCACACTATGGGCTATAGAGAAAATGTACACTGACCTGGTCTACATTTGCTATCCGGAGGGGAAGGACACTGGTGTTAACTAAGTTTAGGGAAAGAAAGCCTTCCACAAACTCATTTGTTGAATGAACTAATCTAGTCAATTTGCCAACTACACAAAGCGGCACCTTTACATTAAAAAAATCTGCAAAATTGCAAATTGCTTTAACCAAAAGCTACCCTAAGAAAGAAACAAATAGGCCAGGCATGCCCTGCAATGAAGACCAGCTTGATTCAGTAGGTCTAGGGAGCAGGTTTTGTGCAACTGTTGGAGTCTTTCAGCTGGGAGAACTCTGGCTTTCTTGCACTGGATTACTTCATGCCACTGTTAATGTTAAACCATCATAGCATATAATATAGGGACTTGTTAAATCAATGAAATGAGCTTCCAGGCAAAGATGTCTTATAGAAAAGGTTGTTATTGCAGCATAACTGTATACAGCAGCAAAAAAGGATGTGTATTTCTTATGCATCACTACAATTGCATTCCCTTTCCAATTTTGCAGTTAGTTGCTATGAGCTCTGGTCATGAAAACATGCCAATTTTTATATGGGATTGAAGCTCGCCTAATTTTAGCAAATTGAGAGCTGCACAAAAGAAAAGAGATAACTGCTATGTTGTTATTTTTCATTAGAGAATTGCTATATTAAGAGGATGTGATCCAGCTGTGTTTGTTTAAATAAAAGTGTGATTTGAATACCTCCTACAGCTATGCTCCTGCCAATGAATAAAAGATAAAATGCAGTTCTCCTTGGATGCTAGGCTCCCAAGTTCTCGCTGACTCAGAGATTTATTGTTTAACATGAGGAAGTGAAAAGCATGTCGAGTGGACCACACACAGGGCTCTTTTGTGTATTGTTTCAAGCCATACCACTAATAGATTTGTTCCACTAAAGCTCACAGCAATTCAGCTGTGCTAAAATGCTCCACTTAACTGTGAAAAAATAAAAATAAAATAAGTAATTATCTCTAAATAGTAAATGTAGCTTAGATCAAGGCCATGAGTAAGATCAACAGGAAGCAATGCAGTTCGAAGCTGCATATAATCATACTTAAGATAATGCAATTAAGCTTTTATTTCCTCAAAGGAAACTATTTCACTTGTTACTGAGAGCCTGTTCCACAGCTACCATGATACAATCTCTAGCATTGTTTGAATTGCATCCTGTTTATGAGCCACTGATTCTATTAGGTAGTCAAAGAATGATGGTGACCATAGAGTGGGTACAGAAGAAACATTCCTGACTTCTTAATCAAGAGCAAGTGCTTGGGATAGGATGCTGCCTTTACCCATCACTTATCCTCTACAGCCTCCCCATTGGCTCCAGCTCTGGATCCAAACTAAGTGAATTGGACTACAGTCACTTCAGGTTCAGGAACATTTTTTCTGTAAGATTAACCACAGTCTGAGCTACATCTAGTCCTGATGACTGGGAACAAGAAGGGTGCCATTTTATGGCACATTCCCAATTATTCAACCACAGATAACCTATTGCAAACACTAAATCTATATTTCTTTTTGCCAGTTTTTCAGTTCTTTAAAGGTGTCATTTTATTTGTCATACAGCATAAATATGTTTCATGAATTTGAGATTTATGTACACTTGGAAAACTAGGTTTTCTTCTCAATTATTAAGTGAGAGAAAGGTTTGAATCTCAAGAATATCATCAAAAAGTCAGTAACGAGAGTATGTTGCAATTGTATACCCAGTAGTGCAACATTTGGTTATAAAACGCTATGTGTCCAAATGAAAAAGTGAATAGAAGCTTGCCAGCTGGCACTTACTGTCCAAGGACCTAAAATGGACTGACTTGGCCTCACTGAATTCATCTAAATAACACAGATTTGCCAGTTGGTCAAAAATCCATTTAAACACTAAACTGTCCTGTTGTAATTCAAACAGCATAGATTCCCAATTTATATTTGTGGGAATCACTGCAGCGCTCTGCCATGGCAAAACAGTAGCCCAGATATCCCATGCTTCAAACTGGAGAAACACAAGAATGGAGAATATTTTCTGAAGTGAAAATGCATCATGAACCTGCTGATACTCTATATTTCATCTCAAGTCTTTGTCTGGGTGCTTCCCCCAAGGGAAGTTTGTAAAACAGCAACAAGATAGAGGGCCTTCTCAGTAATAACCCCAATTATGGAATGATCTATTCAGTGAGGTCCAGCTGATGTCAACACATGGGTTTTTTTTTGTTTGTTTTGTTTTTGTTTTTTTTTTTGGGTGGGGGGCATTTGGCACCAGGTTAAGAGCTTCTCTTGGGCATTTTAATCAGATCTTGAATTCTTCTTGTTGATAATTCAATTTTTTGTTGATATACATGAGTCTTGGTGTTGTATATTTATGTTTGTATGTTTGTGGTTTTTATAATGTATTTTGGGGTTTTTATTTTTGTAAACTGCCCCTATAGTTTCAGCTATTGGGCAGTATAAAAATATAATAAATAAAATGCTTGCTTGCTTGCTTGCTTGATTTCCATTTCACCCAATTGTCTAAGCTCTCTGAGCACTGAAATTAAAATTCTCAAATGTGCATCCAGTATTTATAACATGGTGCATATATGCTACCTATACTAATTTAACACCTGCAGATGGATAGAGATGGAACCACTGTGTCAGTCCTCATAACCAATGAAAAAGTGTGGTATGTGGTTATACCTAACACATCTTTGGATGAAGGGATAGTTTCGCATGATCAAGGAAAGACCATTACAAGTAAAAATGCTGTGATTGTTTCTTTTCCTGTGGCAAAAAATTAAAACTTAGAATTTCAAAGGCGGTAGCTGCTTGACATTGGAGTCAAAATTCGAAGAGCCCTATGGCCAAAAAAAGGGGGGGGGGATTTTCCTGTTTGACAAAATGAAACAAGTACCACTGAGAATCTGCCACAGGCCTGGTTATGCCTAAATAATAACTTTTTATCATCTAGTTTTAGATATCCATCTTTAAAACTACTGAGAGATACTGAACATGGGTCAATATCCCATGTTCCATATCACAATAACCACAATGTGATTACAGGCATGGGAAAGATTTGAGACTGGGCTGTTATAAAAATGATCCCCTTCCTCAAGGCAGGAACATGGGAGAGGGGGGAACTTCCATTGGCCTTCTTTAATCCTTTCCCATCCTGTGATTTTTCATCTTCACATTTTTCTCAGCAAGCTGGTTTTTCACTTACACTGATGCTAGATCCAGTGAAGCTATGAGAATGCCATTTTTTTTTCCTCCAAAGAGAGTATAAGCAATTTGTAGAAGATAATTTGAGTCAGAAAAGCACCAGAGTCCCTTCTTCAACTTTTAACTTCCCACTCATCACACTACTGCTCACATGCATTTTACCACACTCATATTCTGGCACACATTTCCCATCTTGGGAGGATTTTTTCCCTGTAGACTTCATAGCATATGGGAGCATGACCTCCACTGCCCATTTTCTCTGCCCTTGCGTACTGGTGAGGAATACCTGAATGGTCTTCCTTAACTAACACTGAGAAGGGTAATTGTTTTTCTCCATCTGCAGATTTAGAACAGCTGCCTATGCAAGGTTTAAAGAGTTCATCTCTGTTTTAGAACATCTGATTTGTCTTGCCCAATAGGTGGCCGCATGTCGGTGGCAGCTCCTCTCTGCAGTCGAAAATGGAATAAATGTGTACCATGTAAATTAAACAACTTATGAATGTTTTAGAGCATTTACTGTATAGTTTTCATCAAGGTCATGCGCCTAAATAGTCCTGCTTTCCCAGATAAGCCAGGCTCTCTCAGATTCCAAAGCAACAAAAAGAAGTTCATGAAGGAGCCTGGCTAGGTATATGGATATCAGATAGGGCTTTATTATGCCTGACTTCAGCAGAATATCCAAGGCAACGGGGGCGGGAGCAGGGGGAAGAAATGTGAAACCATTGAAGGCACTGGCTGAATTAGTGCGAGAGATCGGGGAGAGGGAGCAAGCAGACTACAGAGGGAGAGAAAAATGCTTAAAATGTCTGCAAAATGTAACTCAATTATCGGAGATCAGCCATAACAAGGGGGGAGGGGGGAAATCGCATAAGACTGTACGAGCTATAAGTATCAAATAGTTACATTTACTGCATTTATAAACAGATATCTTTTGGCAGGAGTATCAAAGAGGCCTCCACAAGGCATGAGATTCTGGGCTCGAAGCCATTCACTCTGTGAATTAATTGACTTGGTTTGAACTCTGCTGTTTTCAGTTGGAGAATTCACTGTGAACATGTTGTACGTATCTCAGATATCAAATAGCAAATGTTCTGAAGCCAGACACTGAAAAGAAGCCAGAAAATCTTTCATTAATCCGGACTGTATGCTTTCTGAGAAAAGGACATGGGACAACACCAAGCATAATAAGGAAAACATCCCTCCTATTTCTGTTTCCACCAATTTCCCAATGACTGTTATCAGTCCATGTTTGTATGCAGTAGGAGATTTTTAAGAAAAAGCAACAACTCAACTGTGATTGATTTTTTTAAACAAAGCAATGTGATCGAACATGGTAATGCGCAATTCATGTCTATATTTAAAATCACACTGGGACTAGGAACGGTGATGATGGGAGGGCACGTAGTACAACCAGAGCCTGTAAATACCTCCTTTGCATATTCATGTTTATTTTGATTTAACACTGCTACTGACAGCTCCTTTCCTAAGCACGGCTGCTTAGAAGAAAGTCTCAGTGGGGCTTACTTTCCAACCATGCATCTCAAAGCTATGCAAAGCTAAATAATGTACTTCTGGCTGGTTTGTGTGATGACAGCACAGTGGTGAAGCCCATGCTTGGCACTCAGAAGGACTCTGGTTTAATTTTTAAACAACTGTGTTTGTTAGTACATTTCTACCCCACATTTCTCCCCCTTGCAGGCAACCCAAGGCAGCTTACAAGGTTCTCCTCTCCATTTATCCTCACAGCAAAACCCTCTGAAGTAGGATAGCCAGAGAGTGCATGACTGGCCCAAATTCACCCAGTGAACCCCAGTCTCCCAAGCCCAAGTCCACCTCTTTAATCACTATACCACACTGCCTCTTAATCCTGTGCTGCTGCAAGTGAGGCCAGGAAGAGCTTTGGCTGAAGCACTGGAGAGCTACTGCCAGTCAGTGTTGACAATACTGGACTAGATCAGGTAGCTTCTTATGATCCTATGGAGAGTAAACAGAGATTAACTAATTTAAGCAGCTTCATGCGAGATACATATTGTAGCTCAGAGCATTTATTCTGGGCCTTGCAGAATAATTTGTGCTGGAAAATGTTCATTGACCTAATTATAAGAAAAAGAATACTGTTTCCAAAAGCTGTGAGAAGTCAAAATGTTCTTCATGTTAATGCTATATCTCTTTTTGTGTTTCATATGTGAATTCCTGACCATGTCCAAATCCATGTGACAACTTGGTTCAGTGAAGATCCAATGAGCCTGTGATACCAGCGTTTTTATCCCCAGAGCCTGACCACCCATAAGAGAGAACAGCTGGATGGAAAAATATACTTCTGGCCCTCTGAATCTTTTACTGAGCTTTTTAGCAGCTTATTTGCAACCCAAATGCATACATAAAGAAGAAAATCTTACACAGGCACCAGAGGTACGTACTAAACATGCACAGGGGTGCACGCATGTGCACATACACCAATTAAGAGGCGCTCCAGAAGAAAACACTGACAAATGAAAAAGAAAATGCTCAACAACAAAGGTGGGGAGGGGGATAAGAATAAGGCTGCAATTTCAGCAGTTTACATGGACATTATTTGTGATAAAGCATGAGAAGAAAATTACCATTGGTAGACTTTGGCCCTGCATCTATGTGAATGACAAAATATCCAACATCTAAAGAAAAGTAAATAAATGCTACATTTTTCAATTATATAACAGTGGAAAATGAGCAGATTAGCCTATCTGCAAATCACACTGGGAGGTCACAAATGTCCCTACCAAAACTGTTTGGTTTGTTACACACATCTGGAATTTCAAGAGTATGTTGTAGGCACCCCACTCAATGGCTTAGATGGAGAGTAGTTTTGCCCATACACAAAATAGCCACCATAATGTGGGTGGCCACACACAAAACACTTGCTTCTCAAAAGGAGGCCTGATGAGGCTAAAAGAAAAATAACTTGTTCAAGGACCCAACTACAGGGTAGGTGGTCTGTACTCCAAAGCACAAACCCATTTTTTAAACCCACGAGTTTCTGCCACAACACTTATTAAAAAAAGAAAAGAGAAGAAAACTGATGAGACTAAGAAGAAAGTGGCTTGGCAAAGAAACTGAGTGTGAGGCAGAAGTGGGGTCTGGCTTCCAATGCCAGTTCACATATTTACTTCTAGTTGTTCCAAGTGAAATGCTTGCACTCGCAAGGATGCTTAATAGACACGCACACACACAACATCATTCCAAATAATAACACATATTCAAGGGAAGGATTGGCATGTCAAAGGACACTGGGGACATTAAATTAAGGACATTGGCAAGTCAATGGATATTGCTACTTTGTGACATATAAAGGGTTTGTGTGGACCAGCCTGAAAGAGAAGAAGCAAAGCAGTTATTATTCTAATAATGCACAAAGCACACGCATTGCACAAATGTGTCTGTACAGTCAACACATGTACAGCTTGAAGGCTATAAATTAAAAACTCTTAGCCAAAATAAAGCTCTCCCCCACCCCAAATTTATTAATGTCATAATCTGTTAAAATCCTGTATTTGGCATGAGGTACATGCCAGCTGTTGATTCTAAGGTTGAATTTATACAAGGAAACTACTGTTTCATTAAAATAAAATCTGAATATTTATGATTAACCAATCTATAAAATTTATATTAGCTATGACAGAAGTTGCATCAACTTTGGAGGCAAAGATGACTATAGCTATAAAAACATATAGATGTTTTGTTTGCAGCTGTTGAATACTGTTTGCCTGCCCACCAAACCATTGTTTGGTAGGCACTTCCACATGGAAGTGAACATGTGAACGGTGTGACCAATGGCAACAAACTCTGTGGCAAGGAAAGGGAATGTGTGGCCAAGCAGATACTGATAGGCCACCAGCTGCCATCCAGGGCCAGCATCAAGAACTGGCATTGCCAGAGTCCAGAGTCCAGCAGAGAACCCACCACTATGGGGTGCCTGGAGTTGCTCATTCTCTCCCCCAGTGCGATGCGCTTGTTCACCTGCCTGCCTCTCAGGGCCACATAACTTGACTGGTATGAAAGAGGAGCAGTAGATGCTCACAGGCTCCCTGCCTGTCAATCACACTTGTGATTGCAAGGAAAGGAAAGAGGTCAAGGGCAACAGCAAAGGATGGCAATGGCAGTCGGAAGGGAGAAGGGAGTCTATTAATGGTCCCTTGCCCAGTCGCTGGTACATACCATGTACTGTGCAGCCCTACTAGATGCCATGGGCTCACTTTCTCTCTTTTTCCTCCACAGTTTGACCAGAAGAATCTTCCCAGCACTATGAAGTTAATACTCGTTTTAGTCTATGATTTGAGTGAAAAACCTTAAGTTTTAACTGTTCCTTATGGTAGCAGTAATAATCTCCATAAGCAAGGCCATGGCTGTGTGACAGAGGAAATATGTTACGTCCTCTATGAATAGATCCCATGCTTCTGTTTGTCCCTTGTAGTGCTCACCAAGTGTGGGCAGCTGAGATAAAATATGCCACAGAAGCAATTAGCCAATTATAGCAGAGTTGTAGGGACTATATCTCTTTACAGGATCTTCATATGAGGAAACAAAAAAGGTCCCTCTTGTAAATTTTGTAATATTGATTGCTTCTTTTCTGTAACAACCCTGAGTTTCTACTATATTTAGGAGAGAACTTCAAGGAGAATAAACACATTTTCTCTATTCAATAATACTTATATTATACTAATATAATAATATGTCTAAGGACACAATCTTCTGACTCCTGGACACCATTTAGATGGCCATAGGAGACTTCAAAGTGCCACACCCAACCTCAGAAATTCACCCCGAGGTAGAGCCCAGGTTCTACAGTCAGAACGCCTTCCCCTTGTCTTTGCAGCTGGCATAGAAAACACTGCATCAGGGATGGCATTTTGTGTGAGGGGAGGAGACAGGCATGGCCATCCTGAAATATATTCCTGCAGTGCCTGGTTGCACTCTGGAGCATTACAGCCAAAACCAGCTGGCTAATTATTTTGCAGGGCAGGAGAAGCATGGAGACAACCTTCCCTCCATGTCCCTACTGCCCTCCATAGGATGGTCACAATCCTCCACAGCCACTGAAAACAGTTCACAGAAATATTTTTAAAATTGCTTTTGAAATACACTATTTAAAAGAGCAGCTACCTTCAGACAACATGGGAAGCCATGGTGGTTTTTCACAATTCTTGGTCTCTTATGTAGTCTAACCCAGTCATAGTATCTCACTATGGTAAGTCTGATGTTCTGAAACCATGTTAAGAATCAACAACTTGTTTCAGTGCTTCTTCAGATAGCTTGTAAAGCTCCCTTTGCAGTTCGGGTGGAGTGATGTGGCCCAGGCTACTGTTGCAAGTGTGCTGTAGTGCTCTCCTCCTATAGCCTGATCCACTGCAGTGCCCGGAATCAAGAAAGGTCTGACAGACTCTCTCCTAAATTGAAAGAAGGTGTTTTGTTGACACCTCTCAATGCCAGCTGCTGGGGAATGTGTGTGAGCAGGTTCTACTGTGCCCTTGTCCTGCTTATCAGTTTCTCACAAGCATCTTGTTGGCCAATGTGGGAACAGAATACTGGACCAGAGCGGCCTTAAGTCTCATTTAGCTTAAATTCTTGGTGAGGTTATGCGCATAAATCATACTGCTTTATTCTGAGGCTTCTTTGGCATCTTTTCAAGAAAATGTACTGTTGCCATGGTCAAAATAGAATGAATTAGAAGATTTCTTGATCTGTTATATTTCTTCAGTCGTATATCATCATGCAACAAAAAGATCTGCTGGAAGCAGGACCATTACCTCTTTGGAGTTGGGCTTTGGAACAATTTTCACCTAGTAGGACAGATATTCCAGTAATGGAGCAGCCTTCCCATAGAGGCTCACCTAGTTCCATCTTGATGAGCTTGTTGGTCCCAGATGAAGCCACTTTTACTCAACCAATACTTGTCTTAATGGTCAATACCTGGTCATTTTGCATCCAATATTTATTTCCTTAGACAATGATACATAATATTGATAAATGAATTGTGTGTATCTGTGCAGTTTTAAATCATAACAATCGCACCAAGGAAGCATTTTTCACCTATGATACCAACATAATGAAATAATGGAATGCTAGATCAATAGCTTATTTTTCTACTTAATTACACTTCCTTGTGTTTCTTTTTTTACGAATTACAGTAAGTGGAGGGGTAAAAATGAAAAGAGAGAAATTATTTGCAGGAAGAACCATGTCCCATCATGATGAGCTAATTCTTATATAATGTCAATCATTTTATTTATAAAAGGCATTCATTTTTCTTTAACAAAAATAGTGTATTATAGATGGGAAGAAGAATTTCTTGCAAACACAATATCTACAAAGGAAACAAGTAACTTTTGTAACTGATTTTACTAATTCAATAGCTCTTAATGTCATGAATTAAGAACAGGCAACTACATGACATAAAAAGAGACCCAGAATATATAATAATAGAATTGCCACTTTGGACAATTCTGGCTGTGGTATTATTGTAAGCAAGAGAGTTAGATAAAAATACTGTAATCCTTTTTTTTTTTTTTTTGGCCACCCGTCTTCCCATGCCTATTTTCAGGGACTGATTCTTACTTTTCTTTTTATACTTGGGTTCAGGCTACTATTACACATGCTCTAGGTGACTTGAGATGGTGCATAACTAGTAATAATTCTCTCTCTCTCTCTCTCACTCTCTCTCTCTCTCATGCACACACGCACACAGGAGGAGAGTAATTTCAATATACCTTTCAAAAGAATTTGTATGATCATCATTATCAGGATTCTCAAATACGGGTGTACGGGGGTACAAAGTGTAAAACAAAAAATGCCTTTGGTGAAACTCAATCCTTCATATTTTCTATCACTCTCAGAATTCCAGCCTGAGTGTTCCAAAGTCCACTGTCTGCTCTTACATTCGTTTCCTCAAGTTTCTCTTAGGGCAGACACAGCCAGAATTTTCTTCAACTGACTGTTGCAGAAGTAGCAGCCTACAGGACCTCACAACATAAATTCAGCTTTATTACTACAATCAGCATGCAGGCAAGTGGGCAGTTGCCTGGGCACTGCACAATCAGCATGCTAATATACTCAAAGGCTTTGGGATTCTGGAGAGTGTTGTGAATGCCACCACAAAATGGCTGTTAGAGCATGTGCACACTCACACAATGGCTGCTGTGATGGGTATGGCCAGTCACAAGATGCCCATCTCTCAAGAGCAAACCGATGAGCCAAAAGACAAGAAACTTGGACAAGGATCTGAGTGCAAGGCAGAGGTGAACTGATTCATAACCTACAGATGCACAACCTTTCAGGACACATGAGCACATTTGGGAATTGGGCAAAATGCTGCAGGAACTACCACAAAATGGCTCCCATGGTGGATGTGGCTAGTCACATTATGAGGAAAAACAGACCCCACTCCAAGACCCAGAAGGAGGGAACACATACCCTGGGGGTGATGGGATGGATTCACACAAATCAAGGGGTGGGAGACAGAGGGAAGTCATACAAATAGGCAGTGAAAGAAATACAAACACACACTGTGCTTTTCCCTTCCCCATTCATGGATCCTTCACTCATTTCCCCCACCAGCTCTGAATAGTACATTCTTCTCAGCCTGTCTTCCTATTTTGAATTATTTTTGGAAGGCACTTCTCCCTGCTAGTTGGTTCATTTCCTGTTTCAGCCCCAATTTCAGCTTGGAAAAGTTGACGAGTTGAAGAAGGAAGCTGGAAAGACTAATGTTTTGTCACTTCCTCTCACTCTATGTGCATTTCCAAGTGTTTGTTGTTGCTTTTCCACTTCGTGAACTGGGAGAGGGTGCTGGGCGGGGGGGGGGGGGGATTACAGGCATGCAGCATCCATGGGCACCACACTGGAGACATCAATAGTGCACTAGAACCCTTCCTGGCATATTTTACCTTGTGTTTCATGGCTGTGATTTGGCTTCAAATTGTTATAGTCCTGCCTGTTATTTCTCCCAGTTTAGGTGCATCTTCTGATTATAGAACAATTTCATTGGAAAAAGCAAGCATGCTGGGTCTCATAGTATTGTTAGTATTATTGATTGTTCTGTTGTTCTGATGAAGTTCAATAACATATTTTCTAGATCTAATTCCAGATATGACCATTTTTGCTCTCCTAACTGGATTCATTTTGTTCCAGAAACTCTGCTTCTATCCTGGAATCCCATTTGCCCATTTTCTAGATATGGTCAGCCTGTGTCTTCCCCGTTTTGTTACTGGTTCTGGTCCTGTTTATCAGTCTGACAAGAGTTCTGCTTTTAAAGCTCTCCTGCTAATGGGGACTCTCACCCTAATTCTAGGATGATTAGTGAACACCGTGACAAAGAGTGATTGGTTGGCTTTTAGACCTAAAGAAAGAAAACAGTATTGATGATGCACCATTGTTTTTACCCTGACATGGGTTTAGAAAGGCCAAACATGAAAGGGAACGTGGCCAATGGTGCAGAGGAACATTTACATGGAATGTAGACCTGCCTTAGCAGTGCCGTTATAGCACCAAGTGCAGGATGTCTTCTAATATACTTAAATGCATCCACACTCCTCTGAATTGTTGTATAGAAGTTTGATCTACTCAGCAACATACATGGTAAAATCTTTACAGTAGATATATGCATTCTTATGTACTTTATCACAAGCAGATGACATGATCATTTAGTTTGGTTAGACTTTGTCCTATTAAAAATGATTTATGGGTGCAATCTTGTCCTTATTCAATAACAATTAATGTAGGGAGATCTCTCAGTAAAGTAAATTTGTGCATGTAAGCACTGTACGGCTTTTCAGTAAATTGGCCCTCAATTACTTAAGAGTTTGGTTGTCTAAAAATGTAAAAGGGGGGAAAAGACCCATCTTAAACCATGAAACGTTAATGGATCACAGTAAATCATTATCATGTAACAATAAGCAAAGCACATTATTCATTTGAAGAAACAGCTTATAATAAAGTGTCTATATTTAAGGAGAATAGACATTTCAGAATTCTGTCATTCAAAAGGCTGAGCAAGTCCATAAAATCAAAAAGCTTGTCCTACCGGTTTGCAGTTATTTTGCATTCACCCTAAAATTGAAGGCTATTTCAAGACTTTGATGTAATAACTCATTTGATAAAAATCTGTTATGTATTTCTAAAGTAGTAAAATTTTAAAGTTCATATTTTAAAGCAATCATTTACATAAGGGAAAGGAATACAACTCCTGTGCCATTTATGTGCAGTTATAGCCAAGGTGCAGCTCTACAGCTCTTTTAGTATCTGTGCTATATTTGCTTGCTCTACAGACCGTGGGAGCAACAGTGGACTAACTTTCAGTGCTACTAAAAAGCCACTCTGGCCTAGGTTTAGTCCCAGCCCACAACCTAAACAACAATGGACTACATTGAGTACTACACTGGCACTACATTTCTGAACTATTTCACAAACAAAAAAGGCAATAATGAAACACAAACAATTTAGGGCTAATGATAAAATGCCCCCTCTGATTACTGAAATAATAGGTCCTTTCAATAGCTTAAAGAGCAATGTAAGCGTGCCATGCAAAACTGGTTGAGTGGATTTCTGCTCATTCAATAGGACCTTTTTCTCCTCTCTCTGCCACCTCCAAAACTTCTCTGGGTATACTTCTCACCTTCCAGATCAGTTTTTGAGGACATGTTGAGAACTGCAGGGAGGTAGAGGAAATTACACCCTCCCTATTTGGCTGACTGAATCCATTCTGTGGGTGGGACGGGTTAATTGAATCTCACTCTGAATGTTAAGTATTATAGGTCAGGTTATCTTTCTTAAGGGGCCCTGTTGTAATTCAGTGAGATGGTTTGTTGTAATTCATGTAATTCTCCATTTATCAACTGTGTCCCCATCCTCTCATATAAACCTTATCACTAATATAGCGATTAGGTCATTCTCCCTAATCAAAGAGGAACCATATAAGAATGCAGAGGGTCAATGTGCCCATAATCTCCTAAATTTTAGCACTCCCCTGATATGGAGAGAAAGGGGGAGAGAGAGAGAGAGAATTACTAGAAGAACAAGGGAAATGTGTAGATGTATGGAGATGGTAGAATACGTTTACTACTCCCATGGCACCCTGATTTACAGTTTCCTTGCCTTTGGGTGCATGAACTAACTTGTAAGCACCATAACTCTTTCCTTAACATCTCTCTCTCACTCTGTTTCTCAAACACACACACACACACACATACAGGTACACACGCATTTCCCAGTACTATTATATACCCATAGTATACAACTGGCTGACCAAGTCACTGTGTTGGGTATTACAGAAAAGAAGGTGAATATGTCACAGGGCATTTCATGAGCCCTGAGGAAAGATGTCCTTGAGTTTGGAAGGAAATGGTCTAAGAGGTAGGGAGAGATTTTTCAAGACTGTCCAAGGCTATAAGTAATTGCTGGTGACAGGTTCTCTAGTGCTGGGAGCAAGCCAGGTATCGCTGAGTGGAAGTACAAGCAGAGGGCAACATTTGAGATGGTGGGGAGAGAGCTGAAAGCCCATTGAAGCCAACAGTATCTGTTCTGTGTTTCTTCTTTGCTTTACAGCATGGTCCCGCCTACCAGAGGCTGACAGATTTTTCTTTCTTCCTTGCAGCATTTTGAAACTTCTCTCTTGTATCTTACTCTTTCTGTCCTATTTAACCATATTACCAGCTCCTCAAAACATTCTAGAAGTATTGCACATCTTTTCTGACTGCTCAGCCATCCAGTGGCAAGTCTTTGCACCTCTTCAGGTTCTGCTCTCCTTTCTACTAGGAGTTTTAAGTTAGATCCATGCGCTAACTTCTTCCATTTTGATTATTGAGCAGAATGTTTGATAAAGGTGAGTGCTGAAAGAATTTCAAATACAAAAGCAGCCCAAATTCAAGTTTTTATGGAGAAGATGGGGATAGCGTAACATGGAACCACTGTTTTTAGGCTTCCCTTCCTGAATAGTTGCCTAAAACAAGAGTTGACAATACTTGGCTGGGTGGACAAAGATCTAACTATGTAGGCAGCTTCCTATATTTCTGCCTAACTCAAGAAAATGACTGACTTTAAGAGTTGCAAGCTGTCCAACTAGGGAAACAATTTGTTCCATTAAGACTAAGATATCAAAATTCTTCAAGCACAAGAGCCAAATGAAATTTTGGAGACGTTCTTGGTGGTTGTATTCCTTGCCTTGCTTGGTGGAAAGGGAAAAGGAGGGTAGGGCATAACTCTCAGGGCCAAAATAGTAAGATATTTTAACTTACAGCTCTTAGTGCCAGTAAATTAGAGCCAAACCACCCATTACTCTAATCACATAAGATCTCTGCTGCCTCTCCAAATGCATCAGTGGTGAGAGCAAATAGAAAGAGTGAGTGGACAAACCTCCGTGGCAAACCAGTATGGACAGATTAAAATTTGCTTTAACAGTTAAATGAACAAGTGGTATCTCCAAATGTGATAAATAAGTACTGCTGTCAAGTGAGAAGGCATCAGGTGGCAACTTTCAAAAAGCAGCTTTAAGCCTTTCCATCATACATGTTCTTATTTTGGCATTTGTTGAAAGGTGGAAAAGTTAAATGTAATGGAGCTATGTGCTATATTTTCAATAGCAATATCAATTTAAGTCAATATTTCCCCTTATATTGTCAATGCACAATTATCACAGCGTTTAAATATATGCAAATATGATTCATCTATTACTTTTCCATTTATAAAGTATTTTATACAAGATTACAAGCAATGTTGAATTTATTAAAGCAACAATTCCAGGAGGCATATTCAACAGCAGCATAAGTAGAAGGATATTCTTCAAACCAGCCTTCCCTTTCTCAGCCCCTTGCACATGCGCCCCAGGCCCATATTTGAGGGTGTAGGGACCCTCTGAAACTGGATGTGACCACTGCAGTAGGACTCTTCCACCCAATTTCCTTTATCTTTCCCAGTGCATTGCAGTCTCTTACAGCTTGGCCCATGCAGTTCAGGAAGGTACCCTCTGGAGACATTTTTTTCCAGGCTGCAGGGGAGAGAAGGGTATGAGAACATTTAGCCATGCAGGCTACCTTCCAATCAAATGATGACTGAATACAACCCAAAGAAATTAAAGCTAGCCATCAATAGATCAACAACACATCGAGGATTAAGTCTTTGTCAGCACATCTGGAAATCCCTGCTTGAGTTACCTGTCTCAAAAGAGGAAACGACTGGGGCAATCAGCCTTCTAGTGAAGGATATTCTACAGTATGGGAGCAAGCAAAGGGCTCTGCACTGAGCAAATGCTAACATGGTACCTTAGTTAGGGCCTGGGTCCTCTTAGGGGAGAAAAGATCAAATCTTGAACCACTGCAAACACTCCCTTATGAGACCAATTTGTAAATGTTCTTCCTGTAGGCTGCAGTCTATACTCCTACCTGGGACTCTGTGCTATTGAACTCAGTGGAGCTTACTTTCAAGTAGCCATGTATATGATTGCACTGTAGTCACAAACAAAGCTAGTATTTAATAACTCCTTTTCACAAATATTTAAATTTTAAATCAACTTTCAAATTAACTAAAATATCACATGTAAGAATCTCACATCACAAGGAATTCTCCTTTCTTCCTCTGATCATGTAGGTGACTTAACTTTTTCCTGTATCTAGATTTTTAGTCACCACTGTCATTATCCTTTTACAACATTGTGGAGTCACCTCAGAGAGGACAGCAGAGTGTGTCTACTCAAGCTTACTAAAACTAAATCATTGCCAAGTCAACGAAAGACAACTTTAGCCTCTCAATTATATATGTGGCTTTTGAAAAGTTTGCCTTTTTATTGTCTTTAAAGAGAGGGTTTAAATAGGGAAAAAAGTTTAAAGCATCTAACACGGAGAATAAACTAACTCTGACTTCTGTTGCTTCTTCACATATTTTCCTTTCTTTCCTTGTTTAGGGTTTCTTCCCCCCGCCCCTGGCCGCCACCACCCTTGTATGTAACCTTGCAATTTTCACTGCCCTAAAAATCAAACCTCTGCAATTTTTCACACAGCAACAAAATAAACACAGTGCATTGGTCTTGGCTTTGAGTCAGGACACCTTTCTTTACCCAGCAGGGGTCACTCTTGGGCAATCCATTCCAAGCTACTTTCGGCCTTCTCACTCATATCACCTGCCTCAGACTATTCTGACGAACTTATAACCTCTCAGAGCTCAGCTCCACTGCCTAGTTCATCAGATAACATGGATATGGCTTCAATATCAGGCACTGAACAAGGTGAACATCACTGTTGCTGCCTTTCTTCTAAGCATACCCGATCCTTCGTCAAGATACATGCAATCAGATTGTGATCAACTAGGACCAGTGAAGAACTCATTCCAAAGCCTGGCTGATTTTGCATTATGGCAAGGGTGTTCTCCAAACTAATCCTACAATACACACATTCTTAAAGTAGGGTGCTGCATGAGAACCAAGTCAAGAGCATGTGGCACAGGTCAGTGTTGACAGTCATGTTGGAAAAGTTGCCCGTGTGCTAGTGGACTTTCCACTGGGGCATCTGGTTGGGCCAAAGTGCTGGACTAGACAGGACTGTGATCTGATCCAGCACAGCTGCTATGCTTATGGAAATTGTTTAGATGTCATGACTAATGCTGGCAGCAGCTATGCATAACATCTTAGTAAGGACTCCAGCCCAGTCTGACAACAGTGACTTGGGCTTCATGCAAAAACTACTGTGTTGACTGGACAGAGGCAAAAGGCTTACTACTGCTACTGCTACTACTACTACTACTACTTAAATTAGGCTTGGTCAATCCAGAAGCTTCTTTCTGTGTTCAAGGATAGGCTAGATGTCCACATGGTGGGCATGTCGTGAGCGGAGCCGGAGGTCAGGCTAGATGGCCCGGGAGGCCCCTTCTGACTTGCTCTGTTTCTATGTTTCTGCCTTCTAATTCTTACCGTAACTGTAACCCTATTCTGCGCCTGAGGAAAGATCCACAGCTAAAGGTTTTGTTCAGGTTTAAAGTCATGAGGGTCATTGTTCAATCGTTTCTGTGCTTGAAAGCACTGAGGGTGTGATCCTTTCATGGTTAGACAAAAAATATCCTATTGCTCACAGCTAGTTAGAGAACTTTTTTGTCTAAATATGCATAGAATTGCACCCTAAACTTCCAGGATCAAAGAGAGAATGCCTTTGGATCCCAGTTCCTGGGAACTATAGTGAGAGAAGACTATTGTCCTTTCCTTTTATCAGCTTGGGTCAATATACTATGACCTTCTCTGGTCAGAAATAGTCACAATAGTCTCTCTCTCTCTCTCTCTCTCTCTCTCTCTCTCTCTCTCTCTCTCTCTGTGGGTGGGTGCCTGTGCCTGTGCTTGTGCCTGTGTGCATGCATGTGACAGAGATAGAGAGAGAGAATTTGTGCATGCATGTGTTGTTACATGCTCTAGTCATCTCTGACTTGATGGTGATCCTATGGATGAATGCCGGCCAAAATGTCCTGTTCTTGACAGCCCTGCTCAGTTTTGGTAAACACAAGGCTGTGGTTTCCTTTATGGAGTCAACCTTCCCACAGCTGGCCTGGACATCATATACCTCCCCCAGACATCGTTCCAGCTAAGTGAAGTGCTTTCTAGTTCCATTGTGGGTTCAAGCAGAGACAGTGTTCACTGGGTTGTAAACCATCAGGTTTTCACCAGACGGATGAGGCCTTACAGCAGACACACCACATGCACTGAAACAAGGTAGCAAAAACTTTCAGGAAGACATAAGAAATTGCAGCTTAGAAATATAAACGGATTGTCCAAATATAAAGAAGATTGCCAAGTTGTCTGCCCAAGTAAATTGAAAAGGTACAATCTAATTTCTTTTCAATCCATTTTCTCAGGCGAGTCTGCATTCAAAGCTATTATACCCAGTTAGAGCAAGAGATGTACCTTGAGAAAGATTAAGGCTCATTCCTGTGAATGCTGAAACAGAAAAATCCTACAGTTCCCAACATTCCCCATCAAGCATGCATAAAGTTTACCTGAACTTCAGAAAGGCAGCATCTGCTAGACCAGTCAACAGGCAGCATGTGCATAGAGGCTTCCAAGGTACAGTGCAGGTCAATTGTGTTGTCTATTCTTGTCACCTTGCAATATTCCAGAGGCCTCTGCATATGTAAGATAGCTCTCTTCCTATTTGTCACTTCCCTTTATGTGTGCACTTGCTTGTTGGTTTGTTTTTGTTTTTTGATGAGAGTGAATGGTACACCTTGCTGTATATTAAGGTTCTCCCATATATGAAAATGAAATAGATTTGAATTAGTGGATTTTGGCCATTTATAATATGAATTTTATATCAAAACATCTTCACCAACGCTATGCACAATTGCCCTGGTGCATGTCCCTGGACATATTATGTGCACACCGTAGAAAAAAAGCAGGAGGTATTTTAAACACACACATGCAAAGCCAATCACCTCCTGAAGTAAGCAAGACATATGCTTGGTAAGTGACTTGTTGTTGGTGTGTGTGTGTGTGTGTGTGTGTGTGAGAGAGAGAGAGAGAGAGAGAGAGAGAGAATTCCAGCCATGCACAGCATCTTCCTGTCTGTGCTTTAGCTGTCTAAAATTGCAGCCATGGTCTTTATAGTTTTATTACTGTAATTCTTTTCTATGCAGACCCCTTTACATGGAAGAAATATTTAATGTCCCATCCTGACATACAGCCATAAAGATTTTCTGCAATTTCCAGCAACAACCGTACTGCTGCTACAAACAACCTCTCAACAGCTTATGCTACAGTGGTTTTCTTCTGTTAGACTATAGAGTTACAGCAGCATGAACTGCTCCCCCCTCACTTTCACTCCCCCCCCTTTTAAACTAGCACGATTTCAGAGTGTGATTTTAATTTCTTACTTGGGGAGAAGATGGCAACTGGTTTTTAATGGTTACAGAACAGTAACTCACAGCACTGTCCCAGATGCTGTCACTGTCGCTACCGGAGCAGATTCGCAACATCTTGTCGCAGGCACACATCAATGCCTGTGCCTGCTGCCTTCTTCCCAGAGGACAGCCTAACACCTGCTACTGGCAGCGTGCCGGGCCTTCGGGGAACAAATGTTCCATTGCTGCTGGGTGATAGGATGGGACAGACTCTAAATTTCAAGTGAACTGGCTAAAGGCACCCTAGGGCTCATTGCACCCAGGCCTGCACCCATATGCTTCCGACTTCTGCAGTGGTGAGGGAAGAAAGATGGGGAGGATGTATTCTGCAGCCTATGACAAGACGTTGAGAAAGAAATGGAATGAGATCAAACATTACATTTTAAGCATTAATTACATGGCGTAGAGATTTCTATAGCCCTGCTGATATTTCTACAGTAAGGGGTGGTTTTCCAGATTGGTGCTTCTTATGGCATTGTAAACTTAGGGTGGTACCTTTTTATTCTTTATATTTTTTGACAACTGAACCATAAACAGAGTGACAGTTATTGCAGGATATAATGTGCATATCATGAGCTGAACACCTTTGCTCTTGACAGTTCATCGCACTAAAGAAGACAAACTGTTTCTTTTGGGGGTTGCTGTTGTCCTGAACTCTTATCCTTTAAATGAGCTATTAAGGTATTCCAAATAAAGACAGGGAACGGACATAATAAGGAGAGGCAAATATATTCTGAAGGTGAATATTTGCTACAAAAGGGATAAGTGGGTGTTGAACACTACAGTAACAACTGAGAAGTTTGCTATTTTTTAAATTAGCACACCCTCAGCAGAAGGAATGCTTCCTTCTTTTTTAGCTGATAACAGTTCAGCTTTCGGTAATTGCACATACTTTACACCATTCCTCCCAATTCCGGTGTTCCATCAAGGCCATGCACCCTCCCACCCAGGAATTGTGGCCCCTGCTATGAGGAAGTATGGCAAGACAAGCAGAGGAGGAAATAAAATAAGGGCCAGGCATGTGGTGCTGTGGCAAGGCTAGAGGCAAGACTTGGAGGGAGGCCCCAAAGGCCTCACCTCGCTCCCCCTGGCCTCTCGAGTCATGTGGCCCACTCTCCCACCCTTGGTGACAAGGAAACACAGGAAGCTGCCTTATAACACGCCAGGCCTTTGAGCCATCCTGCCCAGCTCTGTCAATAGCTCTGCTGGGTTTCAGGCAGGATTATTTCCGGCTGCACACACAGATGCTCTGGACTGGACCTGCATCCTTCTGCATGCAAGGTTGTGCCCCACCCCTCACCTACCGGCCCATTGCTATGCTTGCTGGCCACTCTTCCAGGCCATTAGAAAGGGCTTTTTCATGCCATCTCAGCTGGGGGAGAGAGGTTTATTTTCATCTTGCAACCAACTGTCCTTGTAGGAAGGACAGAAATGGAGACCCCAGTGTGGGAAGCCTGCTTCGGTCCTAGCAGTCCTCCACATGAAGCGGTTCATTGGCTGTTGAATTGCTGTGCTTGGCTTGTCACTAACTGGCCAGAGCACTTCAGCTATCGGGAAAGAGAGACATTACATAGATACAGTGTTGTATCTGCTTTCAATTTCAGAAGTAAGATCGGAGCACTACATGAACACTGCCCCTTTGGTTGTTTTTCTCCTACATGACCTGAGGCTGACACTGTGGCGTAGTGAAACAACACATGTACCCAGTGCTTTTTTTTTGTAAGAAAAAAGGTGCTGGAACTCACATCTTGTTAATCTTTTATTTAATATATATATTCAGTTCTTAACATAAATTTAATTTATTGTATTTAAGGCAAATGTTCATAGTAAATTCCAAAGTTTTGTCCAATTCTCGTCCGAGAAGTCTTCTCGACTCCTTTCCCTGCTGTTCGTATCCATGCGTTCTGTCATTGTGTCTGTTAATATTCTGGCATTTTTATTAGCAGGACTGGTGGTTGAGAAGTAATTAGTAATTTTTCTCATTTTTAAATTTGGGGTCATACTTTTACACTAAAAATTAAAAAAAGATTTTCAATTCACGAACTTTTTTTTAAATAAAGAAATTATTTACCTTTCGCATATAGTCAATCATTGTACACACACCCACACACATCAGTTGTGTAACGAAACATAATGGTCGCTGCCCGCAGTAAGCATTCAGCATGCAACCACACGACCAATCACAAGCCATGCAGTGCCACAAGCCGAGCAGCAACAGCGCAGACAAAGTGCACATGCACCGGACTCGACACACAAGCAGCCCGCATGCACCACTTTAATGATTTTGCCACCGACCTGCTATGCTCGACAGGGCAATTCAAATCCACATGGACCAAACATCAAATTTTCAAAAGTTACTTTTAAAACTTGGAAAATCCATCAAAAAAAGGTGCCAGAATTCCATTTTGGTCCGTTCTATGACAAAAAAGCACTGCATGTACCCAAAAAGAATGCTTTATATTAAATGCTGGATTTTCTTACTCAAAAAATCTCACTGAAAGTGCAGATTAGACATGGAAGCAAAACTGGAGAGTTGTGATGTTATATAAACAACACACAAGCAAACAGGAGTAGGGAATGATGAGCAGTACATATGTCTACTGTAGAAAAGCCCCGAATTACATGAGATGCTTCCCCAGGGATGCCGGAGGGAGGCACCTGCAACTGGCTATAGCACAGCTGCAGGGGATTTATACCTGCTCAGAGTGCTTGTGGCTGTACTACAGGCATACTTTTACTGCTCAGTTCAAGTATAAGCACAGCACCTCAGGGGAACCAGCAGCATGGGCAGCCAGGCCAATTTCTTGAGTGCAGGCAAAGCAGGGAAAATCCGTTCCCATTTGCACTGATTCCAGTTAATCTTTCCGAAATCGTACATCATGAAGGTTGTGATGCTATTCTTCCAAAAAATAATGTCTGTCCCTTTCTGAGCACTGCAATGTCAGGTTTCACTTTTTAAAAACAAGAGTCTAATCGCATCAGAAAGTTTGTAATGGTTGATTATACTGTTTGCACTAAGTAGAAACTGCCAAAGTAGAATGAAATTCAGCCATAAAAGTTTTGATGCTGCATTTGGCAAGAAAATATGTGCATATCTTTGGGTTACAGCTATGCTGGAAGAGCATGTCAGAGCCAAGATATATTTTCACAGGTAAAGACAATGAACAACATTTCATTTTTTAAAAAAAATTACAAATGTTGTTTTTAAATGGCAGATGTAATAAAAACAAATTAAAAATAAACCTGTACTTTTCTTCCTCTACTGAAAATAAGTTATCTAAAAAGTACCTTTTTATAAAATCTCTGGGCTTTAGAATTGCCTTTAAGGAAACAAATCATATTTGGTTACAAAAATAATCAAGATTTCAGCTACCATCTTCTGGGTTACCATTGCCAGATGTCTAATTTTAAGCTGACATGGGAAATGGAGGGGAAGACAAGTTTCTACTTTTTCTAGGTGTTTATTTTTTAAAATAAACTCAGTACATCTGACCTATATAATTTTTTTTTAAAAAAAGAGACTCTTAAAAACTGAAAACATATTAGAGTCTTTTTATAGTAGCCTCCAATTATTATTTGCATTCATAGTTCTAAAAATAAATATATCTGATCTATATTTGACTGGTTGATTGTGAGATAAAAGGGCTCTCCTTTCTAGGTTCCTGGTTTAAATTCATCCCAGCAAGATATCCACTGAGTGATGTTCACATCTGATGATTATTTGCAGTCCTGTATGACATCAGTTCATTATTCTGACAGCCAGCTCACAGGAAATTCTCCACCACAGCCCACTTTCCTGTAAATGGGTTTAACTTTATAATCACCATCATCGTGTAAAGAAGGCAGCCTTAAAGCCTAATTGCTGAAAGCCAAACTAAACATTATGCAGAGAGATCCATGACTGATATTCTGCCGTCTGGGAGCTGTTCGTTTGTTTTATTAAATGCAGCCATTCTAAGGTGCTAATAATTCCTTCACAGAGCCTGTGATGAAGTTTAACACTTATTTTCTTTACCTGGGGTACTGTATTTTGCTGCCACTTGGCAGGATTTAGAGAAGCCAGTATGGGGAGAGTGGGTTAAATGTCCTTTGTATCCATGTCATTTCCTTGATCGAGTTAGCAGCCTCCCAAGGTCGCATTTAATAAAACAAAACAAGCAAAGCAAAAATCAGCCTGGTTCTCCCAGCATTAGGAGCATCCATAAATTATGGCACCATCTGAAATGCTTTTATTACTCCTCTCTTCCTTGTTTCATGCAGCCCCAATTTTACCATCGATCATCTTTGATCATATCACTTTCCTTTCTGTGAACTTCATAGGCAGGCCACTTTGACCTGAACTAACCAACTGTTCTCTTTTATAGATGACAGTCCTCTGTTTGAAGGACTGCTTGTTCTATTCTGCTTTCAAGATGAAGAGCCATAAGAATGGTTGCCCATCAAGAATTAGTACCTAAACAACAGACTGTTGTTGTCCTTTGGAAACTCCAAAACTTTGGCAGAAATCTTTTCACCCAGAGCCCACTGGATTCAACAAGTATCCAATGAAGCCCCACCCCAAACAGATTCCTCACACATTCTTAATTACAATAACAAATCTACTAGCAACCTACACCCATAAGGAGGTCTGGCCTGGTCTGGGCTGCCTGATTATGGCAGGAAGAGTAACTATATCATGGCTTGTGAACAGGGCATAATGGCTGCTGGGGAAGTTCAAGGCTTCAGTCCTCTATACACACTTGAATGGAAGCAAGTCTCTTTTAAGGTGTGCCATACTTCTAATAAGCATGCTCAGAATTGGACTATATGGTTTCTGGGAACCATATAGCTACATGAATTTTTTCTCTTGAAATACACATATAGAATCATGGAATCTCAGAATAGTAGAAGGGGCCAAGAAGGGACCAAGAAGGCCATCAGGTCCAGCTCCCTGCTAGTGCAGGACACCAAATTACACCATTCGTTTCAGATGACTGTCCTGTTGCATCTTGAATGCCTCTAGGGTGGGAGAGCCAACAGTCTCCCTAAGGTAATTGGTTCCATTCTTGTACTGCTCTAGCAGTCAGGAATTTTTTTTTATTTTTTGGATATCTAGCCAGAATCTGGTTTCCTGTAACTTTCCTATAATCATTATTCCATGTCCTGCACTCTGGGATGATCAAGAAAAGATCCTGACCTCCCTGTATGTGACAGCCTTTCAAGTCCTTGTAGAGTGATATCATATCTGCCCTCAGTCTTTTCTTCTCAAGGCTGAACATGCCCAGTTCTCTCAATCTATCCTTATAGGGCTTTGTTTCCAGTCCCTGGATCATCCTTGTTGCCCTCCTTTGAACTCTCTCCAACTTGTCTGCATCTTTCTTAAACTGTGGTGCCCAGAACTAGACATACTATTCCAGATGAGGTCTGACCAGTACTGAGTATAAGGGAAATATTACTTCACATGATTTGGAAATGATACTTTTATTAATACAACCTAAACTAGCATACTCATATTTAACTTGTGATCCACAAAAATTCCAAGATCCTTCTTGCAGTATTGGTGAGCCGTGTGTTTCCTAACTTGTAGCATTGCATTTGGCTTCTTTTTCCCTGTCAGTCTCAAAACTTGTCTGTAGTCAATCTCATTCTCTTTTTTTCAACCCAGCATTCTAGCCCATGAAGATCATACTGAATCTTTTTCTGTCTTCCAGGGCATTACTTATCCCACCCATATTTGTATCCTCTGTAAATCTGACAATCGCTCTTTTCATTTTTTATCGTTAATAAAAATGGTGAAGACCACTGGGCCAAGGAGTAAACCTTGCAGCACCCTACTCTCATCTTCCCAGAATGAGAAGGTACCAATTCTGTAGCCAGTTATGGATGCACCTAATAGTTGTTCCATCTAGTCCATTTTTTGCTAGTATGTTAATCAGGATATCATGGAGCACTTTGTCAAAAGATTTGCTGAAGTAAAGATTATGTCCATAGCATTCCCACAGTCCATCAGGAAGATTACTCACTCAAAAAAGAAAAGAAAAGAAAAAGAAATAAGATTAGTCTGGCAGGATATGTTCTTGATGACTCTATTTTGGCTTCTAGCAATCACTGCATTGTTTTCAAGGGGTTTGCACATTGACTGCTTTATAATCTGCTCCAGAAGTTTTCCAGGGATTGACGTCAGACTGACTGGTCTATAGTTCCCAGGTTCATCTTTTTTCCTTTCTAGAGGAGAAGGACAACATTAGCCCTTCTCCAGTCATCTGGCAAATCCCCAATCCTCTATGATTTCTCAAAGACAATAGGCAGTGGTTCCAAGAGTTATTGTCATGTCCTATCTTACTTACTTATTTATTTTCTACGCTGCCCAACAACCTAAGAACTCTGGGTGGTTCACACCCAGCAGTGATAGAAGCACTAAAGCACTATTACAAATGCACACAATGCTTAAATGGTTATAATTTTATTAAACTGATTTGAATGTAATGTAGGTAACTTCAGCCCTTCAGATGTAGTGAATATAATATCCACTGTTCATGTAAAACACACCATCATGTGATGATTGTATTTTTACATAACTTTGAAGAAATGAAACTATTTTTTGCTCTGAAATTAATAACCAAGGACTGAAAGAGGGTTCCTTCATTCTCTCTGACAGTGTGGGGGCTATGTGTTGATCCTTTTGTTAAAGAAATGCACATAACACATTCCATTTTGCCTTGACTTCTTAGAGAAAGTGATTTCAGATAAATTAATTAAGCAATAAGACATGACAGTATGTGAATCACCTTGTGATGATTTATGCTTTATTGTGGTGTTAGACACAAGGCCAAAGGCCGAGTGCTGTCAAAGCATCTAGGTGTAAATTATTTGATTATCTGAGCCCTGGAGTGTCTTCCAGTAATTAGAAATGCTTCACTATAAAACTTTGCTTTAAGAATTCAGTGGAATGCACTTTATAGTTGTTTATCACATTCCAAGGCAGGCTGTTTTGCTTTCAGGTTTGACACAAATTTGGTAAGAACAATTAGGATTATTTTTCCCAAGTGGCTAAACATTCTCTGAGCTGTACCCATATTCAGACTCCTTGCAAGGGCACGACCATTAAATATGTTCCATTTTGCTACTTCTGTACCACTTTTTATATTATATGCTGTATTTTTCATCCTGATGATTGACTTAAAGGTATTGGGTTAAGAGGGGTGGCCCATGTAGCCAACATAGCTAGTTTTAGTTTTTTATATGATTTGGAAAATGGCAAGTTTAGCTGTTCAACAACGGGGTTCTGTACAAGGGAAGAGAATGCTATACTTCCCAAAGATGGAAATACAGGTAAACCTACCCCATTCCCGCCTTTAGTGGATTTTTTTCACCTAGTACATCATGTAAAATTATCTCTGTCTTTGCTAATATAAAAATTAATGTGGCATACCCTACTTCAATTTTCCAGCTATCAAACAACCTGTATATCTTTCTAAGAATGGCAACAGATTTATCAAACAAATGCATTTCAACTTTAACAAATGTGAGAATCAGCAATTAAATTATATAATGACACTAAGCATACAAACTCTAGAGTTAACATTAGTTACTACGAATGTCTGCATGCATTTTGGGTTACTTTCAGGAATTAAATGGGGTACATTTTGCTCTTGTTCTTCCAGCATCATCTGCTTCATTAGTAAGACATGACAAATTTCAGTCATAGAGAAAGTTGCTACCATAAAGTTGAGTGTCAGAATCAGGGCCTGGCTAAACCTGCAAGTGTATGAAGAGCCAGGAACACCTTTACAGGTGCTTGCAGGAAACAGCTGAGAGGCAATTCTGCAGTGCAGCTGGAGACCCTGGAGACCAACATAACAGGTCTCTCTGCACAGTGCTCTTTGCCACTGCAATCTAAGTTGTCTTCGTGACTGTGTGTATTCTAGCTACAGCATCTCTGTGCTTTGCTCCTTGGCTCCTTGCTCCTGCCTTGTTCCAGTGTGCTTCTGCATCCCTCATTCCTGTCCTCATCTACTCTTAGTATTTGACCTCTGGAATGCTTTGTGAGCTGTGCTCTTTCTGAATGTCTCCCTTGGCTTTGCCCTTGAACTGGCAACTTACCCTTTTCCTTGAGCCCCACCTGGTTGCAAAGCCTTGCCCTGCACAGGTGCCCTGGTCCCTGTGTTCTGTTCATCCCAGACGGCGGTCCTTATTTATTTATTTAAAACTTTTGTAAACCGTTCCATTACCAAAGTCTTGGGATGGTTTAACAATAAAATGTAAGACAATAAAAATTAATTAAAACACAACGTCCTAAAATTTTGCAATAATAAAAACCCCACTTCAAACAGTCAGATCTTAAAACATTGGGAAAATAAAAAGGTTTTGGTCTGGTGCCAAAAAGAATACAGTGGTGGTTCCAGGCAATCCTCTCTGGGGAGCAAATTCCACAATTGGGGTGCCACCACAGAGAAGGCCCTTCCCTGGGTAGTCACCCTCCTAATCTCCTTCAGAGAGGGCATCCGGAGAAGGGCGTCTGCCCCAGATCTTACACTGAAAACTGGAGGTTCCTATATGTGTTATGTCCTATGTTGTTCACATGGATACAGATGTAGAACACCCTTCCTAAAAGGAAAAAAAGGAATATGCAGGGTAAGTCTAACAAGCTCTTCCTCCAATTCTTCATAAAGAAGGGTGGTCATTCCTAATCCAGAGGGAGCTCTGATATGTCCTAGCTTTATTTGAGCCTTTTGGGAGCTCTCCATAGTCCTGAACTTCATCTCCAAAACAGGTTCACCACAATGGAGGTCAAAATAAATGCTCAAAATAGAAAGTTGCTCTGGATCAAAAACTTCACTGACATAGAAGTCACCAGCCTCCCCTCACCCTTCACATATGTCCACACCACTATCACCAGAGACCTTTAATGCTCTTAGCATGAACCAGGACATGCTGCAGATCGCTGGTATATCTCCATTGATGACTTGATTTAAAGATGTTTTAACTCTAACAAACTGCTCCATTCTACACAAGTAGTCACACACTGTGGCCATGCCTAAAATGATGCTATGCTCAAAGCTACCTTTCTTCCCCACTTTGTCCACCCAGCTCATCTGTTTGGCCCACTGGGATATGCTTTTTTAAAGGTATGTCTAGAGATACTTCAAAACTCCTTCATGGATCACTGCCTTGTCATGGCGAAGGGGCTTGCGTAGCTCAATGAAGCTATGAGCTATGCTGTGCAGGGTCACCCAAGACGGACAGGTCATAGCAGAGAGCTCTGACAAAACGTGATCCACTGGAGAAGGAAATGGCAACCCACTCCAGTATCTTTGCCATGAAAATCCCATGGACAGTACCAAAAGGCAAAAAGATATGACACCGGAAGATGAGCCCCTCAGGTCAGAAGGTGTCCAATATGCTACTGGGGAAGAGCTAGTACTCGTAGTGCCAGAAAGAATGAAGTGACTGGGTCAAAGTCGAAAGGACACTCAGTTGCCGATGTATCTGGTGGTGAAAGGAGAGTCCGATGCTGCAAAGAGCGATACTCCATAGGAATCTGGAATGTAAGATCCATGAATCAAGGCAAGCTGGATGTGGTCAAACAAGAACCTTCATAGTCAATAAAAGAGTAGGAAAAGCAGTACTGGGATACAATCTCCAAAATGACAGAATGATCTCAGTTCAAATCCAAGGCAAACCATTCAACATCACAATAGTCCAAGTCTATGCCCCAACCACTGGTGCTGAAGAGGCTGAAGTTGACCAGTTCTGTGAAGGTCTACAGCACCTTCTAGAATTAACTCCAAAAAATGATGTCCTTATCATCATGGGGGATTGGAATGCTAAAGTAGAAAGCCAAAAGATAATTGGAATAACAGGCAAGTTTGGCCTTGGAGTACAAAATGAAGCAGGGCACAGGCTGGTAGAATTTTGTCAAGAGAATATGATGGTCATAGCAAACATTCTTTTCCAACAACCCAAGAGACGACTCTACACATGGACATCACCAGACAGTCAACACAGAAATCAGATTGACTATGTGCTCTGCAGCCAAAGATGGAGAAGCTCTATACAGTCAGTAAAAACAAGACCAGGAGCTGACTGTGGCTCAGATCATGAGCTTCTCGTTGCAAAATTTAGGCTTAAGTTGAAGAAAGCAGGGAAAAGCACTAGGCCACTCAGGTATGACCTAAATCATATTCCTGATGAATATACAGTAGAGGTGACAAATAGATTTAAGGAATTAGATCTGATAGACAGAGTGCCTGAAGAACTATGGATGGAGGTTCGCAACATTGTACAAGAGGCAGCAACTAAAGCCATCCCAAAGAAAAATAAATGCAAGAAAGCAAAATGACTGTCTGAGGAAGCTTTACAAATAGCTGAGGAAAGAAGGGAAGCAAAAGGCAAGGGAGAAAGAGAAAGATAGAAACAATTGAATGCAGAATTCCAGAGAATAGCTAGAAGAGATAAGAATGCCTTCTTAAATGAACAGTTTAAAGAAATAGAAGAAAACAATAGAATAGGGAGGACCAGAGATCTCTTCAAAAAAAATTGGAGATATGAAGGGAACATTTCATGCAAAGATGGGCATGATAAAGGACCAAAATGGCAGGGACCTAACAGAGGCAGAAGAGATTAAGAAGAGGTGGCAAGATTACACAGAAGAACGATACAAGAAAGAGCTTAACGTCCCTGATAACTACGATGGGGTGGTCACTGACCTCGAGCCAGACATCCTGGAATGTGAAGTCAAATGGGCCTTAGGAAGTCTGAGCAACAACAAAGCTAGTGGAGGTGACAGTATTCCAGCTGAGCTATTCAAAATCCTACAAGACGATGCAGTAGAAGTGCTACACTCAATATGCCAGCAAATTTGGAAAACTCAAGAGTGGCCACAGGATTGGAAAAGGTCAGTTTACATTCCGATCCCAAAGAAGGGCAATGCCAAAGAATGTTCAAACTACCACACCATTGCACTCATTTCACATGCTAGCAAAGTGATGCTCAAAATCCTACAAGCTAGGCTTCAGCAGTATGTGGACCGAGAACTACCAGAAGTACAGGCAGGATTTCGAAGAGGGAGAAGAACTAGAGATCAAATTGCCAACATACGCTGGATCATGGAGAAAGCTAGGGAGTTCCAGAAAAACATCTACTTCTGTTTCGTTGACTATACCAAAGCCTTTGATTGTGTGGATCACAACAAATTGTGGCAAGTTCTTAAAGAGATGGGAGTAACAGACCATTTTATTGGTCTCTTGAGAAACCTCAAGGCTGTGAAAGCTGGACCATAAGGAAGGCTGAGCGCAAAAGGATTGAGGCCTTTGAATTGTGGTGCTGGAGGAGACTCCTGCGAGTTCCTTGGACTGCAAGGTGATCAAACTGGTCAGTCCTAGAGGAGATCAACCCTGACTGCTCTTTCAAAGGCCAGATACTGAAGATGAAACTCAAATACTTTGGCCACCTAATGAGAAGGAAGGACTCCCTGGAGAAGAGTCTAATGCTGGGAACAATAGATGGCAAAAGAAGAAGGGGACGGCAGAGGATGAGGTGGCTAGATGGAGTCGCTGAAGCAGTTGGTGTGAGCTTGGGTGGACTCCGGGAGATGGTGGAGGACAGGAAGGCCTGGAGGAATGTTGTCCATGGAGTCGTGATGGATCGGACACGACTTCGCGACTAACAACAACAACAACTCCAAAGCACCAAAACAGCACCAAAGGAGGTAGATCTAAGGAGTTCTTCTGATAGCTACCTAGAGTGTTTTACTTCATCATTCTCATCATCACCACCAACGCTACCACTTTTTATTTCTGTTCTGTGTGTATTTTATCCACATTTTCATGCCCATGAACAGTTTCCTATTAAGGGTTCACAATCTTCCTGCTTCCTGCTGACCTATGTCTACAAAAACAAGCTGTTTTCAAGGTTCTGACAGGACATGCTATAGAACTGATGCCTGTATAAAGCTTGGAAGATGGTGGCTTGTACAAGAGATTTCCTGAAAATAAATTTATTCATTCCACTTGCAAGTTCTTGCTTTGATGGATTTGAACTAACACTGGTGATGTCCAGCAGCTGGTTCAAAGATGACTTTTCTGAGTTCCAGTGGTACCTGCAAGAACACCAAAAATACCAGCATGGTCTGACCTGGATCTAAGATATACTACATTTCACAGTAGAGTACACCAGTTTTTGCAACAGATGAACATCCTCTTAGGAAGAAGATTTAGCTACAGAAAAAATGACACACCATCACAACAACATAAGCACAGATTGTAGTCAAGACTGTGAATATGTGAAAAAAGGCAACTGTTTAAACCTATTCTAACATAATCCTGTCAGGGAAACATAGCATTCATTTTTCACTCTTGCTTTGGTTGTACTGCTGGCACATGACACATGTTTTTGTTCTTTTTCTATCCAATGTTTTTCTCTTCATTTCAGGCTGTCACAAAAGATACAGCATGTCCCACAGTGCATCCTACTCAATCAAAAAAGAGATGATTCTGCAATCAGCCCCATCATGTTATTAGTCAGAGAGCTTTGTAGAAAATGACAAAGAAACAGGTGTCAGAATTATTTTATGTAGGATGGGTGTTACAACAGTGTAAAGCTATCAGGATGTTGTTCTGGGTTTTTTATTTTAAAGAAGGCTGAAGCAGAGATGATACAAAGCAAAAGGAAAGTATGTTAGGAAGGAATTATAGTCTGTGTCCAAATATTCATAAAGAATTAAACTGTTAATGGGGATAATAATAGCAATGCTAACTATCCTCAAATTCTCAAGTGAAAAATGTTAATGTCTATTGGTGGTTGGCAACCAACAGCTCACAGTTCAGATTTGGCCTGCCAAACTAGAGAAGAATAAAAAGATAGGACAAATAATCATTGCTTTGTTCCAGAAATCAGACAGCTTTTTATTTTGTTGCACAAGAGGTGGAAAGTGAATTACTCTTCCTTCACATTTTTCTGAGCACTTGTGTAGCTTTATTGACTGTCACCACCACTTTGAAGAGATGTGAAAATGGGCCTGAACATTCAAAGAGCATTCAAATCTCTTAGTATATGGAGAAAAGTCAACTCTACCTGCAGTATTTCTCACTGCTTGGAGAACAAGCTTGACAGTTGTTAAACATCCTAACTTGGTTTGTTTCAGAGTTAGTAAATGAAACAAGACGTTACAGTTAATAGGAGACCTCCTAGCTTACTAAAGCATGCCACAAAGGGAATATTTGAGATAGCCCTAACATTAGATAGACTGATGCACCCACTACAGGCAAGAGATGCTGAAGGGCAGGCAGCACTTTGTGTGCCCTCTGTCCTCTGTCCCCTAACCCGATGCAGCTGGCAAGTGAATGGAGGCCTATGGAAAAGAGGGGGTCTCATTTATGTATGACTTTACTCGACCTCAATGGGAATATTTTAATTTAGGAGCAGAATCATCCTCTGAGCAAGCACAGCAAACTGGCTCATCATCTCCTGACACACACCAGCTCCCTACATTATTGTTTCTTCCACTTGTACAGCACAATTTAGTGAAATTCTGATCATGTCATGGGACTTACTCACCTGTACAGTCCTCTTCTTTTCCCCATATCTGTTCCAGAACTTCCCCCTGCCCTCCAGATGGCTGACATGAGGCACGGAAAAGAAACGGGTATCTGTTCTGCTAGCAGTTTCTGTTCTACCTATGTATTGGCAGTACTGGATCCAACATTCTATTCCCATCCAGTGGCCTTAACTCAAGGACTGGGACTTTCTCGAAGGAGCTACACTTTCTGAAGGGAATACTCCATGGAACTTAGTGGGACTTAGCATGAACATGGTTTGTATTACATTGGCCTTGAAGGAACTATCAAAAAATAAAAAAGACAAACCTATCCTAAAAATAGAAAGAAAGGATGCAACAATGCACCTAGAAAGCTGCAAATATTACAAGAATATTGATCATTAATAATAATAAAGACATAAATTGTAATGCTGCAAACTGTAGTCCAGCCTTCCAGATTTATATTCTTAGCAGAGGATTCAATCTTTACAGATGCCTCCTGATAATCTGATAGGCCATAAAAAACTATGAATATATCACATCAATAGATAGTAGGTACACATTTGAATTTAGACTACTCTTTTCTTTAATTCTGACATACAGCTTGAAATTACACAGGGTAGCCTGCAGATATTCGTAAGGAATTTCTCTGTTAGATTTATCGCCTGGCCATTGGTTTCAGCCAGGGTTTCACAGTCAATTGAGAAAGTGAAACACATTAGACTTCTCTTAAGTACAAAGGCTAAAATCAGGTTCTGCAAAATACTATTGCTCAATTTTTTAAAAAAGAAAATAGCTAGCATTTTGCTTTGCATCAGTTAATTAAGCAAAGTGTTATTTTATATTAGCTTCTACCACTCCTTTTCTTTTACGAAATTTGAACACAGGAATTTCCATTCCCCAGGTGGCATTTCATTTTATCATGGAAGTCCTGAGTGTTTAAATGAGATTCACTAACCCCTTCTTAACTGAATTTTAAGAAAGAGAAACAGTCTCTTATTAATCATATACCCATATATTTATTTTTTTAAAAAATGCTTGGAAATATTTGCATCAGCAACACATTTAATAAAATGATCAATATTCTGCATAGTCTATAACCTTATTACTTCTTTATAGCTAACCTATGGAAAGATTACCAGTGCTGCCAATAGGCACAGGTTCTTACATATCATGTTGAGACCTGTAATCCTAACTGTACAGAATGCATTTCCAGGTTAAACCAAGCTTGTTTCACAAGTTATTTTATAGGTTGTATGCCTATGGTCAGTTACTGAACATCACAGGGAGCAACTTAACCTACTGTGTCCAGACACTATGCAATGCCACTGAAGCATTTCGACAGTGTTCCGCATTTCCCGTGGGTGTCCTGCACTGAATACAGCCACAACTAACAACTGCCATGACCCCATGACTGCCTCAGTTATTTGGCAATCATTTAGGAGACTTAAGATGGTGAGCTTTTTGCAATGTTGCCATTTATGAAAACAGTGACATGTTTTCTAGAATTACACTGAGAAAAAAAATAAATATTAAGCATAGGTTGATTTTTCCTTTGCACTGTTTCTTAGGAAAAGAGACAAGAGGGCCTTCTCCCATGGGAAGTTGAATGTGAAGATGGCTTTGCAAATACAGCGTGTACTTGGAATGAGGGTTGCCCCCTCCTCCATCTCTTCCTCTCTCTCTCTCTCTCTCTCTCTACACACACACACACACACACACACGTACACACGTATAGTGCTGATGGCTGTGAGTGAAATACAACAAGTAATGAAAGTCCTAGTGCAATGGAATAACTATGTGAGTGATGCTCATACTAGAAATATGAGTGAAAATGGAAAAGTTCCTCATTTCTTAGTTCATTGACAAAAATGATTCTGTTCCTAAGTTGTCTGGTCAGTGTATGAAGAGACACTGTATAAATGAAGATCATGTTGATCATGTTGTTCAGATTGTGGAACAAAATTTCTGGATAGGTACACTGGATTTCACAAATTTTAGTGAAAGCTTGAAAGAGTGTTGTTCTAGTGTGTGTATGTGTGTGTTTAGTTAAGGCCTTCACTGGTTGCTCTATTGCATATGTCAGCTTTTTATTGCATTATACACTTATTTTATCCTGCTGTTACAAGCCCATGTGTCTACTCGGGTTTAGAAAGTTAGGATATACAATTTACTATCAAATTATTTTTTAATGGTGGCACATCCATCTCACACATGTACTTCATGCTCAACTTTTAGGAAGCTGCCTAATACAGAGACAGTCCCATTGGTCCATTTAGCTCAAGATCGGCATTACAGACTGGCAGCAACTTTCTACAAGTCCTTCCAAACCCTATCCAGAGAAGTGGGACTTGAACTTGAGATTCTCCACATGCAAAGCATGCTGTCATCCATGGAACGAATCCCTTTCTTTGGGGTGACCATTTTTCCTACCAAGTAGTTAGGTAATGCAAAAAGAGTGGGGAAGTTAGCTTCTATGAATCCCTTTCTGCCAATAGAACGTTGGTGATTGCCCTTGATCTTCCAGCCATGGAAATTATGTGTTCAACATTCTGATCTTGTTTTGCTTGATTTTAGATTAATAAAGGGCTGCCATTATTCCAGCCAGGATTGTGCAAATACAGAAAGCACAGAGTTGGACTACATTGGCAATGGAAGGATATATACAGTGGGGTCCCTCAAAGATTAGTGCTTAACTTGTCTGTGAATGCTTTGGAATGAACTGTGAGTAATGAGTTGGCCATGCCTTGTGACACCAGAAGAAGGTTAAAACAAAAGGGGAAGGGAAGAGTTCTAAAGGAATCTCTCCAAACTGAGTAAATGAATATTAAAAATCCAGATTCAACAGGAGCAAATGTCAAATGATGCACGGGGGCGGGGTACTAAATTCACAGCGGCAACTTAATGTTCCCCCCCTTCTACAGATATTCAAGCCATATGTGCAGCTAGTCTGGTGAGGTCTGCATTATATGTGCTTTGTGTGGTCAGGCTATGAATCAAGGGCTATTCTCCATTTGTGTGCTTAGGCAAGGAAAAAATGGATATCCAAACAGGTTTATGGAACACTTAAGAATATCGCAGAGCTAGATAAAAATGAAGAAAAATGGCAAACAAACTGATCAAAGAGCTGCAGTGATCTCCATATGAGGAAAGGCCCATATGAGTCTTTTATTTTAGAAAGAAAATGTAAGTAATGGGTGCACAATATGGTTGTGTAAATTTATACATAGTGTAAAGAAAGTGACTAGGAAGACAGTTTTCTTCCTTTTGCACAGTCTTAGAACCTTGTGTCATCCTTGGAGCTCAATGGTTGGAGATCTGGAATGGTGAAAAAGAAGTACTCCATTCTCAAAAGAAGTACGGTAACAGTGCAAGTTAGCTTGTGCTGTGTGTGTGGTAGTGTTGTCCACCATCTGGACACATTTCAAAAAGGATTAGAAAAGGCCATGGAGGAAAAGGCTACTGATGGCATTAGAGAAGTACTATTTCCAGTAGCACAAATATTATGCTTCTGAGACCCAACCACTTGTTGGAAAACATGACCACTGCTGTTGAACTCATATCCCATTTGTGGACTTCCTGGTGGGCCACTGGGGCAAGAGGAAATTGGAATACACAGGGTCTGACTCAGCAGAGCTGTTCTTGCATTCTTACCTTGAACTGACCTGTCCCAAAAACATCAAGTGTTCTGGATTGTTGTTTAATTGATATAACACTTTAACTGTTTTCTTATTATTACAAACTGTTTTGAATACCATTATGGTGTGTTTATATTTATATTATTTATATCCCACTGTTTTTTTCCTTTCAGGGAACTCAAGACAGTTTTTATAATTCTCTTTCCCCTCTCAATTTCATCCTCTCAACAGCTTTGGGAGGTGGGTTGGGCTGAGAGTCTGTGACTAGCTCAGAGTCACCTAGTGAGCTTCAAGACAAAGCAGAGCCTAGAACCCAGAACTCCGGAGTCCCAGTCCCACACTCTTAACTATTATACCAAACTAAAAAGCAATAAACATATAAAGAATGTAAATATAGAATCATAGAAAAATAGAGTTGAAAGGGGCCATGAAGGCCATCAAGTCCAACCCCTGCTGTTGCAGGACACCACGTTACACCATCCCACTCAGATGACTGTCCAGTTTCTTTTTGAATGTCTCTAGGGTGGGAGAGCCCACCATGTCTCTACACAGCTGGTTCCACTGTTGCATTGCTCTGACTGTGAGGAAGCTTTTCCTGATGTCCAGTAAGAAATGTCTCTATCTGGCCAGCAGACAGAGTCTGGACAGCCATCAGATTTTTCAGAGAACCATCTACAAGGTGGAAAAGCACTTCTCCAGGCTAGAAGTGCACTCCCCCATTGTTTCAGCCAGTGTTAAAAGAACCAAGCCAACAACTTTGCTGAGGTGACAAGAATGAGTTCAGAGATGCAGTCTGAGGAGAATGAGGAGAGAAAACAGGTGCCTAATAACATAAAGCATCCTGGGGAATCTCCCAGATTTCAAGAGTCAGGGAGGCTCTTCTCTGGGCAGTTACAGAGGCTGCTGATGTTTACACACCAAACATTGCTGATCCCCTGCCCTAAATCCTAGAATGCTCTCCATGGGTTTGAATGCCTTGACACGGATTATACTACTGCCAGAGAATCATGGTGTGCATTCCTACATTCTCCCCCCCCCTCTCTCTCTCTCTCTCTCCCTCCCTCCCTCCCTCTCACAATGCAACTATTGTTCTACTGTGCATCCACACTGGAGCCTGTTATTTCAGCCACAGATACAATTCCTGTTCATTATGACAAGGGGCTTTTAATCCTGTAAGTGTTTAATTACTTTCAGTGATAAATCATCAGATCCTCTATGATTTCATATGGGTGCTATTCATAGCTCCTCTTAGTGATTTGGGATTATTGGCTAATGCCATAAAACAAATGAAACCATCATTATGAGGCATTTCATTTTTCCTTCTGCTGCATCTGTGGTTTATGCTCTACTCTCTGGCTCTCATCTGCCATCTGACTCATCTGCAGAATCACAAGTCATAAGTGTAGAAATTTCAACAGTACAATTTTGAATCTGATTGTTCTCGACTAACAGGCTGCTTGGATGCATTTGAGTACTTCCGTACGCTGTTCCTTTTTGTTCTGTCCATCTGCCAGAATTCCAAAACATGCTCCTATTCTTTTAGGGGGTTTCTTGTTTCTCTTTCATCTTAATGTGACATTTCCTAAAATATGTATTCACATCAAGATAACATGTTTTAGCTTCTGCAGTAACAACGATCCATTTGGAAATTATGTTATCCTGTCATGGGGATATCTAATATAGGATGGGATTTAGCCAGTTATTTTATATCTTCATGCATAATATAATAAATCTAAACATAAAAATTCAAAACCGTACTTTGCTTCTCAACAGTCCAGCTCAGTAAGAATAGCACTGAATATCCAGGAATATCTATAATAAATATTTGAATCATTTGTATAATTATTTGTGTTTACTTGAGCAATATCAAAAGCATTTAATCGTGAAATAAACCTCTTTATGAGTATCTAACCTGATTGTCAAACACAATATTTTTCAACAGCTTCATGTTTTCTTTTGTGCTTTCTTTTGCAACCCTAAGTTGGACAGGCTGAAATGGCTCATGGTAATAGCTTTAGAAATAGCTGTAACCTTGCGGGCCAGAGTAAATCCCAGCCAACTGGGATTGAATGTTCTCAGCTACATTTGTTGTAGAAACATCTATCCCTTGACCAACTCGAAAGAGTTTGGGATGCTCCTAACGTCACAGTGTAGTTTGGTGACATCTTCTTTGAGCGGTTATGAATGTGAGCACAACAGGCAGAGGTTGGATCTCTCCTTCTGTCTTTGTCTTCATGTGTTAACTGCTTTTGGACTTGCGAAATTCTGAATCCTCGGCTGGGCCCTCTCCTGTTGGAAAAAACACGGCTAGACCGCATATATTATAAGTGTAGGCAGTCGTTGCTGCTGCTATCATTGTTATAGAGCCTGGAGCATTGTTCCAGTGTTGTTCTGATTTTTGCACACCTTTTTATTATTTCCCCTTTCTTCAATGTAAATTTCTACCTCTTGGGTTTGTAAACTTTCTTCCAGATAAAACTCAGTATTACTTCCAGATCCGTCTTCTGGTTTACTTGCCAATACCTAATTGTGTCAGGGTTGAGGCCTGGTACAGAAAAAGAGCATAAACCCCTATTCTTAACTCTCAAGAGTGACCTGTAAGGTCTGAGACTCCTCTCCTCAGTCTAAGGTGACCATAAAGGGCAGTGGCAGTCTACCTTGGTAATGGTTTGCCCCTGCCTGTCCTGGGGGTACCTCCCTCTCCCTTCACTATAGTTAAGGGCCCTACCTGATCACACAAATAACTGAGTCTGTAGTTCAGCTTTCATTGGAAAAGGTCCCAGGTTCCTTCTGTGGCATCTCCAGGATGGACTGGGAAAGTCATATATAAAACACCAAAGAGCATCAGCCAGTCAGTGCAGAATTTGAGACAATGTCCTAGGCACTACCACAACATGGCTGCTTCGGGAGGTATGGCAAGGGACAAATCAGCTGCACCAAAGTCTGACTACAAAGCAGTATAAGTGTCTGAGCTTCAAAACAAGTCATTTGAACTTCCAATTGTCAGCACCACAAGAAATCTATTTCATAGAGTCTTGGTTGGCAGAGACGTTTCTGTTTGTATAAGTGAGAAGGCTAAGGAAACTCGGTGAGCATCAAGAAAGGTGTCCAAGATACACTGGTGTCCATAGGCACCGCTGATCTAAATGGACTGATGGTATGACTGCAGATTTGTTCTTAATTCAGATTAAGAGTTACATTTAAACAATATCTGAAAAATCTTAGCTTTGTTCTGATATTGCAGTCTTAATCTGAACCCTTATCTTTCCCTATTTTGTCTTCTCTACTATTCCCTTTCGATGGCCTTCTACTTTCTTTTGCTTTGTTCTCTAGTACTATGTAGAGCATATATGAACCATACAAATTACTTTTAAGATTATGCCTTACCCTGTATGAGTTGTGCATGTAAGAGAAAAATGCATTGGATCTTATATATGATGGATTTGTAGGTGCCCTAGTGTGTGCGTGCATGTGTGTGTTTCATCAGTATATCACTCTAAACAAAATCTGCCAGAGTTCTGGGTGATAAAATAACTCAGATCTAAGAAAATAACATTTAAAAATACAGTTATATTCTGCAAAACAGGGTTATGCTGGCAACACATGTCAAAACCAAATAACTATTGCCTAATTTAAATGCATTGTCGTTTTATTCAACATATGTTCATTTTTTAAATACTTGCCTTGCCAGAAGCTAAGGATCCAGCCATAAAAATAAATTAAACCAGACATTGTCTCATAAAGTTTAGAGGGAGGGGGGATGGCATTGCATTGCTATAGTCTCCTCAACTATATCCTGTTGAGAAATGAGCAAGAGTACTGCAAATAACTTTTGATTCTGCAAGAAGGCAAAACTGGAAGGCAACTGTTTCATGTCTCAACAGTCAGGGAGGGAATGTCTAAGATGGATAATTAGGGATTAATGGAATAAATAGATTCTGCACTTGTTCTGATTCCTAGAAAGGAAAGTGCTAGATCTCAATAACTCCTGAAAGTCATATATTTTGTGCTGAAAAGTCTTCTGTCATTACCCTAAAATATGCAGGGAATAGTTTGCTCTTTTTCTCCTTAGGGACAAGGTTCCTTCATGCGGATGACGGAAGATAAGGAAAGGCAGAGCACATGAGGTCTGAGAGGAGAAACTTCTCATAGATAGACATGTCGACATTTTGGACCTGCTTCCTTACAACATTCTTGTCAGGAATTCACCATTCTTTCAGAGGTCCTTTGCATCTACATGGGGAACAGGATTAACTGGAAGTTTGTGTGTGGGGGAGCTGTTTAGGCAATACAAAGAGTGTCACTGAGCTGGTACGGAACGCTTGCTCAAAATGTTCCTGGAATTAGTAACTGAATTCAGGTGTTACTTTTTGTAGAAGTACATGTAGAAGACATGACAAATTGGAACAGGGGAGCAATAGGGAACTTACAGTTAAAGCAATGTATATGTGCATGGATTGTAGAGACCAAAATAATCCATCTGAGAGAGCGGGGGTGGGGATGTTTTTATTAAAGTACTCTGCAGCTTCTTTTTCAAACAGGATTCTGTTGCACCTCTAAACCATGATACACAGGGCCTTGTCTAATAGCAGCAGGCTCATAAAAATAATAAAACCAAATCGTCAACCATTTCCTGACCCCTCTATATACTTAAAACGGAAGCATTTTTAATATAGATAGTTGCATTCTCTAGATCCCCAGACCTTTATTTGAACTCCTGGCTGCAGTATAATTGACATGTAGAATTAGAGTAGTTATAAAAACCTGGAACTGAACTTCTTTAAGAGGCCTCGCTAAATTCATACAGCTCACAGAATTATTATAGGAGGAGTTTCTACGAATGTAATAGAAGGATGCCATCCTGAACTGGCACAGATGAACAGAATCTGCAGTTATATTTAAATACCATAATTTGAACATGATGTTCATTTCCTACTGTTGTATTCAGATTTTCCTCAAGGCGACTAAGCCATTCCTTCCCTTTCTCTATAAATTTAATGCCACATTCTCCATGCTGGTATTTTGTTGAGGATGCTTTGTTTAATTCAATTAGCAATAAAAACAACTGGGAAGAGTAATATTTCCTATGAGAAGCTACTGAGTGAAGAAAGAAAATGCAGTGTCCTCATTTGTCACTTCTATACCCCAGCTTTCCAGAACTTGCTCAAGGCGGCTCACAGCAGTAACACAAATATAAGAAAATATAACAAAATATAATAAAACAACAATTAAATACAAAGCAAAAGAAACAAGCAAGGTGTAATTTTTTAAAAGGAATAAAAAGCAATCACATATTTACAAGTCACTTCACAGATCAAATAAAAGTAGAAGAAAGCATAAATAAAATACAAAGTACTTTCTCATGTAGCTGCTTGGTAGGAACTTCAGGACAGATAAACATAGTCATTCTTCAAACAACACCTAGCTAAACTATGGCATTCAGTTCCATGGGGTATAGTGATGACCACCTGTTTAGATGACTGTAAAGGGAATGAAATAAATTCATAGAGGAGAAAGCTACTGATGCCCAGAAGACCTGATAGCTCTGTGCTGCCTCCAGTATCAGAGCCACAGGCCGATGTATAGCAGTTGCTAGGGATTATAGGTGGGGGGAGCTGTCACACTCATGTCCTGCTTCTTGGTCACTGTGGAAACAGAATGCTGAACTAGGTGAACCTGGGTCTGATCCAGCAGGGCTATTTTACTCTTAAAGTAAAATATGTAACTACATAAATGAAGCAAGACAGACAGAAAGCATCAATTAAAAAATATTACTTTAAAGAAAGCTAGTGTGGTATAGTGGTTAAAAGTGTGGGACTTGGGAGATCTGGGTGCTAGTTCGCACTCAGCCATGGAGCCAACTGGGTGGCTTTGGGCTACTCACAGATTTTCAGCCCAACCTATCTCATGGGGTTGTTGTGAGTGTAATTGAGTGGAGGAGGAGAATTATGGAAGCCACCTAGAGTTCCTTGAAAGGAAAAAGGCAGGGTGTTTGTGTGTAATAAGTAAATGTTTGGGTGAAAGGCCTGCCTATGTTTGGGTGAAAGGTTTGCATGCTATCGAAAGATACCAGGCTGGACATGGATGTGCAGGGAGTTCTAGAACTTGGGGGCAGCCACTGAGGAAGTACTCCTTCCTGTTCCTGCCAAGGGTACTCCAGATGTTGGTGGGACAAGCAGGAGAGTTTCTCCTGAGGCCCTTAAACCCCAGGCTGGCTTGTTTCAAAGAAAGGGTAAATTTAACCATTCAGATAGCCTAGCTCCACAATGAAATTCTGATTTCACATCAGAGCTGATTATATAACCTGAAAACTTAACCTTGGGAAATGTCAAGAGTAGAATCTATGGGTTTTCACATATCTCTTATTTTTTCTGAGATCCTGCACAGGTTTTAGCTTTGCATAAATTCTCCTAATTTTAACTTTGTCCCCACATGTAGCTCAGTGGGAACTACTATTAAGCAATTGTTAGGCAAGGTTTTATCAATTAATGCATGAAACCATGGGTTAAACATGAAGAGCAGCAGGTCTTCTAATGGCTGTGGTTTACTAATGGCTATGGTTTACTCAGTTGGGGATTTCTGATTTAATAGTAATTTTTGATTAGGCCCATTTTCCGGTCTAATGGAGACTTTTTAATGGATGAAAGTACACTGACTGAATGGAACACTCCAGATTTACGTTTTACTCCCCTGGCATGTAATATATTGGTGCCAATGAAAACTTCTTTACTAAGCCAACATCCATGTTGGGTGGGCCAGTTTCAGTCTTAATCAGGCTTGGAACAGATCTCCCATGAATTCCAAGATCCTCCAATTTGGTTTAGCTGTGATGTAGATAATGTTGCTATATCAGTCGCATAGTGATCTGGCCAACAATTGGACCTGCATTTCTAATTGATAAAATGAAAAGAAATGCTTGATGCTGCTCATTAAGGTTAATGGGTAGTTTGGCCCTTCAAATTGCTCATGACAAGATGTCCACGCTCAGAATATGGATGCCAGGGATGCAGCTGGTTAAGCTGGGCTCTCTGTAGTTGGAAATAGCAAAGAAAATTCTCCTGCCTGCCTTTTGCCATCCACAGAAAGAACATGGGTTTCCTATTTCCATGTCCTGACAAAGTCCATCATCGGGTGGAATTTGGTAAGAGGTGGGACTTGCTGAGTGGAGAGAGTTGTGTGGACTTATTGAGAAGCCCAGACTTCCTTGGATGATATGGCAACGCCTGCATACCAGAACATACTCTCAGGCTACAGGTTGCCCTCTCTGGATGTTGAAGACATATTCTTGGATGTCCCTGTTGACCTTCCAGACCGATAGGCATTTAACCCAGCTAAGTTTGTCTTTAGATGGAATGCAGTTTACATCTTATTTCCCAGAGATTATGATTTGAAACACAAGTCTGCTTTGTCCAGTATAAATACATACACTTCCCAATGCAGTTGATTTTCTGTTTCACATAAATATGTGGCAATCTTGGAACAGGTGCCAACAAAAAGGCTTAAATGCCTGATAGTATTTTTAAAATATATCTTTTAAAAGCACATCTTTACAATGGGTGTAGGCTTCAAACCTACCAAGCAGGTTTGTTCAATTAATTCAACACTTCCTGAAGAGCCTCAGGAAGACCAATATGCTGATGATAAGATGGAGTTTACAAGCACAACTGTTTCATGAGATGCCCAACAGGGACAATTCAACTTATATGCCTGCATTTCTAACATAGCATAAGCTTTTACTTAGTGCTATCATATGCCACCATGGTTGCTTATATCCTCATTCTCTTGCATCTCTTAACCACCTGTGTTTCCCCATAGCAATGTATAAAGAAAATTATATATTATTTACAAATGAAAATTATATAAAAGATGGTCAAACTTTTACAAGCCCTTGTTTCCTGAATATGTTATCCCAGAAAAGGGGCCAGGACAATCTGTCTCGCTGCTTGAAGCTTGAAGAAAATAAACCACCACTCCCATGTCTTCCCTTGCCATGCTTCCCCCATCCTTGCCCCTTACTCCCCAGTTCCGCAGGGAGCCATGCAGACTTCAGAAAAAGCCCCCCAGGTCTTGTGGGATGGGAGTTCTGGGAGAATTCCTCACATGCTCTTGTCCTGGCTGCAGAGAGCAGTTGGCAAGGCTGTCTGGAGCATCTGATGGAAATGACAGGGTAGCAATGGTGGTACATCCCCCAAGCCGCAGTGGGCAAAACTGCAATGCAATTCACCACTCCTCCAGCTCTGCCACCTCTGTGGTTGCCTCGCTCTGGTTAATGGTGACCTGGGATCCAACAGGGAAGAGACCTGGCCAAGGAACTGGGAATTTGTATTCTTTTAATTTTGAATACCATTACGGCTATTTGAAAAGATGCTCTTTTCAAGGATAGCAGTTTGAGATGCTGTGCTAAATATACTGTAGGCAGTGTCAGACAGTGGATCTTTTTTTAAATTGTTGGGACCTTTCTGAATCCTCAGAGAATCCCTCAGTTATAAATTTGCAAAGTAGTGTGTTGATAAAGCCAGTCATATCAGATCCAATTCCACATTCAGAGTTGGATTTGTGATTGCGCCATGGCATCTGCATGTCTCATTTGACAGATAGATTCAAGTTTATTCAGCCTCAGCTAAGTTGCTTGGAGGCTTGACTGAATTTTGTCTGCATGTCTATACACCTTGGCCTTCTCAATTGGTGAAAACTGCCAGAGGAAGCTTGTCTGATTGGGTGGCAGGAGTTGTCGGCACTCATATGTGGTGCCATCTGGTTGAAAGGAAGCAGCGGTGAGAGTTCTGCTAAAGAAGTCTTACTGGACTCTGTTATTCTAGATAATATCCCATTCCTCAACAAAATGCTAAAATGGGTTCTTGAATCTGAAATTCTGGTTTTCAATTAAGTGGAACCTTTCCATTCTTAATTCAGACCTGGCTTTGGAACTAAGATTGCTCGATTGCTTTGATGTCACTGGATAGAGCTCTTTCTATGGTATTCATCTGAGATAGCTGTCAGGGATGGGGACAGTATCTTGCAGTGGTTCTAGTCCTATCTGAGATCTGAGGATTCCTGTTTGGTCTGTAGGGCCCCTTGGGGTTTGATTCTGTCCCCTAGACTGTTTAATATCTACATGAAGCTATTAGATGTCATCAAGAGATTTGGAGTTGGGTGTCATTGTGAGCAGAAGATACTCAATTCTCTCCTTTTGATCTAATGCTAGAGGATAATTGGATATTTAAAATAATTGTCTGGACACAGTAATGGATTGATGTGGGTGAACAAGCTGAAGCTTATTCCAGACAAGGCAGAGATGCTGTTGATCAGTAGCTGAACTGAGCTGGAAATTCAGATGGGTTATGCTCCCCTTGAAATACTTGTTACACAGCACAAGTCTGCTTCTTCATCTCGTTATACTCATGAATGCTCAAATAACAGTTTGGCCGGTACAGCTTTGCACAGCTTCAGTTGGTGCGACACCTATACCCTTTCCTAGATAAGGCTGATCTGACCACTGTAACACATGCCATGGACACATCCAGATTGGATTACGGTAATGCACTCCACATGGAAATGCCTCTGAAATGCATTTAGAGAAATCAGCTGGTGCAGAGCACAGCTGCTAGTGGGTTATCCAGCACCTGCATCACTGAACACAGCATTAGTATTTCTGTTCCATCTCCTTGCAGTTCATTTCTGAGTACAATTCAAAGTAGCAATGGGGGAGAAGTATGTTCAGTTTCATTTTAATGCAAATCAATCTAATTTTGCACTTTTGAACCACCATGCCCAATGAAATTCTGTAGTCCTTGGAAATTCACATTGCTTTGAACTTTGCAGTAGAGCTCACTCATCAAAATTGCATAGAAAAATGTACATATTGTAGAAAATAATGTTCAAAAAGTGTATTAGGAAAATTGATTGCCAAATATGAATATTGGGCATGAATATTAACAAATTGCATACGAAACTACTTAATTTGCATGCAGACTTAAATGAAAAAAAATCTCAAAGGTGGGAACTTAAGTTGAACTTCAAACTTAGGAAATTCTCAACATTTGGGATAAAGCAAACTTAAGAATTGAAACAATGAGAGAAATAGGAATTGACATATTCACTCATCCTAAATTCAATGTGGAAAGTCTAAATGATTTGGGACCAGGATATCTGAAGGATCTCCTCCTCTAACTTATTCATTTTATTTCTATTTATTACAATGCTTCTATGCTGATTAACAGATTAAGATTCCTAAGTACTCGTAGTTTGTATCATAATGCAACATAACAGCACAGATTTCTACAATATTAAAACATTTTAACACGTTTGTTAAGGACATTTTAACACATTTAATGCATTTCCTAGCGACCCCTTTCAATGACTTCACATATATGTGAAACAACATTTGGGAACAGTATAGTGCCCGATAACGCCCCATAGTCCAACTGTCAAGGAGTCAAGGCACAATTGCACGATGTTACTCTCTGCAACCCCAAAATAGGAGCCCAAGCAGCCCTGAATGGTGATCCCACTTCTAACTCACAGGCTCAGTCCACGAAGATAACATGAAAAGGCACTGAGAGGCTGAGGAGGATCGACAGCTTCACAACCCTCTCCCCCTCCCAGAAGGAATCCATCACAACCAAGGCTAGTTTTTTCCACAAGCCAGGTTTTGATGCTGACAGGAATGCTGCAAGATAATCAATTTCATCCAAGAGCCTCTGCAGCAGAACTACCAGTGCTCTCCCAAGCACCTTACCCAGAAAGCAAATGCTTGTGGCTGGGCAATGGTCTGCTGCAGTCAAAATGGAACGCCTGTATGCATCCCACCGCTTTCAGAAACACAGTTGATTGAGTGGTTGGGAAAAAGGTTTTCCCACTGTAGTGCCAAGATTGTACAACTTCTTGCTTATGAAGGCAGAGCTGGCACTCTCTTTTTCCAGCTTTAGGCATGCTTCTTGGCCCCTTTTATTGAACTGTGTTTTCAGTGTGCTTTTATCTTCCTGATTTTAAATTTGTTTAACCTGTTCTTGCAATATGGTTCATTTCATTATTATAAAGTGTTCCTTGTGTAAGATACTTACACAAGTAAAATACTTGTGTAAGAAGTGTTGAATATGTTTTTTAATAAAATAAGGTGAGTTAGAAATGTCTAAATAAATGAAAATAAATATGTTAAAGCCCAGTTTAAACTCATGAGGGAGCTTAGTCTCTCTATAAATTATTAAACAGTTTTAATTATTTCAAGCAGTTTCAGAATAGGAAAGTTAAATATCAATAGTGTAATCCTACACACCCTTGTTGTTGTTAGTCACGAAGTCGTGTCCGACCCATCGCGACCCTATGGACAACATTCCTCCAGGCCTTCCTGTCCTCCACCATCCCCCGGGGTCCTAAGCTCACACCAACTGCTTCAGTGACTCCATCTAGCCACCTCATCCTCTGCTGTCCCCTTCTTCTTTTGCCATCTATTGTTCCCAGCATTAGGCTCTTCTCCAGGGAGTCCTTCCTTCTCATGAGGTGGCCAAAGTATTTGAGTTTCATCTTCAGTATCTGGCCTTCTAAAGAGAAGTCAGGGTTGATCTCCTCTAGGACTGACCGGTTTGATCGCCTTGCAGAAGTCTCCTCCAGCACCACAATTCAAAGGCCTCAGTCCTTTTGCGCTCAGCCTTCCTTATGGTCCAACTTTCACAGCCATACATTGCAACTGGGAAAACCATAGCCTTGACTATACGCACTTTTGTTGGCAGGGTGATGTCTCTGCTTTTTAGTATGCTGTCTAGATTTGCCATAGCTTTCCTCCCCAGGAGCAAGCGTCTTTTAATTTCTTGGCTGCAGTCCCCATCTGCGGTGATCTTGGAGCCCAGGAAAATAAAATCTGTCACTGCCTCCATTTCTTCCCCATCCATTTGCCAGGACGTGAGAGGACCGGATGCCATGATCTTAGTTTTCTTAATGTTGAGTTTGTAGACACCCTTACCTGTACACACCCTTAATGCACACACCCTTACCTGGCAGTAAAACTCAATAGTGAATATTTCAGAATTGTACTGTCATTCTTTTAATTGGCCAAGGCTGCCTGCTAATATGAGAACATCCCATTGCTTAGAAGACATGCTTTGGGAAAATCCTTGGTTATGTACCCTGTATATTCAGGAGATATATTAGCATTAATTACTGCAATATTCAGCTGGGCAAACATTGTGAAGGATGCCTTAGAGTCTAGGCTCTAAGGCTTAGATAGATCATAGTAATGTGTAAAGAAATGCTTAAGGTACATTCCTTCCCAAGTTCAAACAGAGAAACTGTTCAAACTTGCATAGGATCATACCCTTAGATTATTCAATGGAGGGTGTGATCCAGCCCTCTCAGCTTATGTGTATCCAGTGCAAGGTATAAGGATCAGCAAAGGCACGTTCGTTCCGTCTGTCTAGGTGAGCACTGCAAAGGGAGGGAAGGGAGCTGGCGAACCGCTGGGCTACAGTGCATGCTGTTGGCCTCAGCCTCCTCCCCTCCCCACACTTCTTTCACCCTCTCTGGAGCTGGACCTTGGAGTGGAGGCCAACATGGTACTTTCAGTGCTGGGCGTGAGGGACAGGCAGGAACTCTGCATGCCGAGCCCCAGCTCTGAGCCCATAGGATCCAGAGCTGGGACTGAATGATCCTGTACTACCATCACCCCAGCAACGATGCCAGGAGGCAATCATGTTCCATTCCAATAACACATATCTTTTGCTGTGTACAGATGCAGCATTAGTTTTTGTGTGCATGAGAAACATGCTGAACACATTTGCAGGTTCTTATAGACCTTGCACAATTACCGCTGACTTGAAGGAATTAGTTCTTGTTCATCATACTGAGTGCACCCGTAACATAATGATAGTTTCTTTAATTCAACCACAGCATTTCACTAATGATGGCAAAAGCTGTTACATGACCCGGAAATGCAGCTCCTCCTAAAGAACCCCAAAAGCCTTCTTGGCCAAGCAGTATAGCAGGCACTGCTTCCAGAATGCCATTCTTGACATTTCTCAGTTGATATTGGAAATGAGGCCAAAATTTAAGACAGTCCTTGAAAGCTGCTGATCAAGGATCACCAAAAAATGTCACAAATTATTATGGCAGAATACTTCTTTTGGACTATTAACAACGTGTCTTGATACATGATTGAATTTTTATCAGCAATAATGACGCTGCTGATAATTCTGACTTTCCGTAGTGCTTCTCATGGTATAAGAATGGGAGACAAAGAAATGAGAGAAATTTACTGAAACATATACGTGATAGGTGTGAAAAATGGCAGAGTCTGCTTTCCCCCACCCATAAAATTGTTACATGTTAGCATGAAACAAAAGTATTGACTGATTGAAAGAAATTGAAAGAAATGTCAGGCAGAATTTGATTTTATGCATGAGACTGATAATACCTTCATTGTACCACCCACACAGCCTTTATTTGAGTAAACAAGGGCCAAAGAAATCAAATTGCTCCAGCATTAAAGAAAGAAGCCTTGTTTTCACTGGATGGTCAAATTAATTATGTTAAATAGCTATAAATGGAGAGAAATGAAACTGAATTAGCCTTTCAAATAATGCTTGAGGCAAAGCCAGAACTGAGACTACTTCAGAGTGATCCAGTGATATTTACAAATCGGAACCTTGTGTATTGTTCCTTCGGGCTCCTGCTGACACTGGCTTCCATTATCATTATGGAGTTGTGTAGAAGAATGGCAGCATATGGGTACACTGGGTGCAAATGTAGAACTCTGGGGTATTGTTGTCACTGGAAATAGAATTATTTGGAAGGCATTTCAAGCAATTATCACTGCTGATTTTTTGATCCAGCAGTTTAATGTCATTTTAAATGCTATTAACATAATGTGATTTTTTTTCAGTACAGAGTGTATGCATGTCTTTGACTTTCAGCTCACTGTGTGATAGATATGTATGGCCAAAATCTATCATTTGTATGGGTTTAATGCAAATGACATCAGTGTGGTTTTCAACAGGCAAAAATAATAAAAGACTTTTGATTCTGGTTGATTTATGTTCGATTTAATAGGGAATCAGTGTATTCTGTGACTTGACTGAGGCTTTCATACTGCTCTAGAGGGCCTCTGCATTCCTGCAGATCAACTTTTCAGGAAGCATGGGAGGCTGGGTTGGGAGGGATGAATCACAAAACCCAATTCCCCCACCCCTTCCTCCTGCATGAATTCATCTTCACTGAGCTCTGCTCTAGATCCAACCCAATAAAGGCATTCCTGGGATATGATCCTGCACTTAATGGCAAATTTTACTTTCCTTTTCTTTGCAGCCTTTCTCCCTTGCAGTATACCAAAGAACAGCTAAGCCATGTCATATGAAACGCTAAATCATAAGCAAACGCAGTTGAGATCATACTGCTACCAAGCAGGCCTACTGACTAAAAAGTAAGCCTTGTTGTTTTTATTGGAGCTTTCTCCTGTAACAGTGTGCAAGTCTGAGACTTTAATAAGGATGTTGTAAGTTTTCCAATAACCCATGAAGCACTCAGTGGTGTTGGTCCAAGAAAGATAATGGTCCAGTTCCACCCATATCATCCTGCCGGCACTGTAATGTGGGTGGATTCTAAGCTTAGCCAGAACAAGGCCTTGCATCCCACTTCAGAAATCTCTCCCAGGGGACGTTCAGTTGTCCCCTTCTCTTTTTAGTTCCCACACACAGATGAAGACCAGTTTTGTTCATAGGAAACTTTAAAGCTGATTCTGATATTTTAGATTATCTCTCATGCTGTCTCTGATATTGTTTTTGACATGGTATTTGATGGTATTTTTCTATGAATGTGTTGATAAAATACCTTGAACACTACTCTGATAATGGAAAGATGAGATCTAAATTATAATAAGCAAACAAACAAGCAAATAAATAGATAAGACAACCAGATAAACAGGCCCAGAAATATACAGGTAATACATACATATAGCAACATGAAAAAATGCGGAGGAATTAGGTAAACTAGTGATGTGGATTTGGGCCACACACAGATCAAGAATGTATATTATACACACACACTGTTTTTCAAAACTTCTTTCCTGTCTCCATACATAAATAGGTCCTGTTCATGCAACCTGTCATAGTGGGTTATGGTATATTTCATAGATTTTGTTCATATTGAACAACTGCACTCAGGAGAATAGCATGGAAGCCCATAGCAGTGTGTGAACCATTTCTATGATAAAGAGTAAAAAGTGTTTCCAGAGAAAAATAAACAACCCTAACCCTCCCCCTCAGGTCTTCCCAATTTATCATTCTCAGTCACATAGTATATTCTAAAAAGAGTAAGCATGGTATCTGGACAAAAGCCAATAGGCTAGTTTTAAAAAAAGAGAAAGACACACTAATTAAACCCAAGAGTAGGAAGAAGGTGTGAAGAATACTGAACATAAGTTTTGTGACACATTAAAATGTGTAACTGAAAAGAAACAAGAGTGAACACAAAGGAAATGTTCAAAGGTAGTTTGGACCTTGTATTAGCAAACTTTAGAAGCAGTAGGTAATCTGAAACTATTTTTAAGCTGAGTGTGAATTTTACTCTTTCTGTAAATTGTTGTCCTCTGTTACTATGTGCCCTCAACCACAAGTGTACATAAATTCTCATCTGTGCATATGTATTTGACAGACATAGAAGTATCAAGATCTTGGGCAGAAAGAGGTGTGGCATGCATGTGGCAAACTGAGCACTTGGGAGCCACTCCAGCCATCCAGCTTATATCTGTAGACCAATGAGGAAGAAGCAGGGAGCACATGCACAGAGCAATGCACCTTGGGAATGAATTTCCCATGTAGTGGCTCACAGTGTACATGGCAACAGCAGGGGGACTGAGCAGGAAGGATATAAAGCATGATGACATAGAACCACATGATTGTCTGTCAGGTAGATCATGGTTAAAAAACAAACAAACCACAAACTATTTCAAACATGCAGGATTGCTTGTCATGTTGTGTGAACCCAGACAGTGCCTCAGGATGGTTTTAAGCTAAATTCAATAGCTTGGCTTCTAAAAATAATGGATAGTTGAGATCCCTGGCTTCTTGTAAATTTGTGCTGACTTTCATTGGAAAAGCAAGTAGAAGTTCCAGGATAAAAAAGACCACAAAGCCACCTGATGGTGATTTAACCTGTTGATAAATCTGGAGGTAGGAGGTAGGTTCCGAACTGGACCGTATTTCCTGCGTTTAGAATAACCAGTTGTAGGTAACCTTGTAGGTCTAAGGTGGTGACCTATAAGTCAGAAAGGCATGTACAATTATTGTTTTGTTGCTCACTTGAGAACAACTCCCAGTAATCTTGTTACAATGGAAGAAACACAGGTTGTGAAGCTCAATTACACTAAAGGCAAGTGCCTAGCACACTACGCTGGTGCATTCATCAGAATCTTTTTGCTCCCAGCTGCCATGGGTACCTTGAGCATGCTGCCTTTCCGAACAAAAGCCACCCTAGACAAGATAGTAGGATGACAGCATTAAAATACACAAGTGAAAGTCATCACTTCTCAGTGAGACCTCAGTTATTCCGCTGTATTCATACAACTATAAGAAGATATTGCTAGTGCTAAATTGACTGCTAAGAATACAGGGAGGTTCGGTGTTCCTTTAAACACACCATACTGGATCTAGGTTGGCAATGCCTTGAACTGAAGTGCTCCTTCAATTTTCAGAACGGCTCCTTCTGTTCACAGAAGACATCAGGATCTAGCAGACATTCCCCCTTGGTCGAAGGGAGTGATTACTTCTTCTCCCTGCAGTTCTTTATATGACGTGTTTGGCTGCTATGGAGGGTTCCCCAGCCATGCAGAACAATTCATCAAAAGGCACAAGGAAAGAGGCATCACAAAGCTTGCCTACCTGTTCACTGTGAGTGGAACCCTGCTAAGTGCTGTTCTGGCCAAAAACCATTGCCTTTTTGTTTCCCAACAGTGATCAGTCAGATCTCAGATGAGTTGCATGAAACAACATAGCACTCTCCTTTTCTGTCATTATTTCCTCTCTAGGGTCCTGCAGAGGGGTGATGTTTCAGCAAGGGAGGACTTGCTGTGTGTGCAGATGATCCCCGAACCATCTCTGACCTGATCACAGAAGGAGGTCAGGCAGCAGAGTCAAGAAGCTCTCCTGGAGCCACTGCAAGGTCGCTGCTAGTTGGCATGGGCAATGGTGGGAGAGTGAAATGGCCCTGCGGTCTAGCCTCTTGCAACTTGGTGTCCTCCAGGCAGGTTAGACTACAACTCACCCAGACACCATTCAGTATATGACAACTTAATGCATTCAGTTCAAGGGCGAACAACACATGAGCTTGATCATCCCAATATCTAACAACACTCTTCTCAGATACAGTTTGTAGCATGTGCAATCCGCTTTGCTTCCCTTCATGGTGATCAGAGCACATTATTTTATTATTTAAGGAAGAATCAGTATCATCATTCAAGTTGTTTGCAGCTCATAAACTTTTGCCAACTTTTACCAACTTTTACTGGGATTCAGCTGCTTCTGTAGTTACATCCAAATTCCACATGGAGCTCAAGAAGATTTTACATGACTCTGGCTAAATTAAGGACTGATTTGAATCTTTATCAATGTTGCCATTTACAGTCATTCAAGCATAATGACCTGGATCCTTCAGAAATGGCTGAAAATTAATGAATGAGAGTTGCACCATCTATTATAAAATGTGGTGCAACTGATGTGTAGTACCAGGCTAAGTGTGAGGGCAGAATCCTGTGGCAAGATCAATGAGCCCCAAATGTACATGGGAGGGGGCAGAAACTCCTCCCATCATACATTCTGTGTTACTGTGGAAGGAAGTTGAAATGAATGGAAGTGCAAGATTGAAAGCATCAGGTCATCTTCAGGGCTGCACACACACACAGGCACAATCTGCATCAAAACATTGCAATATGGAGCACACACCGGTATGCCAACCAAATCTCTTCCAATCTACTCCATTCTCTTGTCCCTCTTGCATCACCTCCATTCTTCATTCCCTTCCCTAGCAACCAGCCAGGATTATGTGGCCACTGAGCATGCTTAGTCCTCAGAAGGAGGTTATCTCCTTATGTTGGTTTTCCATAAACGTATTTTCTATTTTCCCCACACAAGCTGATGCCTCCTTTTGTTTCTCAAAATCCTCATTTTGGCCACATAGCCATGGTAACTCAGCAGTCAGCCATGCTGACTAAGTAACTTGGTTTATTATTATCTTTTTATGAATAGGGTGGGTTGCATTATACATCAAAAGCAGGAGTGACCAATCATCCATATGCTTTAAAACTACCCAATAACTACTATTGTCCAGTCTAGTGTGAAATAAAGGTTGTGAAAACTATCATCATCATCATCATCATCATCATCATCATCACCATCATCATCATCACCATCATTTCATTTCTATATCACCTGTAGTCAAAGTACTCTGGGCAATTGATTAAAAAGTATGAAAGCAACAACATGGAATAGATAAAAAAAGAATTAACATTATTTTAAAAGAACATAAAATAACATGAAAAGACAATTAAATGACAATTAAAAAGAGTAAAAGAAAGGTGCCTGGCTAGCTGTGTTGGGCTAGGGAATGACTGGGGAGGTCTTTAAAGGCCTCTGCAAAGAGGGCTGTCGAGACCTGGTGCCAAAAGGATGGCAAATGTGGTACCAGGTGGGCTGCAGCAGGGAAAGGTAAGCTGCAAAGATATGAGAGAAGGCCACAGGATAAACACAAGGGTCTCACTAGATTCTAAGAGCAGCCAACAGATATCTCCAGGAAAGCCCCAAAATCAGACTATGAAGGGAAGAACATTCTCCTGTTCTTTGCCCTCAGAATATGGATTTGGGGATACATAATAGATCCCTTAAATTTTTATGCAGCATTTCAGCAATTATGACTTCACATTGACCCTCACTGTGAAAACTGAGGACTAGAAATGTTTTAATCTTGGACTACTAGATCTACATCTCTATAATTAGGAAGGAAAACATTGCTACTATGAAATTTGATGTGGGGGGATGCATAATGCTCAGTGTCCACTGTCAGCAGTTAGAGCAGCCTTTCCTAGCTTGAAGTACAAAGTCCCAGCATCCCTTGTAGTCTAACACATCTGGAAGGCACCAGGTTGGGTAAGACTGTCAAAGTAGTGGTGATGTGGTCCTATCCAGGCAAATTACTCAAACAAAGGAAGTAGCATGTTGGTTCCACCATCACCACCATTGTCACTGCTGTCACTTTCCACAGGTAAGCTACCTAAGGCAGAGCAACTTCTCTATTCATGGAGGCTCCCCATGTTATTCAATGCCCAGAAAATAATCCTGTCCATAAAAATGCCACATTTTGCATATCTTTTGTATGTTTCAGGGAGGGGAGGAAGGCATCCAAAAATGGTCCCATCTTGAAATAACACACGAGGCAATTATGAAGTCACATGGTATAGACCTGCTGTCCATTCAATGCCAGGTGTGTTTGGCAATCATGTGAAGGTGCCACACATGGATTTGCTTACAAGTTTTCCATGCAATGAGGATCCTGGGCAATTCTGTCTTCCCTCCACCCCAGCCTTACCAGATTATCCTCTGTGTGGCATGCAGAGGGTCTCTTCTACTGCAACCTGACACTGTACAGAGGCATGTGGTCTTTGCCACAATTTTCACATGGGCATTTTCACAGAGATAAGGAAAAGACTAAGGCACCCAGTTCCTACTTTGCAACCATGAGGAAAAACATGCTACAAGTGAGAAGAAATGGCAGCCCAAGATTGGCAGACAAAGGGTCAAGGAATACCTAGGTCAGGGGTCGGCAACCTTTAACACTCAAAGAGCCATTTGGACCAATTTCCCACAGAAAAGAAAACACCAGGAGCCGCAAAACCCCTTTGACATCTAAAATGAAGATAACACTGTATATATCGCTGCCGGTTGCCGCCGTTTGTGGCCATTTGTGGCTGTGCGGGGCTGGACTGGTGGAGGGCTAGGTCGGTGGGTGGAATTTTATATCAGGAGGGTAGACGGGGAGTTTTATACTTTTTAAAAGTTTTATTGTATTTTAATTTGTTTTAATGGAGTCGTCCCTGGCCATGTCGATGGTTGAGTTACCTGGGGAGCACGTGGGCACCGCCATTGGGGTGGTCACGGGCAATGGACGTTACAGCGGTGGGGGTTTAACGTGTCCATGTAGAAGAAGGAGGGACAGATGGCTGACACCTGTCCCTCCTTCTGGTTCTACCCCCTTCTGGTTCTACCTGGGTTCCAGGTAGTCTTCTCAACTGCCCCTCGGGTCTGATGGTGCTGCTGCTTAATGCCAGGTCGGTCCACAATAAATCTTCCCTCATCCATGACTTGATTGTGGATGAGGGGGCCGACCTGGCTTGCATAACAGAGACCTGGGCAGGAGAGGGGGGGATGTTGCCCTCTCTCAAATGTGCCTGCCTGGGTATCTGGTTCAGCACTGTCCACACCTGGAGGGGAGGGGGGGGGTCGCTTTGATTTACCGAGCCTCCATCTCCCTCACAGGGCTTCCAGTCCCTTCCAGGCCAGGGCTGGAGTGCCTCTACTTGGTGTTGGGCGACCGAGACAGACTGGGGATTCTGCTGGTGTACCATGCACCCTTCTGCTCAACAGTCTCCCTGCCTGAGCTGACAGAGATCATCTCGGACCTGGTGTTGAGGACCCCCAGGATGTTGGTCCTGGGGGACTTCAATCTCCATGCCGAGACAGTTCTGACCAGGGCGGCTCAGGACTTCATGGCCTCCATGATGGTCATGGAGCTGTCTCAACATGTCACAGGCCTGACTCATGAACGTGGACACACTCTGGACCTGATTTTCTTGATGGGGCAGGAAGAGGGTGGTCTGAGTGTGAGGAATTTATGTCTGACACCCCTGGCATGGTCAGATCACTTCCTCATGAGGTTTGTGCTCAAGAGTGGCCTTTCCCTCTGTAAGGGTGCAGACCCAATTGTGTGGGTCCACCCCCGGAGCCGGATGGATCCAGATGGATTCCTGAAGGCCCTGGGGGAGTTTCTGACTGACAAGACTGGTGCTCCTGTCGAGGCTCTGGTCGAACTATGGAATGGGGAGATGACTAGGGCTGTTGACACGATCGCTCCTAAGTGTCCTCTCCCGCCAGGCAGAGCCCACTCTTCCCCTTGGTATACATCTAAATTGCAGGCGATGAAGCAGGCCGGGAGACGGCTAGAGCATAGGTGGAGGAGATCACGGGATGAACACACTTAAGAGCCCATTATCGGGCCTATGTTGTGGCAGTGAGGGTGGTGAAAAAGAAATTCTTCTCCATTTCCATTGCCTCCTCAAAATGCTGTCTGGCAGAACTTTTTGGGTGGTACAAGGGCTGGTCCGTCCTGGTCCTAAGAAAGATCTGGTTCCACCCTCGCAGGCCCGCTGGGACGACTTTGCCAAACATTTCAGGGAGAAAATCGCTCAGATTCGTCACGAGCTAGACTCTACTAGTGATTCAGAGGCTTCTGGGGAGATACAAATGTCACCGTCTGGTCCAAAATTAATGGATGAATTTCAGTTATTGCGGCCTGATGATGTGGACAAGGTGCTTGGACAAGTACATCCCACCACTTGCCTATTGGACCCTTGCCCACCTTGGCTAATTAACAACGCCAAGCACGGGATTGGGACCTGGATCTTGGAAGTGGTTAACTCTTCTCTGAGGGAGGGTCGGGTACCTGCCCCTTTAAAGGAGGCGGTAGTCTGACCGGTCCTGAAGAAAGCATCACTGGATCCAGAGATGGCCACTAATTATAGACCAGTGGCCAACATCCCGTTTCTCGGCAAGCATTTGGAGTGGGTGGTGGCAAGACAACTCCAAGCACTCTTGGATGAAACTGATTATCTGGACCCATTTCAGTCTGGCTTCAGACCCGGGTACTGTACTGAATCTGCCTTGGTCGCCCTGTACGATGACCTGTGCAGGGAGAAGGACAGGGGGAGTGCATCCCTGTTGGTTCTTCTGGATCTCTCAGCGGCTTTCGATACCATCGACCATGGTATCCTGGATAGGCTAGCGGAATTGGGGGTCGGAGGCTCTGCTTTGCAGTGGTTCCACTCCTGTCTCAATGGCCGATTCCAGAAGGTGGTGCTGGGGGACTATGACTCTGCGCCATGGCAGCTATGCCATGAAGTACTGCAGGGATCCATTTTGTCCCCTTTGCTGTTTAACGTCTACATGAAACCGCTGGGAGAGGTCATCAGGAGGTGTGGGCTGCGGAATCATCAGTATGCTGATGATTCCCAGCTCTACCTCTCATTCTCCACCAATCCAGGTGAGGCAGTGGCTGTGCTGAACTGGTGCCTGGCTGAGGTAATGGGCTGGATGAGAGTAATAAACTGAAGCTCAATCCAGACAAAATGGAGTTCCTGTTGGTTGGCGGATCAGGCTTCAGGGAAGGTGAATTGAACCTAGTCCTGAATGGGGTTGCACTCCCTCTTAGGGACAGCTGGAAGCTCAGGTGACAGCGGTGGCGAGGAGTGCTTTCTTTCAGCTTTGGCTGATCAATCAGCTGCATCCCTACCTGGAGAATAACTGCCTGGCAACAGTGACACACTCGTTGGTGACTTCCCGACTTGACTTCTGTAACGCGGTCTACGTGGGGCTGCCCTTGAAGATGGTCCGGATACTTCAATTGGTTCAAAATAGAGCTGCCAGGCTGCTGACGGGGACTGGGCATTATGTTCACATGACTCCAGTTCTCCGTCAGCTTCACTGGCTTCCCATTGAAGTCCGGGCCCAATTCAAGGTGTTGGTTATGACCTATAAAGCCCTTAACGGCTTGGATCCTGGTTACCTGAAGGAGCGTTTACGTCCATCTATGCCCGCCCACGCCTTGAGATCAGCGGGAGAGGCCCTTCTCCGGGAACCCTCCATGAAGGAAATTAGGAGCGTAAGTACTCGGAGGAGGGCTTTCTCTGTGGTGGCGCCCAATCTATGGAATGCGCTCCCCAGAGAGGTCCGCCTGGTGCTGTTGTTATTTGTTTTTCGGCGCCAGGCAAAGACCTTTTTATTCAAACGTTATTTTAATTGTTAATATTTTTTATTTATTTTATTCTTTGGCCAGGGCAACTTAATTTATACTGTTAAATTATATTGTTTTATATTATGTTATTTATGATTGTGAGCCGTCCCGAGGCTTTGGCGAATGGAGCGGCATAGAAGTTCCCTAAATAAATAAATAAATAATATTTAGTTTTTTACCTTCATGCTATGCATAAAAAAACTATAGTGTGTTGCATTTATGAAATTAAAGAACTGCTACAGAGAAAACAAATTTTTATTTCTGCAGGCAACAAAAACATTTTTAACTCCGAAAAAAAGATGCTGGTTTGAAAGTTACTTTCAAATAAAATACTCAATGTCTATCTGAGTACTCCTCATATTTATAAAATAAAAAGCCAAACTTATATTATCCACTAGCAGCAAACCAAACATGCCACCTGCAGCAAACCAAAAATGCCGTCTGCTTCTGTGTGCCCTCATCCTTCATCACGTGGTGAAATATTGAAAAAACATCCCTCTCCCAATGTAATATTGTCGTTGCAATTTTTATAAGAATCTTCTTAAAACAAAGAAGTAGATCTATATCTTCATTATGATTTAGCTGCAGCTCTTGTTCAGTCACTAAAAACTGTTATTTTTAATCTTACATTATAAACTAGTAGGATTCCTTTCATATATTTTGAATAGGAGAACAGCTTCCTGCAGAGTCAAAGTCAGTGCTAAAGGGTTGCTTGCATTAAACAGCAAACCCCATAAGTTCATCAGCAGTAAAAGCAAATGAATCTACCCACATACCATTAAACGTTTGGTTTTCTTCAGAAACTTTTCTTTGGATTTATCCATGGTTGGAGGGGGGGAAAGCTCAGTAAATTGGCATGGGTCGCAGATATAGGTGTGTTTAGTGACTGATTAGCGGATAAACAGTCAAGTGATGTGAATTGTGACAGGTCCCAAGCGCAGCTTTTAACATTCAGATGAAGGAGATTACATTGGGACAAAGAAAATCTATTCAGCAGCATTTAGTGTAACATGAGAGCCTGTAGGAAGGTTGTTTAGCAGAGGAATGTAACGATTTACTTAACCAGCTGATTTACTTAACTAGCTAGCGCTGCGTTCCTGAGTGGAGCTTCGAGCAGATCAGCGGCTGTGCCGACGCATGTTTTGAGTCACGGAGCCACAGCAGAGGGGTTCAAGAGCCACGTGTGGCTCCGGAGCTGCAGGTTGCTGACCCCTGACCTAGGTGGAATAAATGCGTTCAAATATCCAGGGCCTGATGAATTCCATGCCAGAGTCATAAAAGAGCTAGTGGAGCAACTCTCAGAACCACTGGCTATTATCTTCGATAAATCTTGGAAAATAAGAAAAGTGCTAGGCAACTGGAGAAAGGCTATGGTTGTCCCTATCTTCAAAGCAGGGTGGGGGTGGGGTGGGGAGAGATGAACCTGGGAACTACAGACCAGTTTATCTGACATCAATTCCTGGAAAAATTCTGCAGAGAATTATTTAAAAAATCAGTCTGCAAGCATCTTGAAGAAAATGCAATGATTAATGCAAGCCAACATGGATGTATCAAAAATAAATACTGTCAGACTAATTTAATCTCATTTTTTGACTGGGTAACCTCCCAAACGGACAGAGGGAACACTGTGGACATAATCTACCTAGACTTTAGCAAAGCTTTTGACATAGTGCCACACGACATTCTGAGAAGCAAATTAACAAAAATTGGACTAGATAGAAAAACTATTAGGAGGATCCAAAATTGACTGCTTAATCGGTCATCGATGGCACCTTCTCAAACTGGATGGAGCTAATTAGTGGGGTGCCATAGGGCTCTGGGCCCAGTGCTCTTCAAGATTTTTATCAATGATTCGGATAAAGAAGTGAAGGGAATGATTGTCAGATCTACAGATGACAGAAATCTGGGTGGGCTGGAAGACAGATCTGGGGAGAGCTTGACAAACTTGAATGCTGGACTGAAAGGAGCAGAGTGAGATTCAATAGGAATGAGTGCCAAGTCCTCCACCTAGGAAAAAGAAACCAATTGCATCAGTACAAGATGGGGAATGCATGGCTCAGCAGAACAGAAAAAGAAAAAGGCCTTAGAGGTTGTGGGCTCTGCCATATGAGAGACATTCATAAAGAAGCTGGACTGCCAACTGACCAGGATGGTGTAAACTGGTGTTCTGCAACATCGGGGATTGGATCCAGTGGCCTTCATGTACCCTTCCAACTCTTCTCTGATCAGGTGCAAGAGCACTATATGTGGAACCATGCATCACAGAAAAGAACTGTTGTTTTAATCTAATAAATGTAGCTTGTGCTTGAGCTCAGATGGTGCCCATGGAGCATTTTGATGCATGGATTGTTAATCATTCATGACCCCCTAGTGCAGGGGTCTCAAACTCAACTTACCTGGGGGCCGCTGGAAGTAGAGTCTGGGTGAGGCTGGGCCGCATCAAGTATTCCACCACTGCAGTGATGGTGGGCCGCTCATCCCACGGCTGGCCCAGGCGCCACCGGCGCTTTGAAGGCCGCAGGGCCCCTCCCCCGTGCCCCACCCCTCCCGGCAACTGGCCCGCGGGCCGCGAGTTTGAGACCCCTGCCCTAGTGCAATATGCCAGTACTTGTTGAGGACACAACAATAATAATAAAGATTCTTTGAAAAAGATCCCTGTGTGTTTATATTCAGTTTGGTTGTTGGGTTTTTAAGTGTGGGCTTTCACTTCTACACTATTTGGATAACAGCTCTGCACAGTGAGTCTGGAATGCCTGTTGTTGCTGTATTGATAGCTTTCATTTAAGGTTTCCAGCGGACAAGGGTTAGCTTGCTTATCCCACTGAAACTTCTTTAGAGCACTGTGTATGGTGCTTCTCACCTATTTAGTGCAGTGCCATTGGACATATTAATCAGACCTGCTAAGGATGCTTCCCTGCACACCACTTGATAAATAATATCCACTTCAGAGCTGAGTATGTACAAGCAAAGGTTAATGGTCTGGCTGATGCATTGTTTCATTTACACTGGCTGCGATTCAGTTTGCTGGCACTGAAATGGGACAAGAGACCATATGCTGTATGACACATGTTATAGAGTATTGGCGGCCAAGAGTTTTAACTTTGCTCCCCAAAGAACTGTACAAGAGCATAAAGAAAAATACAATTTCCAGTCCTGCAAAGACCATAAACTGCTGGCCAAGTACACATCACTCCCTAAAAGTTTGTGTTCGTTCGTTCGTTCGTTCGTTCATTCATTCGTTCTGTCTGTCTGTCTGTCTGTCTGTCTGTCTGTCTTTCAGAGTCTTTGAGAGATGCACTGGATCTCTCTGCTAATTTTAAATGTGACAGCAGAAATTTAAATGATTCAACCAATAAGGAAATGTGTGGAAGTGGCAACCATTGAGTATAAAAAGATAGTGGTGCACATGCAAAATAGTGCATGGTTATGGTCATCAGTACCAAAATCAAATATTTCTCAGACATTTGTGGGTAATAGTATTTACTTTACTTTCAAATGAATCTGTTGGATGTGCTATTAATGGCAACTTGTGGTCTTCCAAATATTTTGGCCAACATCTTCCTAATCCATCACCATTGGTGTGTTGGTCAGCACTGATGGGAGTTGTGGCCCTCCAGGTGTTTTGGCCTACAAGTTGTCCATCCCTGATGCAAAGAGATAGCAAACATGTCTGTTTTTCATATTTTCCAATGTTTGAGTCAAGTCAAAGTGAGAACCATGTACAAATTTATAATATGCTGATTTCATTCAGGACAATGGACCACTGTCTACTTGTCTGCTGGTGTTAGTAATAATATGCATACTGCTATATAAAAAGGACAAACGATGCTATTTGTTTTCCACTACCTAAATTTGCCAAATATAACCTACATGTATAGTAATTTCTGCCCCCTGCCAATTTAGCAAAAGTACCCTTTGTCTGGCACAAGTGAAAACAACCCCCAAATTTCTTCATTTATTTGCTGGAAGCAAAATTATGTGGGGAGAAGATTTCACTGAATATTATCAGGGCAAAATTCACCTATGGGACAAATATTAAATAGGCATTTGTAAACCAATGCACAAATGATATTGTAGTTCTAATTCTACTAGATAAGACATCACACACAAACATGTGTTTTTAAACTTTGAGGACAAATTTGTTTATGGAAAATCAGCCTTGGGAAATTATGGTTTGGAACAATAACATGTGTGTGTGTTCAAGTGTGTGTGAGAAAGACAGAGTTAACTTTTATGTGTATGTTACCTTTAATCCATTGGCATTTTCTCTACTCTACATCTCCCTTTCCAAACTCATGCCAAGCTTCCTTCCCATATGTGCAGCATTCCAGACACACATCTGCAGGGGAGAAAGAGGAGCAATATGGAGAAATGTGGAGTAGGAAAATGGCTACTTTCCCTCCCTACTTCCATTGCCAATGCTTATTTTCCATAAACAAAACAGCAATTGTGGGTGTTTCATGCTTGTGTATGTAACTCCCAGATTGGTTCCAACAATATATTTTTTCAGTATTGTACAACAGAAAGACCTGACATAAACTTTGTACTGAAATCTGGAATACAATTCCCATGGACTGGAAACTTTTACTCCTCATGTACAGGCTGCTGACATAGCAGTGAGGAGGAGGAGGAGTGAAACTGCTGTACTTCAACAACCTGGTTCAAACTGTGCAAGATGTACCCTTTGAAATTAAATTGAGACTAAACAACCTAGAACCATTGATATTTACAATACAGGATTTTGTAGGTAGGATTTTGTTTGGACATGATGGCCCCTCATTGTCACTACGCTCTCAGTTGCAACTTGATGTTCAGAGTGGTGGGGGTTTCACCCTAGTGTAGGTTGCTCTTTAAATTAGGTTAAAGGAAAGGCTTTTACAGGGCCAACAAATTGAAGATAATCACACATGCCAATCTGAAACTACACATCCTTCTGGATTGAATCACTGTCAGTTTCAGGCATACACTGAAAATCTCCAACACTGTATGTGTCACTTACTAGCCATGGGCCTGACTTTGTCGAAGTTATTTTGTCCTTCAGTTCAGAGAGCTAATTGCTTAGGCATTTCACTAAAAAACTTGTACAGTATTTTTTTTATTATTATTATTATAACATTTCTATGCCGCCCCTTGCCAAAGCCCCGTGGCGGCTTACAACTCAATAAAATACATTGAAATACAATAGAACATAATAAATTAGCATTAAATACAAAAATACGAAAAATACACTGAGTTTCAAACATAATAATATAAAATTAAAAATAACAGTATAAAATAAGTAAATAAATAATATAGGAGGAGAAAAGAGAAGGAAGAAGAAGTTGCCCTGGCCAGATCATATATTTTAACAATTAAAATGATGTTTAAATAAAAAGGTCTTTACCTGGCGCCGAAAAACCAGTAACGACGGTGCCAGGCGGACCTCTTTGGGGAGTGAATTCCATAGGTTGGGCGCCACCGCAGAGAAAGCCCTCCTCCGGGTACTTACTCTCCTAATTTCTTTCATGGAGGGTTCCCGGCGAAGGGACTCTCCCGCAGATCTCAAGGGGCGGTCGGGCATATACGGCTTATTTTATAATGTGTGTTTTAATTAAGATTATTTTATATGGATATTTTAACTGATTGTTTTATCTATGTTGTGAGCCGCCCCGAGGCTTCGGCGAATGGGGCGGCATAAAAATGTTTTAATAAATAAATAAATAAATAAAATACGGACGTAAGCGCTCGTTCAGGTAGCCAGGACCCAAGCCGTTTAGGACTTTATAGGTCATAATCAACACCTTGAATTGGGCCCGGGCTTCAATGGGCAGCCAGTGAAGCTGACGGAGTATTATTATTATTATTATTATTATTATTATTATTATTATTATTATTGATATTTCTAACCTGCCTAATCACTATGCATGTCTGGATGGCTTACAAACAAAATTCAATAAATACAGCAATATAAAAATTTATAAATACCCCAAACAATAATAAGACTAACAACTCATGACTGAAGTAAAACATAATTAAAATCGTTTAAACATTAAAATACTGGGTGAATAAAAAGGTCTTGACCTGGCTCCGAAAAGCATATAATGTCAGTGCTGGACAGACCTCTCTAGGGAGCGCATTCCATAGCCAGGACGCCACTGCAGAGAAAGCCCTCCTCCAGGTCTCCTGATCTCCTTCAAGGAGGGTTCCTGGAGCAGGGCTTCTGCTGCAGATCTTAGGAGGTGGAAGGGCATATAGAGAAAAAGACGTTCCTTTAGGTATCCAGGTACCAAGCCATTTAGGGCTTTACATGTCATAACCAGCACCTTAAATTGGGCCCAGATTTTAATTGGAAACCAGAGAAACTGATAGAGGGCAAGAGTAACAACTGGTCCCCGACAGCAACCTGGCAGCTCTATTTTGCACCATTTGAAGTATCCAGACCATCTTCAAAAGCAGCCCCATGTAGAGCGCGTTACAAAAGTCCAACCGGGAGGTTACCAGAGCATGTGTCACCGTTGCTAGGCAGTTCTCATCTAGGTAAGGACACAGCTGATGGATCAGCCAAAGCTGAAGGAAAGCACTCCTCGCCACCGCCATCATCTGGGCTTCCACGGACAGTTCTGGGTCAAGGAACACTCCTAAACTGAGGACCCTGTCCTTTACAGGGAGTGCAACACTGTCCAGACAGGACCAAAATCACTTACCTGGAAACCTGAACCACCTACCAAAAGGACCTCTGTCTTAGCTGAATTGAGTTTCAGTTTATTGGCCTTCATCCAGCCTATTACCTTGGCCAGGCACCAGTTCAGGTCAGCCACTGCCTCACCTGGATTAGTTGTAAAAGAGAGGTAGAGCTGTGTGTGATCAGTGTACTGGTGACTCCGCAGCCCAAACCTCCTGATGACCTCTCCCAGTGGTTTCATGTAGATGTTAAATAGCAAGGGGGACAAAATGGAATCCTTCGGCACTCCATGGCAGAGTTGCCATGGAGCAGAGCCATAGTCCCCCAATACCACCTTCTGGAATCGGCCAGCTAGGTAGGAACAGAACCACTGCCAAGCAGAGCCTCCTACTCCTAACCTGGCCAGCCTATCCAGAAGGATACCATGGTTGATGCTATCGAAAGCAGTTGAGAGGTCCAGGAGAACCAACAGGCACTCCCCCTGTCCCTCTCCCTGCACAGGTTATCGTACAGGGCAGCCAAGGCAGATTCAGTACCATACCCGGGTCTGAAGTTGGACTGAAATGGGTCCAGATAATCAGTTTTATCCAAGAGTGCTTGGAGTTGTTCTGCCACCACCTTGCCCAGAAATGGGATGTTGGCCACCTCTGGGTCCAGGGACACCTTCTTCAGGAGAGGCCTGATCACCGCCTCCTGTAAAGTGGTGGGGACCCAGCCTCCCTCAGTGAGGCATTGATGACCGCCTGGACCCAGGTACCAATCCCGTGTTTGGCTTTAGTAAGTAGCCATGGATGGCAAGGGTCAAGCAAGCAGGTGGTAGGATGTACCAGTACAAGCACCTTGTCCACATCATCAGGCCACATCAACTGAAATTCATCCAACCATGATGGACCAGATGGGGCTGTGGACAGCTCCTGTAATGGAACCCTATCAACTGTGGAGTCTAGCTCGTGATGAATCTAAGCAATTTTCTCCTTCAAGTGCTGGACAAAGTTGTCACAGCAGGGTATCGATGACATCAATTTTCTTTCTGTTGGCTATCTTCACTGGCCAGCTTTCACACCCATACATTGCGATTGGGAATATGATGGTTTGGATGATCCTGACCCTGGTCTCTAATGAAATGTACTTACACTGGATGATCATATCTAATTCTTTCATTGTTGCTCTTTCAAGTCTCAGGCTTCTTTAAATATCTTGACTGCAGTTTCTCTTTGTATTCATGACTGAGCTGAGGCATGTAAAATCTTTCACAATTTCAGTTTCTTCATTATTAACAGTAAAGTTCTGTACTTTTTATGTAGACATGATTTTTGTTTTCTTAATATTCAGCTGTGGTCCTTTTATACTTTCTTCTTTCACTTTTATCATGAGTCCTTTCAAGTCATCGCTACTTGCTGCCAGTAGTATGGTGTCATCTGCATATCTAAGAGTAGTGATATTTCTTCGGCCAATTTTCACTCCTTCCTTTGATCCAGTGTTCCATATGATATGTTCTTTGTGCAGATCGAACAGATACAGAGATAAAATACACCCTTGCCTGACACTTTTGCCTTATGGGAAACCATTCTGTTTCTCCATACTCTGACCTCACAGTAGCTTCTTGTCCATGATACAGGTTACACATCAGGACAGTCAAATGCTGAAGCACACCCATTTTTTCAGGACAATCCATAGCTTCCTGTGATCCACGCAGTAAAGCTATGCATGTCAATAAAGCATAGACTGATCTTTTTTTGACATTCTTTTGTGCACTCCAGTAGCCAACACATATTTTGCAATATCATTTCACATTGTTCTTCTTTTTCAGAATCCACCTTAGATATCGGACATTTCTTGCTCCACATAGGGAAGTATTTGCTGAAACATTATGAGCATTACCTTGTTTGTGTGCAAGATTAATGCAATGGTCCTATAGTTGCTGCATGGTTTTGCATCTCCTTTCTTGAGAACTGGAATATATACTAAATATTTCCAGTTTGCAAGCCATTGTTTTCTTTCCTCCTTACTTCACAGATGCTAGAGCTGTGAAAAAAAATCTCCATGGCAATGTATGCCCAAGTGGCAGTTTAACATGTTCCATAGAAACTAAAAACAGTGAAAAATCTTCAAGAACAAAGCACGTTGAACATTTTGCAGCAGTCTAGTCTTCAATATATAAATACAGGAAGTATGAATCCAAAATAGAGTATCAGATCCTTATTTCAATATATGCAAATTAAATATGGAAATGGATTTTGTCATTTCAGTAAAAATATTAGATGTTATGGAACAAATGTGGATTTTGCTTCTTGGGGACTGTTTCTGGAAGAACAAACACCTTCTTGTCCACTAATCTTAGAGAAGAATTAAGACCATTGAATGCTTCCAATACTCTTACTTATTACCAACATATTATAATATGCTATGAGATTGTGGAAAATTACACATCAAAGCAACTGATTCATCCCACTCTGAGAACAGACTGTGTAAAACAGTGTTCCTATTCAAGGGGAATCTTGCAGGTGATTTAGCCACAGAAATAAACAACTGATACACTTTTACTTAGATCTAAACAATGGGCTATTCTAAGACATAAATGTTAGAACATTTTTTTCTTATTAGCTTAATTCATTAGTGTTCTCAACACACACAAGAAAAAAAAATATTATCATAAAAAGACATCAGAGAATAATTATTGAAAAATAATTTTTGTTCTATCCAAGAACATTTAGTTTTGGTGATACTACTGGGGACAATAATTAACAAATTATTCAGTATTAAATGGTATAAGTATTATAAGCACTGATGTTTTTATGATTTTCCTTTATTATTTAGTGTTCAGAAAGTACATACCTGAGCCTTATCCAAATTTTAGCCAAATTACTTAAGCGTACATTTGTAAAATGACTGTGATTATGCTTCCTATACCATATTTGAAGCACTTGTAGCATTTTTAGTTCAACCAAAGCTTCAAAACAGTCTTTCCCCAAAGCTGATTCTTATAAAAAGGATCCATAGGTGGTGAAGGTGACATCCATTCAGTAGTCTTCACACATCAACTCTGGGCTGCACTAAGGATGCCAAAGGATACAGGATACCACATGATTTGTGTGGCGTATTGTAATTGTATCTGATATAGAATGCACAGAGCAGCTCTAGAAATGCTAATGCTACTACTAATGCTACTAGCAATACTGTAGCTAATACTGCATGTACAAAGGCAAAACTTGCAAATGATGGGAGACCAGGAGAAATTCTAGGGTATATGCATATGGTTCCTTACAGTGTCATGGGCCCCTACCATCATCTAGCAGATATGATAAAACCTCTGGACAGCTCTGCTTCTAACAAAACATGCATAACATTGCACTGTAGTTTTATTAGTGATCTATACAAATAACGGGATGCAGGTGGCACAGTGGTTTAAACCGCTGTGCTGCTGGGCTGGTTGATCGAAAGGTCGCCAGTTCGAATCTGCACAATGGGGTGAGTTCCCATTGCTCCGTCCAAGCTCCTGCCAACCTTGCAGTTCGAAAGCATGCAAATGCAAGCAGATGAAAAGGTACCACTTTGGTGGGCAGGTAACAGCGTTCCGTGCACTTTGGTGTTTAGTCATGCCGGCCACAGGACCATGGAGACTGTCTGTGGCCAAACGCTGGCTCCCTCAGCTAGGAAATGGAGATGAGCACTGCCCCCTAGAGTCAGGCATGACTGGACTTGACGTCAAGGGGAAACCTTTACCTTTATACAAATAATAAAAAGATGTCAGTCTGTCTGTCCAGCTGCTAGTGCAATAGCACCAAGGCCAGAAAACCTAGACATCTCTAACTTGGGTGGACCCTAGTGCATGAATTTTGGGGATATATATATTTATTTATTTAAACTATTTTTTAAAACCACAAATCCTTTTGATTGATTTAAATATGCCTATGCAATTGAATACTAAAGTAACATCATCGGCCAATGGGGGGGGGGGGGGGGGGGACTTCTCAGACTAGTTCATAACACTGTAGTCCATGGAGCCAGAAGAGATTAATAGGCTGAGGGATAGAAGACTATTGTGCCCCCTTCTCCCTGGTGTGGGGCATTCCTTCCTGGGGAATGGAGGAAAAGGGTCTCTCACAGGGGCTACACAGGGGACATGTTTAAAGGTGCCACACACATGAGATGGGGATAATGTGTCCAAGCTGTGTAAGGTTGCTTGATGGCTTCAGTCTTTCAGATTAAAGTTGATTCCAAACTAGGCAAAACTGGGTATTTTTGCTAGCGTAATTGTAGGGTTAGAAGGTTAACAACTGATTGAATTTTGTAGTAAAACAATTTGTTTACACTCTGGAAGGACAAATTTCGAGAAAATGAGTTGTATTCAGATTTGCCATTCTGTTATAGAATTTCATGGGAATAAGTTAGATCGTTCCAACTAGTATGTTTACAACTATATTCCAATCCTTGTAGGTTGAGTAATTTTCACATCATTTTTAAGCCTATCCAATCTAAATGCTGGGATCTGTTGCCAGGCAGAATTGAGAAGATTTGGCAAAGAGTACAAAGGCTTCCCTTACTTGCTGATACCTTACTGGCACTTCTGAAGCCTTCCCTTAGCAATAGGGGTTACTTATATTTATTTTGTTTATTTATGTGAAGTTTTTATAGACTGTTTTGGAGCAAGCACTCTCAGAACAGTTTACAGCATAAAGCACAGTAATGACAATAAGATACCATAGTAATCAAAAGGATGTCAAAGATAATGACCTAAATTAACAAGGGAAATAAAATATAAAGCACAGCACAGAATACTGGCCCACTGCACTCATTCAATGATCGCGTTGTAAGTTATCCGCTTGTGAAAAATGTTGCCCAGTCCGAGAGTTTTTAAAGTTAAATGAAGGATGTGGCTTCAGGAGTCTGCAGCAGGGATGCAGAGTAGGCCAAAACAACTGACATAACAATACTGACTTAAAACACTTACTGGTTATGTAGCCTGAGAAGAGGCATTTATAATGGAGAGGGGAAAACCTTCACAAAAGCCTGGAAACCACCAGATTATTGGTGTTCAGGGAAAGGGATGTGAGACTGGGAAAGAGTGTGACCTTCTTGGGACTTCAGAAGATCAGTTTTGGCCCTCCAGGTCGAAGGTTCTGCACCCCTAGTCTGAAACCTTTCTTCATGCTTTCCCTAATGAGGAAGGTTTCACAATGCTGGGCTGTATGACTTGATTCACACCTGACTTGTCTCAGGTACATGGAACCTACACATCTGTGGGACTCTCCAGCCAGGTACTCAAAAGAAACATTTTCCTTCTCTGACTTTTCTGTGGCCATTGTGGGTAGATTGTATCTGCTGTCCCCTATCCCCACTAGAGGAATGGAGTCCTTAATTTTGTGGAACTCTATGACCCTAGTAAAATTATTAGCCTTGATAGCTACAAGTAGCTTGCATCAAAACAGCAATACTTAAGCAAAGCTATTTTTTAAGAAAACTTCATCTTCAAAACAGAAAGCAAATAATATTCACATGTGTGCAGAAGATTAAAAGAAAGAGAAATTGACAGATGCAATGTGTGCTATGTGAAATAAAAGCCAGCGGGTTGCAGGAAGCCTTCTCATATTCAGCAGTGGCTGTTTTGTGGATTCTGTCTTTTTTTCACCTGACACCCACCCCCCTTTGCATGCATGCATGTTTTTAATTGCATGATATGAATGGGATGAATCCCACTGTGCTGTTTGCCATATTGAAACACTATGGATTATAGACATAAAGGCCTTGTTGACAACAGCCCATGCATGGAGAATATGCCCATTTCTTTTAGAGCTGGGTAAGCCACCAGAATTATGTGTTTTGTACTGAGAAGAAGAAAAGTGCATCACAAGGCATAGGCCGACAGTCAGAGACCTTCTGAATGCATGCAACTATTTAACAACAATGCACGTAGGCTTTGATCTGCCAAGGTGTCTGTAGATGATTTTATACAATAGATTCTGAAAGTCAAAGGAGGAATATTTGTGGTCACAGGATGTAAAGAGGTTCTGTGCAGTTTTATGTATGGCAAGGTAACTAACTCAGATTTTTAGTGAGGACACAATTGCCAACTTTCAGACACAAGTGAACTTCTAGCACCAAGTTAATCTATTATGTCTGGAAATAAGAGCTCACAGCAGAAATGCTGACACAATCTTCGCAATGGCAGCAGAACTGTTTGTGCTGTTGCAGCACAGATTTGATTGTGCTTCAGCCAAGAACACCTTGACAATCTTGTTTGGGTCTTGTGATTAGTTTTTTGCTCCTGTATGCTGAAGCTCAATAGACCTAATAGAACGATGGGGAGGGGGGTGTTGCAAAGGCTTGGTGATTACACTACACTGTGGAACGCTTCTGAAGCAGAATCAGCTTGGGTGCAAATAACAAATGGATTGTCAGCGTGGCTCCGTGAAGTCAGTACAATGTTGTTCATACAGATGCTTATTTATATTCAGGCAGCTCCTTCTTCCTTGCTCCCTTTGTTAACATTATTGAAGAAAACTGACTCCAGCTGCCAACGCTATAGAAGTCAGTGCCAACAATTTAAAGACACAGTATAGTGGAACAGAAGATAAACATATAGTCACCAGCCTAAGAGGAAGGAACATGTGCAAGGCTGCTCATGTTTTGCAATTCTATTTCTGGGCATGTGAAATTAATGAGGCACTTCTTAGAGAAAGATTAATTAACACCTGGGAAATAGAAAGATTTATGGGGCCAAATTCTGCTCAACAGGATCCCAGGACAAATCCATTTGTAGCTATTTCAAAGGAAAGTGTTCTTTTTCTTTTTCCAAAACACACACACACACACACAGTGCCATTGAGACTAAAGTTGTGTTCCTAGCAACATTACTGATTCATTTTTCCACCAAAGCAGGAGGTGTGTTGATATGGAAGAAAGAAAACTGGGGGAGGGGGGGACACTATAAGAAACTATTCCTGGCAATATCTGTATTTAAATCCCATGCCTGAGCTTAGATTGTTAATTTGGTAGACTAGACACAAACCGCAGCATTTTAGGCCTAGTGAAAATAAGTATTCTGCAGAAATCTGAAAGGAGCAAAGCTAGCTTTTCCATTGGACAAAAGTGTTCCTCTGGTAGCAGATACTGAGGGACAGGGAACGATGGTAAGAATGGAGGACAGGGCTGTGTATGCCACTGAGCATGCCCTACTTACTCTAGGTTAGCTTTCTGGGCTCAGCTGTGATGAAGGATGCTGTCCAGCTGCCAGTGCTGAAGCGCAAACCAGTTGGATTGTGTATGTGGGACAGAGGACACCCTATTGACTTTCACCTCAGCTGGTAAAATAATTGGGGCCAGCTATGGAAAGAGGACATGAACCATAGTTTCTCTGCCCTCATTTCCTGGTTCTATTCTTTTATGTGCCTCAAGTTCCTTCTCCATTGTACACTGGGCCTGGAAATATAATGTTAGCTCAGGGGTCATCATTCATCACTCACACAAGCCTATTCCAGTGTTATGAAAATGTACCTGTGGAGGAAGAAGGGAGGCCATACACAATGTCTCCACATGTCCTAACCTGTCCATGTCTAGCTGGAAGTTCTAGAATTTGATTCTAAGCAGGTTCAGCTGCACATTCTTAAAATCCTGATCAAGGAAAGCTTTCTGAGTATGTTCACCTAAATATAGGAAGGATCTCCTTTTAGACATTCACAGAAGATCACCCCTCCCCCTTTAGCTATTTAATATTTAATTTAATTTAATAATTTAATTATCTATTAAAATTTAATATTTTAGTGCATAACTTTGTTTTTGTATAATTTTGTATATTTTTGTTTTTGTTGTAAGCCACCCCGAGGCTTTGTTGCGATGGGGGCAGCATAAAAATGTTTTAAATAAATAAATAAATAAATATCTGCTGGCTAATTCTCACCTCTCTCTCAGTTTTTATCAAAAACATATTTAAAGTTGCCAGAGGCAAAATCCATACACCTAATCTATATATGGAAATAACATGTGTGGTATACATTTATTCTGCACATATATAGATTCACAGTACTTTATAGCATTCTAAATACTAAGTAGGTACAATTTGAAAATCAAGAGCATGGGTCCTCAAACTACGGCCCGCGGGTCGGATCCTGCCCATCATGTCCATTTATCCGGCCCGTCTCATAGGTTTTGGACTCTCTTGGAGAAAATGATCTCTGAGCGAGTTCAAAAGCTCTGAGCTGGCACAGGCATTCTTTAAAACAGAGCAGAGAAAGAACTGGTGCATGCACCAAATTGCAACAGCTCAACTGCACATGTGCCAGCTCCCTCCCCCCACCCATTGCACGCATATGCAGAGTGGGAATATGGAGCAGGAAATAGAAGAGAGGCAGACAGAAGAGAGAGAGAGAGATGAAGATGAAGAAACTAAAAAAGGATTGAAGGTAAAATCCTTTTTTAAAATCTATTTTTAATTTTGAGAGCCCTGGTGTGGCCAGGCCACATGGCCTTCTCTGAGGGAGCAAGCTGCTGCTGCCTTGCTGCCCCCGGGCCCACCTTGCCTTGCCACCTCACTGCGCCTGGGCCCGCCTCCGTCTCGCCACCTTGCCTCACATCATGTGTTTCCTGCCTTAAAGATGAGAATTCTGCAGAAACAGAGCAGGCTTTCTCACTGTAAAGAAGAAGGAAAAGTACCCATTAACCCAAATGCTTATTATAACAAAAGAATAGTTCGTTCTTTAGAATTCCATACATTGAACCTTACTGCCCTCCTACTTTGCAGTATTTCCTAGTGATGTTCAAAACCTTGTGACAAGTCATGATCAGGTATGTGCTGGACCCTTGTAAGGCCCACAAATGCTTGCAACATTCTGACCATCCCTGGCCCCTTGGATTTTTTTTTTTTTTCCTTTCCTAGTGCAACTCTGGACTGCTGCTGTAATTCTTCCAATGCTTCCCATGCTATGCAAGTAACATTGTGCATGAATTGAAATAGGGGAGCCCAATATTTCTCCAAGCTACCACCTGTACTACTGTAGGTGGGTGGTGACAGCAGGAGTAGTAGCACCCACTGACAATGTAAAGGAAAGAAAAATAAATTAAAGTATACAGTCAGATGTACTCTCTTCCTATTGACTCCAAGTGTTAACATGTTTTCCAAAAATTCACATTTTCAAAGTGCATTTTTTTCTACAGTATGCTCACTTTTGTATTTCCAATCACTATATATGAGTGTGAAAGCTGGACAATGAAGAAAACTGACCAGAAGAAAGTGGATGTGTTCAAAATGTGGTGCTAGAAGAGACCTTTTTCAATACCCTGGACTAACTCAAAGACAAACAAGTGTGTCCTAGATCAAATCAAGCCAGAACTTGTCCTGGAAGCGAAAAATGGTAAAACTGAGACTCTCATACTTCACGCACATATTGAGAAGGAAAGATTCACTGAAGAGGTTAATAACGGTAGGGAATGGCAGAAGAAGAGAAAATCAGTATGAAATGGATTGAGTCCACAAAGGAAGACATAGATGTGTGTTTATAGGGTTGTCAAGAACAGGACATTTTGGAAGGCACTCATTCATAGGGTTGCCATAAGTGAAAATTAATGGATGACTACAACGAAATGTAAATATAGCCGAGGTCCCTGAATCTCCATGATATTGTGCTCATGAGAACACTGAGGAGATTGCACATGGAGAGGATTTTGAATATTTGCATCCACGCAGAGCCTGCCCTAAAGAAGATGTTCATAAGTGAGACCACTGAACTTTGCCTTGTGCTATCTCAGTAGCACAATCCAGATACAGGTTTTCCACCATGGCGAGAGTTAGGCCATTAGCTGTGTCTGAAGCAGAATGTGCTGAGATGCAATTGCCATCACATCAGCTAGCAGTATCATATGAAGAGCTTCTTTCCTATCTTATTGATGTATGAAGAAAATTCTAAACTGCTCCTTTATCCAAAAGTGGATGCCAGGTGCAAGGTTCATGGACATAAAGATTGCAGACATCAATGCAATGCTAAAATAAAAATAATAGTTTAATGTAATCACAGTAAAACTGAGAGCCAAAAACCAAAAGCTGTTGTGCCTGCTAAAAGACTATGACCAATTTAAAATGTAAATAGGGGCATTTCCAGAAAGGAATACAGTGTCAGTGTCACTCATACTTCCCTTGGGAGTTAATGCCAAACTTGCAGTGCCAAAACCCTATCTTTGGTGGATGCCAGATGGCTCGTTCTTACCAGCGGAACTCAGAGAAGGGAATCTCACACCTCACAATCTTTTCATATGAAGACACACTATCCCTAGAAACAAATTTCAAGAAGTGGGGCAACCAAGAACCTGGCATGTCTTCCTTTCCCATGTATATTGAGTCATAAAATGGATCCAACAATATGAGAAACAAATTTGACTTTTGTCAGAAGGAACAGAAGCATTTTCCAGTTGCATTCAGTCATTTAGGACATACTTCTATGTACGTTTAGACAGGAAAACATCATAAGTTCCCTGCACAGCACCACCACTGCAGCTCATGGTTGTAGGAATTTCATTTTGCCTAAGCATGCATGGCCTTAATAGGCTTGTGCAGAGGCTATGCTCTGAGTATACGGATCTTCAGGAAAGCATAGCTGGGTTAATATTTGTGGGTGGATGCCTGTGCATACACACATAATAAAATATTTTCAAAATACTCAAGAAATGACAACTAAAGATAACAGTAAAATTAAAGTAGCTAGCTATAACAAGCTTTGTACCATAATATATGAATGATATCCCATAGATAATCAAAATCTCAAAACCATCAGAATTTTGCATGCTTGCCCTATCTTAATTTTATAGAGTTGCATTATTGCATATTCATTTCACAAAGACTGAACTGAAGACTAGTACTACAGCAAGAATTAGCATTTTGCATTTATTGTACTGAATCCAGATTTAGCCATCCTTAGAGTAGTAGACATCAAAGGACAAGTTAAGCATGACTAACAAGTCCATTTATTTCACTGGATCTACACTAAGGAGACTTAAACTTGAGCCAACTTTTTTTGTCTGACACATGCTTTTGAATATGGACTTCCACAATTTTAAAGATCTGGATGACAGTTTCTCTGTCAAGTAAACCTTTAGTAAATAGATTACTGCACTGAATATTGTTCTGTTCCAGGGTGGTTTTTTATGTTGAACTGGAAATCTACAAAGAGGAAACACCTCTACTGAATGAGTCCTCAACAACAAAGGAAGAAGACTGTGGTATACATGTGAGAGGCATGTCAGCTCTCATTCTCCCTCTCTCTCTCACACACGCACACATACTGAAAGACGGCCTGAAGCCATATCAAACAGCTGCGTGCAACATGCTTCATGACAAACAGATATGTGACCTAGTAGCTGGGCTGAGGAAGTCAAGGTTATGCAGGTGGTCACATCATAACTTAACTTGTGCAAGTTCAACGAGATAATATAATATATAAAAATTACCCTTTACTTAAAGCCCTTCGTGACTACTTCAGTCTCTTGTGTAATCTCACTCAAAAGCTGATAAAACACAATTTTTGTCTTGTCTTCTTCTAGCAGTCACTACCACAGTTTTCTGCATCTGATTTCTAAGGCAGTGTAAATACAGTTTTCCTGTGTGCCCAATATTGGTTATGTCAGCATAACCACATCCACTCATTGTGGTTTGCAATTTCTGACACCATAAGCAGACTCTCATTTTCCTTTCCAAACTCTGGTTGCTGCATAAAGCAAACCATATAATTTAAAGTGTGCATTACTTGTTTTAAAGAAAAGTCTGTAGAAAACTATTAACCACATTATAAGATTCCAAGTACAATCTAAAACCACAGTAAGTACATGGATATTATACTTTATTTATTAACTGTTTAACATTTATACATGGCCTTTCTGCCAAAAGCATCATCCAAAACAGTGAAGAACCAGAAGGAATGGTTTTACAAATCTCTATAACAAGCAGATTTAAAACTGCAAAGGTTTCCTAGGAATATCAGAAGTACCAAACAAACAAATAAACAAAATCAGTCTTTTAAACAAACAAAAAACAAACCTGGTGCTTTCCTGATCAACTAAGTATGGCACCAAAATGCAGTACAGGAATTGGCACTGCAGCTTTCCAGTGGAACCTATTCCAGCGTGTGCTGCCGCAGAGAAGGCAGAGGTCCATGCCTCCTCAAATCTGTAAATGATGAGGAAGAAGTACTTTCCCTGCAGATCTAGAAGAGTGTGGGAATAACTTATAAGGAAAAAAAAAGCATTCCTTTTGATCAGCAGGTTGCAGATAATGAATGTCTTTAATGGACCAAGAACTACCAGAAGTACAGGCAGGATCTTGAAGAGGGAGAGGAACTAGAGATCAAATTGCCAACATATGCTGGATCATGGAGAAAGCTAGGGAGTTCCAGAAAAACATTTACTTCTGCTTCATTGACTATGCTGAAGCCTTTGATTGAGCAGATCACAACAAATTGTGGAAAGTTCTTAAAGAGATGGAAGTACCTGATCATCTTATTTGTCTCTTGAGAAACCTTTATGTGGGTCAAGAAGCAACAGTTAGAACTGGGCATGGAACCACTGATTGATTCAAAATTGAGAAAGGAGTTTGGCAAGGCTATATACTGTCGCCCTTCCTATTTAACTTTTATGCAGAGCACATCATGAGAAAGGTGGGGCTAGATGAATCACCAGTTGGAATTAAGATTGCTGGGAGAAATATCAACAACCTCAGATATGCAGATGATACCACTCTCATGGCAGAAAGTGAAGAGGAACTAAAGAGCCTCTTGATGCGGGTGAAGGAGGAGAGCGCAAAAGTTGGCTTGAAACTCAACATTAAGAAAACTAAGATCATGGCATCCAGTCCTCTCACTTCCTGGCACATAGATGGGGAAGAAATGGAGGTAGTGACAGATTTTATTTTCCTGGGCTCCAAGATCACCGCAGATGGGGACTGCAGCCAAGAAATTAAAAGACGCTTGTTCCTTGGGAGGAAAGCTATGGCAGCATACTAAACAGCATACTAAAAAGCAGAGACATCACCCTGCCAACAAAAGTGCGCATAGTCAAGTCAATGTTGGGAACAATAGAAGGCAAAAGAAGAAGGGGACGGCAGAGAATGAGGTGGCTAGATGGAGTCACTGAGGCAGTCGTTGTGAGTTTAGATGGACTCCGGGGATGGTGGAGGACAGGAAGGCCTGGAGGAATGTTGTCCATGGGGTCACGATGGGTCGGACACAACTTCGCGACTAACAACAACAACAACAATGATAGAAGGGCTCTTTGAAACATAAAGGAAGCTAGAGGGATGATACTTTTCCTGGAGCTCACCTTCATGACTATTTTTTTTTCATTAACCTGCCAGTGTTAACCCATAGTCACAATGGGCTATCAGAGAGCAAACCAATGGTTATAGGTTTGAGGAAATGAAATAGATCCATGTGTCATCAGTATACAGAAGATATCAGTGATGTGTTTAAGTCCCTTACTCCAAGTCTCAAGTCAAGTCTCAAGTCATTACACAAAAGCCTGTGTAATATGAGAATCCACTTGCATACCCTATAATTTTGAAATATCATGGCAGTTAATACTTTTTTTTTTAAGTGGAGGAATGTGTTCATGCTATGTAGAGCTTCCACCTGGAGGAAATATTAACTTTCTTGGGAGATGTGCTCTAAGTGAGCACAGTTGCCTTCTTCTCTGGCAGTATCCTACCCATGTGGAGTATCAAATCTGATCTGGCCTGGGAAACTGGAGCAACCTTTCCTGCAATAATATGACTGAAACTCCATTCCCTCCTTCAACAAACTCAAAACCATGTCACCATTAAGCAGGAGGAGAAGAACCAAGCTAGGCAATAATGCAAGAGGAACTATTCCTGTGGAATGTTTTGCTTGTTTTAATTGTTTAACATATCTGCTGGCAAATGCAGACACTACACTGTCAATATTTTCTGCAGCTTTGTGATATGTGAAGTGATTCTCAGCAAATGAATCAAGTTTTAATAGGTCACAATGCAAACAAGTAGATCTACATCTCCGAGGTTTGGGTTTTATGTGTAGATGGGCAATGATGCAGCTACGAGGCAAAGTCCAGGGCCCCACAGCCCAAGGAGCTCTCAAATTACCATTCAAGGAGCTGCAGATCATGTGGTGGCAGCCAATAGTCCAGCACTGGCCCCTGGCTAACCTGGAAATACCTGGACCCACAATATCAGGACCTAATGTGGTTCTGTGCAATGCATTCCTTCTTATTTTGAAAAACAATTTATAGTTGGTTTTGCCCGTCAGGCATGTACCTGCTTATTGTCTTATTTATCACTGTCTTATTTATATATTTTAAATACATTATCCTTTCCCACAACAAACTTGTGTTCCTTCCCAAGAAAATGTCTTCGGCAGGGCAACTCCAAATTCCGTTTTATTCCTGTAATCTTGATGGTGCTGATATTTATGTGTGTTTTAAAATGCAAAACTGTAGATGCTCAGAACATGCCTTTTTAATCAGTTTTGTTGGTGTTGTTACATCAGGAATAGTTGTAAAGCATGGAATGGTGGTGGGTGAGGTGGGGGAGAAGAAAACAGTGTTGCGCTTTGTGACTGCAATAATACACATGGGGCATCTAAAGGGTGTTCTCATAAGACCATTAAGTCCAGGGCTTAAAATTACCCAGCTACATCACTGCAGATGGGGAGAAATGGTAGCATGTTAAAGTTATGCTTGTTGCTCTAACAGATTCAGTTTTTAAGATCTTGCCCTTAAAAGGCTGAACAAATATGCGTTCAAGGTAAGTGAGCCTTTCAGAAGAGCTGTATTAACTTAGGAAAAGCTGGCTTTTCTTACAAGTAGGCAACTATATTCTAACTTTGCTTTGAAATGATACAGAAGCCAAATAGGGTGGTTGTGTGCACTTTCTTCCTGAAGAGCAAAGGACACAATTGATTGAGAAAAGGATGTTATTTTTCAGGCTCTAGAGGGCAAGGGCATTACAAACAATGGAGATGAGACAAGAAAATGAAACTATAAAGAAGTATCTGACAGTGTGTTTTCAGTACCAATCATAAGATGCTGTATAAGCAAAAAAAAGTGTGAATGAGAGAGAGAAGTAATCTTTGCCCTCCAGTTTCCCCTTAATATGATCATATTTCTGTCTCGCTGCTGAATAACTGCTACCTGCCTCATGCAAAAGCACATCTCATTATCAATGGCTATATCTTGACCTCCCAGGTAGCTTGTTAAAGAGAGATGATGTATAGATATCACAAAAATACAAATTATCTTATCTATAATGGTCCAATCTGCTAATCTGTTAGTAGAATGCTCTTGTTTTCAGAAAGGTTTTGATATTTTTCCACAAATAATTTTGCCAGTATTGTAGCCCTTTCCCCTTCCCGCCTCCAATATGGTAATTTTATGAGTAGAAAAGACTAGTGCATTTTTCAAAGTTTTCTTTGTGTGGGAAGATACTGATTTAAGAAGTGCTTAGCCTAAGGTGGAGGAGGGGAGGAAAAAATACTTTTCATTTTCTGAGCCTTGCTTTCAGGAATGTTACAGAGGGGGGAAGGCTGAAACCAGGTTCAGTGCATCATTCCAGAGGTCCCAAACAAAATAATTCTTTGTTCTTCAGTGAAACATATCTACAGAGGAGCTGAGTTGCTTCCTGTGAAATACGGCCCCACAGATGTGCTTTGCTAGGAGTTGCCCTGCATTTACTTCCTTTGGTCAGGTCATTAAGAATAGGCACTTTGTGCTCCAGTGAAAATGAAGCTGATGGGCTCGCATGATCACCGCTGAGATTATTCCACTCCCGCAAACTAGCCCAACTTCCTAGTGCAGTTTCTCTAGGAACGTTTTTTTTTTTTTTTTTTTGTTTAAACTTGCAGCATGGAATGGAAAAGCAGAAGGTTTTAAAGATTAAAATGAGATGTTCTCAGGCAAGTAGAAACCTTTCGGTCTGGTATTAAGAAATGCAAAGAGTTGACCAATGGAATACTGTTGCTGAGTAAAGTAGCATCTGTATAATAATCTGCGTTTTGAGTGGAAGAGGAGATTCAGAAGTGGGAAATCATTAAGTACAAGTCAAATGGTGCAGTTGCAGTCTGTAACCCCTCCCCCCTCAGGACCAGTTACCACTGAATTGACGTTTGTCTGTGTTTGTCTGTAATCTACATTGAAATCTACATTGTCTAATTTAAGTCAGGTTCACACTTGCCTGTTCATCACCCCTTGGCATTACAAACTACCACAAACAGTACTTTCTTATTGTCTGTTGACAATTTGAACAACGTGACTCTCATTAGAAAAAGTCCACATATTCACCATGGAGATCTGCAAACAACCTCCAGGTAACCACAGAGAACAAGAAATTTAATTTTTGTTATAGGCAGGGAAATCTCTGGTAGCACCAAAACCAAGAAAGTGAAGCCATTCAGCCTATTAGAATTCATGGCCAACAACCAAGCCAAGTCAGACAAAGGCATATATCACTACATATGGACTTTGTCTGAACTGGCCATAACTTAATAGGAAGAGGGGTTGAGGAAAACTGCCCTGCACCAAAACTCCTACCTGCAAAAGCAAGGTCCTTCAAGGGTTGGATGAGGGTAGGTGACGGCTGGTACAGAAAGGAGACACATGGAAATCAACAAACCAAGCCACAATGGTCAATATTCTGGCAGCCACATTTAGGACAAACTGAAGCTTCCACGCTATTGACAGTCCTGCCTAGTTTATGATTGCACTATAAGGAGAAAGGGAAAAAATAATCTACTCTCCTCTGGTTGCAGCCAATAGACTCCAAGGCTTTCCCCAACACACTTCCTCACAATGTGTCATGTAGTACGGTACCCTGTTGGTTTGGTCAACAGTATTAGAGAACCGATGAAAAGAGTACAGTTCAGCTAGGATGGCCTCCTCCCAATCTGGTGCTCTCCAGATGAACTCTAACTTCCACCATGCCTTGCTTATGGCACCCTGTGGAGGACTTGGATGATTCTTACCTTGGACCTATTAGTGGGTGTTGATCATGGGTTTTTGTCACTTTGGACTTTGTATGCCAAATACAATTTGCCTGTTATGGCTGAAAGGCAATACTTGCAATTGCTATTAGAATCTAGATTTAGTTCTGCCAATTTCATAGTTTCAGAATCTGCTTTACTATTGCAAGTACTCACAGAGACTGAATCAATGTTTATAAATATTATGAGTGAATAAATATGATATACACAGGAATGAAATGGGGAACTGAACTTACTGTATTATTTTGCCTAATTTGCATTGCCACTGTGGTGTCTGTATCTGAAGTATCAATGATCTTAAGGTAAATTATATTCAGCAAAAATCCTGTTATCTGTCCATTTGACATCTCAGTGACTCTTTATTAATGGTTTGTTTAAGTTAAAAGGTGTAACACAACTGGTGCTTCATTTAATAATATGTTTTGTCAATGTCTTGTAGCTGTTTCTTTTGGGTATAAGTTATAATACCGATAAACTTTGTACTGGAGCATACTTTAATATTTACTCTTTCATATGTACCCTTGAACTATCTCCCTACTTCCTGAAAGTTAACACATGGTCAGCATAAATGGATTTTTCTGCACAATTATTACAACACCAGATGGATAAATGCTTACTTCTGATAATACAAAGTAAAAATCGAACATTTGAACAGGTGGCATATAGAGGTCACTCATGAATGGACGCTTATATCAATTTTTGGTCTGCCTATGCTGAAGTTCATGTATAATTTTTAGAAGGCTGTATAATCACATCACATGTATCATTTGAAATTGATTTATGTAGGTATATTGATTGTTTTGTTTTGTTGACATATATAATATTTTAATTGATCCTCTTAGAAAGACAGTGGCTTCAAAATATGAATACGGGGGTGGAGAGTTCATCTGCCCATGTTTTTCATATGTCTTCATTTTGCCTTTGGCTTGGACTCCAAGTATTTTGCCTGTGCCCTCTCTTATTTTTTTATTCAAAGGTCATTTTAATTGTTAATAGTATTTATTCATTTTATTCTTTGGCCAGGGCAACTTAACTTAATTTATACTGTTAATTTATATTATTTTAAGGAACTTTATTTATGGATGTGAGCCGCCCCGAGGCTTCAGCGAATGGGGCGGCATAGAAGTCTCCTAAATAAATAAATAAATAAATAAATAAATAAATAAATAAATTTGAAGACTATGCCTTGGTACGTAGACCCACTTTGTTTTATCCCCCTTTACCTATAAATTTATTACCTCTAATTTATTAGAGGAAGAGATGCATTATCATTTTGTCCATCCCCCCACTGTCTCAGCCCACACTGGGTAGTCTAGGATATTTATTCATTCAGGGGGCAATCTTTACATGCTATTCACTTTGAGGCACACTATTGTGTATATCAGGACCAAAGTTTGTCCTAATTCACCCTGTTGATCAGAAACTCTGTGTTTTAATTCATGTATCCAGATTCAAAGTAAGAGTAGGTGCTTAAAAATATGTCTTTGCAATGTCATGCTAAATAATACAGGTTTATTTTTAAAAATGTCAACTGCTACTACTCAGCTTACATTTTCTCTTGTGGCATCAAAGCAGCCTTCTGGTAACCTAGATATATACATTCCAGCCATTCCTACAATACAAGCTTCAAAGCTCATTGGGAATGATTTCAGGACCATTTTCAGCACAGAGAATATCTAATCCCAGTCATGGAGGCCAGATCACTTTACATGATCAGTCTGTCAAGAAGATAAAAGGGGAGGCCCTCAGTTTGCTCTAGGGGTCACTAAACAGACAATGTTTAAAAGACTGCTGAGCAGGTAAGTGCAACAGGGGTTGCTGCTGCCTTCAGACTGCAGGTAGCCTGCAAAATCACAGGGCGGCTGAAAGGATATCAGCGGTGACCAGGGTGGAGGCAGTTCTCAGAATGACTGGGCAGAGAGCAGGCCAAGCAGCTCTTGCTGGCAGAGGTTCTGTGGAACCTGGGGCAGACTAAGATTGCTCTCATTCTAGGAAGCCACTCAGAGAACTGAGTTGCTCTCCCTGATGCAGTGGCTCTCTTGAGTAATTTGAGGGTCCAACTGGCACCTGTGAGCATAATCTTAACCTCCTTCTGGTAGCCTCTTTGAAGCTAGTCAAATCAAAACAGGGTAGGAGCAATTCTTTCCATTGTAATCATAGCATTTCTTGTGTTCTCATTAAGGCAGAATCAGAGAGAAAGAAAAGTAATGCTCCACATTCAAGAAAAGCAGCACTGATGTTGAACATGTCTCCTTAGCTCTGTCCTTTGAGACCCCCTCCCTGCTTTTTGAAGAGGTTCTTGGAATGTCTAAAAATTCACTCCATGTTCTTCTAGCTGTTCTGAAGGAAGGGAATCTGTAGCAGTTTTAACTGAGAGTGTACTCTCAAATAAGTCTAAAAGAAATTGATCTAATTTAGGGGGGTTATTTTTTATCTAGGATTTTTATTGTTACCAGCCTCATTGTAAGTGTGGAGGTTATTGTGTTGAATTTCATATTGTTTATTATATTATTGCTGCAAGACAGTGCTGTTTGACCAGTGGTTTTGCTACAGGAGGCTCATGGGATGCTGTGTGCTGTCCAAGGCAATGGACTGGGTGCAGCAAGCAGCAGGTACCAGGCTATAGGAGGCAGATAGTAAAAACCAAAGAGTTGGGCACTGTGAATACAGGCCCTAGGACACCTACTTTCCAACAAGACTCAGAGGTCACCTGAGTGCATCCTAAGTATTAAAAGTGATGATATCCCTCAGCCATGAACTGGAAGGCACCTGGAAGGAAAATGGTCCTGCTTACAACTTCACACACATCATTTCTGGTCTTCTAAGAGTGTCTTCTCACACTTCAGAGGGAAGCTTGCAGAGGATCCAGGAATCCAGGGAACTGGTTTGTGGACTATTAAGAGTGCAAACTTTACTTTGGAAAAGTCAAAGACACTGTCCCCATGGCAGAGTTCTCCTTCAAGGTTGGTGTTGTCAGGGCAAAATGTGCCAATGGGACACTGTAAGCAGAGCTTTAGACTCAAAGTGGAATCATGATCTGATCAGGAATCCAGGTTGCAAGTCTTGCCCCCTCTCCCCATGTACACCTTCGATATGCTAATGGTTGCTTGTCCCAAAACTCCCTCCTTTTGTCATGTTTGTCTTAATCCATTAAACCCGTTGGTTTTACTCTCAAGGGCCTCAAGCAAACTACCTAAGCAATCTTCCACCCTCCCCCAACCATGTAGGTCACAAAAGTGCCTGGTACAGACTCCCTCTTGGTAGTCCCTTCAGGGGCTCCCTACATGCCACATGTATTCCCTGCATATCTGAATAAATGATAAATGTTCTTTTGTACACTCCTGTGTTCCTTGTCATTCTTCATGCTGGCAGTACCACAGGGCCTCCAAACAGCCTTTCCATCTTCAAGTGTGAGGCCAGGGCACAAGTATCGTTGGATGAATCATTTATTGCATGTATTTATTTTTAAATTTATAAACCATGCCTATAGCCCTACCGGAGCTTTCTGAGTGGTGTACAGTTCCACCATAAAACCAAGAACAGAATAGATTCATGTTTGTAATGGTGTTGCCATTTCTGCATACATTACTTTTACAACACTTTGACATTTGTACAGGTTGCCAAAGAATGAGGAGTTTGTGCTGTCTTTCTTGCAGAAGTGCAACTAGCTCCTGCCACCTTGACAGAGCCATGGAATCAGGTTGCACATGTGTTCTGCCTCTTAAAATTATGGATGGATTTAGCTAGTAAGACCCATGTGGGTGGTACGTCACAAAGGGTTGGTTCTGTCCCCAGATTGCCTACAATGTAAAATTCAACTTGGGGAAAACAGCAGAGGAAGGAGGAGATAATTAGAAGCAGGGATATACAGGGAGGCAATATGCAGTTGTTCCACTGGCATGGACTTGGTTACAGACTGAATTACAGTAGGTCATGTTACAGTGTTTGGAAATTGTCGTGGTGGCATTTGCCATTTTGAACCACTGGGTCATGCAGAAGGATACATTTGCTGATTCTCTTGTGCAGCCATGTCATAAAAGAGTGAATCTTTGTCAATCCAGAAAATTATTGGAACAATGACAATTTTAAAACAGACTCAGACCCCATTCCTGTAGCATATGTCTAAAACTTACTAGCTTAAAGGAAAGCTGTTTGCCAGTTGCTGAACAGTTGGTATCCTAAACATTGTTTTCTTAAATGTGAGACAATTAGAAAACATTTGCTGCAATGTATCTGCTGTAATGCAGATGTGCATTTGCTGGTCATTTGCTCACATAATATTTTTATAATTTTGTGCTGAGGTGACTACCCAGCTCTCAAGGGAGTGGAGGGCAATTTCAGGTGGGCCAAGGACTATTTTTGCACACGGAACTCTACCCCATGTATTGCAGTAGATAAAAATAAATTAATTAATTAACATTTATTTTAAATTAAATTGCTAGTTTGAAATGCAGCATCGAACCACTTAGTAGTGCTTCATAATCCAAAAAGGGTTAAAATTAGCTTTTCGGCAAGCTATGTTTAATTCTTTTAGTTCTGTATAGCAGCTACAGAGTGCAAAAATTTACAAATTTAGCTTGCCAACAGGCTAAATTTGACTGTCTTAGCACTCCATAGCTCCTACATAGTACCAATTTGTTTGCTATTTTTTCCCATGTGGGGGGGGGGGGCGGTGGCACAAGAAGACCTTGAGCAGAATGCTGTCCACCACTGCTTTAGGAACTGCCGTGCCACAAGAACAGTCCTTGATGTCTAACAATTAATAGCACAGCCAATCACAAACAAGTTTCTTCTGATAGATACAACACTGTGAAATTAAATACAAATGATGAATTCTTAGTTGATTCCTAATTGGCTGATCCATAATACAAGGCTATTCCTGTCGTTGCCAATTTGACCAACAACAAAACCCCTGTGTGACAATAGGAAAGAGAGCAACTGTTCCACAACTTTGCAAGTGTTTATCTAACACAATGACAGTAACCACATCATTAATCAGACAGTACATTGGAGGTAAAGTCACAGAAATGGGATGTCAAACGAAACAATGAAAAAATACACTTGGCACTAAACTTACCATTTTCTACTTAAGAGAAGTAAGGAGGTGTTGCTTCTTTTAAAAATATTTTCCCAATCAGAAGACTGATACAAAATAAGTGAGTTTTATATACCTTGAGTCCAAAGTTACTCAGAGATTAGAATCAAACCCATAAGTAAATAGCATGTAATTAATGTTCATTTGTTTTCAGTATCCTCCAACATTGTGTCAGGTTTTTTGAACCAGGAGTCAATGTCCAGAAGCCATCCTGTGTTCATGATCTCATTCAAAAAATAATAGTACCAAACACAATTCAAACCATGTTTGGATCAGGTTATTCAGCACATACTTTCTTGCCTCAAAGGTTATTATGCTTAGTAAAACATATTTTACATTATAAACCCCACAAAGGTTGTAATTAAAGGTGTGAGCAAGCTGCCTTTCCCTTCAACTTTAACAAAAGAGATCTGAATCTTTTAAATCACTTTCCATAAGGATTATGGCTCCCCTGCTGTTTGGAAAAGATAATTTCACTTGTAACCCTAATAACTTGAGCATGGCAAAGGCAGGCTTTGCAAATGGCATGCACTTCACTGCACATCTTGGCTCAGTTTGAAATCGGAAACAGATGGTCCTCGCGGCTGGCTTCCCACTCGGGTCCACTCCGTGCCAGCCCACGGTCGCTGGCTGGTTGCTGCTGGCACTGTGTGACTGGAACATAGTAGGACAGTGGCAAAAGAAATAAAATCTTTTTCATTGAGCAGCACACTCTAATGTGGTTTGACAGATCTGACATTCTATACCCAACATCTACTTAGAATATATTAACCTTTTAGTTTTCTTAAGCACTTCTCATATGTGTTCTGAAGCCGCACTGATTAAGAGTTCTGCTGACTATGGAGGACTTTTGCACAAGCTCCCATGGCAAAAAAGGGGGAATCTGCCCAAGTGCCCCCTGAAGTTGGAAGAAAAGGAAATATTGTGATCAGGAAAATGAGATGCTGAATTTGGAACTCGTACCCTTATGTTGGCCAAACTTATGCTGGCAGTGTCTGCATCTACCATATTTCAATTCAGGAGGAAAATGGAACAGCAAGTGGTAACAACTGCAAATACTTCTCTGAGCTTACAGAGCAGTCCTGTAAGTGTATACTCAGAATAAGGACTCACTTTAATGAGTTTAATGAGACCTACTCCCAGGTAAGGGTATATTAGATTTTAGGCACCTGACCATTTCTTTAATCGTCTTTATTACAAATAGGAGTCCTTGTTTTTTATTGACAAAGGGCATGCTCTTGTGTCTACTCCACCCAGGTTTTCAGACTACAAATTTACTTGCCCTTATTGGCAAGTTGCCTCAGCTTGGCCAGCCTTTCTGGCATAAAGCCCTGGCCAATGATGAAGCTCTGATTCTCTGCCCAGTTCACACACTATTGCAGTGGCATAGTTGCTGCTTCCCTGTAGCTTGATCCAGTGCCACTTTGGTGAAGTCGAAAGGTTGGAATCCATGTCAGCAGCACCCATACCCCAGAGTAAAGCGAGGTAGTGATAACTGGTATGCGTACTCTCTATGTTATTCACCTATCCTTTGTGGCTGTAAGATCCAGACATTGGGATTGACATGGCAAATAGCTAGCTGGGGAGAAGCACAGCACTCTGGTAGTTGGGCAGAGTCTGCTGCCATAAGATTTCCTCTTCGAGTAGCACAAATTGGAAAGAGGCTTGCTGCCATAAAATCCTACTCCTGAACACCCACCTTCTCTTCCTGGGGATATTCTGGGATAAAGCAGAAGCACGGGGCATAACAAAAGCATGGAAAGATGCTCTATATGCATTCGCACACTCCACACCACTTCCGGGTTTGTTTCAGACTGCTGTTTGTGCCCAGTATGGATCTGCTCAGTGGTTAGCAAGGAATCTTGAAGCATATCTTGTAGAAGCAAAATGCAGTGAGAATAAGGGTGAAGGAGGAAAGGGGGAATTGTCCCTTTAACAGTTGCACAGAAAAGGGTTTTTCCACAGGTGTACCCTTGTCATACAGTTCCCTCTTTTACACAACAGTTAAAGTGGAAAGAACCTTCTTTTGCATCTGTCCACTCTGAGAACACACCCATATGTGTATACCCTAAGGATAAATCCGCTTTGCAGGATATCCAGGTTGTATTTCATGTCATTTTGATTCACTTTGTAGCACATTTACCTTTTCCATTCCTCTGTTTCATACTCATTTTTCTGTTCTTTCTCCCTGTATGGCTACAATGTTTCAGTTTTTCTGAGCTCACCTCCACTGACACTCAATTAAAAATGTTAATTTCTTTATCTGCATATATGTAAAATTAATTGATCAAATGTAAAGCCTATCCATTTGATTTTTTTAAAGCAACAGCAGTATACAGTAAGCAAAGATATCAATGTATAATGTTGCACAAAAAGCTCCTAATATGGTTTCCAAATTTTATCAGCAGAATTCCCATACCTTTAACAGATAAAAGACCAGCAGGACTTCAGCAGATGAAAACTTAATCCATTGCTGCTTTAGCATTCCGGCAGGCATACACCTGTTGAATGTTATGTTTCATGTGCATTTATTAGAGGAATAAGAGGGGCCAGCCTAAATTTTAGGGTTGAGTCTCTTTTAATTGTCCCTCCATCCAACATTTATTTAGAGGTTGATTCTACTAGCACATTCCATGTAGTTGATTTAATGCATACTACACTAAGTATTCAAACTGATGAAAGAAGAGCTATTTAACATTATGCCTGAAAAAGATTGGACCCTAAGGCATTAGAAGTAGCATTTCGCCTGTAATTGTGTTGGCTGTTGTTTAGGTTTTGGTTAGTCAGAGCCCTTCTTAAAACACTATTGTAATCAAGCATTTGCTTAGAGGTAATTGCATATGTGTTCTGTTGAATTGGGACCTTGCCCAGATGTGGGGGTGGGGAAGTGAGAATAGAAGTGCAATGCTAAAGAAACTGGTCATTTAATTAGAGAACCATCTAAAAGTGTAATTAAGTGCCCTTTTTACACTAAGGTGAAATCTACAGCAGACAAGGCTTGAGTCTCCTATAGCAGGGTTAATCCGGGAAGTTTTTGAGCCTTCAAAGAAAGCCTTTTGAATATGAACTTATACAAAACAGCACTCTTAGAAGTGTGCAAGTGAAATTAGAAGCTTTTTTTTTAAATTGGTGGCATTCCTTCTGGACCTATGCAATGGGACAAACAGAAATTAAGCAGGTGGGACTTTTCCTGTCATTTGAGCCTATCCTGCAAAAAAAAAAAAAAAGTGAGATTTTTTGAGAAGTGAGATTTCAGTAAACATATAAGTTCAGTACACCACATGCAGGATAATTCCTACTAGGACAGGGTCAGAATATATATGTTCTTCGCAATTTTTCGTCAGTGCAACTATTCTTGACCTTCTATGTTTCTGCATTAAAAGAATTGTGGTTACTTATTTTTGTCTCCTTTCATTTTAGCTTCCTGCAACTTTTTAAAAACTCATCAGCCAACCTATGTGACGATGCAAAGTGTTTTTTAAAAGTTAACAGAGCATTGGGTCACTTAGCTGGGATCCCACCTCTAACACCTCATTATCAGCCTTACCAACATCTGTTTTGCAGTAAAGTTCCTTTTTCCACCACTAGCTGCCTGAGATGCAGAAACCAGCAGGTGACACTTCCCCACCACTATATATACATGCCAAGAAGACTCTCTATTCATTGAATTTCAGCTATGCAACTATTAAAGGCAAAGCATCCATCCTTGCTATGCATTAGAGAGTTATCTACATTTTGCTAGTCCTGCTTCCTATATTTTAATATAGGACCCTGATGTAAGGAAGTCAGCAAGTGATGCTTTTTCTGGCATATAAATAAAGTATATAGGAACGTTGTGTTTTAACTTCTGCATGCCAGGATGCTGTAAAAGACAGGAGCAGGAGAAATTTTAAGAGGTGGCCCTCCTACATGCAAATACAAAATGCTCATTTTTCATTGTCTCCTTCCCAGTTTCTTCTTATCTCTATCCTGCCCAGATCTTTGTCCTTGTCTAGAGAAGGGTTGCCTTTTTCTCAGCCCTACTGAACACTGGTGTTTATTGGAAAACCACTTTTGGCTGAGCAACACTTCCCCTACAAGCCCAGTAGATGGCAGTGGCTATCTTATGTGCTATAGAGAAAACTGCAAATGAAAACAACAGAGGGCATTGTCTTCACTAGGGCAATTGACCCTATGTGGAAAATACTACTTTTACCACTACTTTCTCAACCCATATAAGAAAATTGCACCCTTCATGATAACACCACAAAATTTAGTACATAGATGGGGTACCTGTGGAGGTCAAATGAGACACAGAAGCATTCAAGATACAGACTTTCAAAATGGCAGGTGTGGTTTGGTTTCATTTCTTGTTGGAAGATGATTATAAGGAATGTGAGATGAAGAATGCTCAGCTGGTTACAAAAAAGGGGGGGGGAGAATGGGGGAGCTCTGATATACAGCACACAAGATTTCCAGATAGGGAAGAAGCTAGAAAGCATACTTTCTACCAGCTTTCTAACAGCTTGCATACTTGCAACTGCAGCCAGCTAAACCAGGAAGCTGGCTCATTTGCAGAGTGTGACCCTGAGGTGCTCTAGTTAAAAGCCATCCCAAAGCTTGCCTCTCTATCATATTGCTTCGGCCTTTAGCCAATATTTATCACAAAATCATAGAACAGAAAAGTTGGAAGGGCCCATGAAGACCATTGAGTCCAACCCCCTGCTGTTGCAGGACACCAAGTTACACCATCCCACTCAGATGGTGTCCAGTTTCACCTTGAATGTCCCCAGTGTGGAAGAGCCCACCACATCTCTAGGCAGCTGGTTCCACTGTTGCATTGCTCTGACAGTGAGGAAGCAGTTGATTAGCTTGCTGTGATTAATTATTATGTTGTGTTATTTATTATTATTATTTACCTGTTTAATTGTTTATTATATTCTTTTTCTCCTTTCAATTTAGCCTATTATATTTGAATTTTATTATATTTTGAATTGTTTATTATATTTGAATTTTGAATAGTTTGTGCTATGTTCTGTTTTAAATTGCCTTATTGATTGTACACCATTCTGAGAGCTTTTGCTAAAGAACAGTATATTAAAGCTTTAAATAAATAAATAATAGCTCTTGGGAAGGGGAGGACAATATGGAAGATTGTTATATGAAGTCGTATGAAGGACATCTCTTTACAATGAATTATGCCCATTCCCAAATCAATGGTGCATGTGGAAGCAACTCCTATTTAAACTGTTTTGATATCTTTATTGGTTGCTCCATGACCAACCAAAAAATGGCATCCTTTAGAAATCTGACTTGAATGAGATGTCAAAATTAAAACAGTCTCTCCTTCATGCAGAGGATGATTTGTTGTTGTTGTTGTTGTTAGTCGCAAAGTCATGTCCAACTCATTGTGACCCCATGGACAACATTCCTCCAGCCCTTCCTGTCCTCCACCATCCCCCAGGGTCCACTGAAGCTCATACCAGCTGCTTCAGTGACTCCATCTAGCCACCTCATTCTCTGCCATCCCCTTCTTCTTTTGCCCTCTATTGTTCCCACCATTAGGGTCTTCTCCAGGGAGTCCTTCCTTTTCATTAGGTGGCCAAAGTATTTGAGTTTCATCTTCAGTATCTGGCCTTCTAAGGAGCAGTCAGGGTTGATCTCCTCTAGGACTGACCGGCTTGATCTCCTTGCAGTCCAAGGGACTCGCAGGAGACTTCTCCAGCAGTGCAGTTCAAAGGCCTCAATTCTTCAGTGCTCAGCCTTCCTTATGGTCCAACTTTCACAGCCATACAGTGCAACTGGGAAAACCATAGCCAATAACACCAAGGTCGTGGGTTCCCCTTCATGGATCACTGCCTTGTGGTGAAGGGGCTTGTGTAGCTCAATGAAGCTATGAACTATGCCATGCAGGGACACCCAAGACAGACAGGTCATAGCAGAGAGCTCTGACAAAAGGTGATCCACTGGAGAAGGCAATGGCAACCCACTCCAGTATCTTTGTCGTGAAAACCCCATGGACAGTACCAAAAGAGGATGATTACATACTGCTTAATAAAGCAAATAGTTGTTTGCTACTGATTTAAGTTATTATTATTACATTTATACACTGCCTTTCCTCCTTTTGCAAGGAACCTAAGCTGGCTTACATATGAGGGGCACATAACTAGTTTTCTGCAATGCCGTTATGTTATAAAATAGTTTTACCCATTTCTCCCAAAATGTTATTTTTCAGGACAACCATTTCTAAAGGATAAATTGTACAATGCCCCATAGTACAAAGGGGTTGACAACAGATTTGGATCTATCCCAAATTCAGAACCCAACTACTAGCACAATGTCCATAACATATACTGGCACAACAGGGTGCCCTTTATTGGTGTCGCACTAGCGTTCGCCTACGCTAGCGCTCAGTTAGTGGCATAAGTGGAGCAGCAGTGTTAGAAAGTGCCCTTAATGTAATATGTAGTTTGGGTCTAACATGCAAGATCTCTCACGCGCTCATACTGAATCAGGGCCACAACAGCTTATGTTGAAGTTGATTAAAAAATTAAAATATAACCTTGAACTATAAACAATGTGATTAGTACAAAGTGAAGTTTGGCTCTCAGCTTCTATAATGTCGTTATTTGTTTTTCGGCGCCAGGCTAAGACCTTTTTATTTAAAACTTATTTTAATTGTTAAATTATTTGTATTTATAGGATTTTAAATTTTTAGCCAAGATGCACCGAAGGTTTTTAAATAATTTTTTTATTGTTATTTATTTATGTATTTTGTTTCTGTTGTGAGCCGCCCCGAGGCTTCGTTGCGATGGGGGCGGCATAAAAATGTTTTAAATAAAAATAAATATAATTCATGGAATGTTGGGGTGTCAATTAAGAAAGAAAAAAGAAAGCTGCAGCAGGGAGAAGAAAATTAGCCTACTCGAGCTTCAAAGAGTTGATAGCAAATGTCAAGCTGAGGGTGGAGACTGAGGGAATGTACACTCTGGGGTTTAAAAAAAGGGATACTTGTGGCCTTTCAGATGTTTTGGTAAGGCATGCTGTGGGGCTGCCTTTGGAAACAGACGCATTATCTTGTCCAAAATAGGGCAGTAAGATTGCGAACAGAGACTGGCCATTTTGACCATGTAACACCAATGCTTTATCATTGCATTGGCTGCCAATCTATTTCTGGGCCAAATTCAAAGTGGCAGGGTAATGTTGTAAATCAGGGGTCCCCAACCTGCTGCCTGTAGGCTGCATGCAGCTCCCAAGCTCTTTCTGTATGGTCCTCCAACCTGCTTTTCCACTGCTATCACACTCAGGGCATTTTCGCTCAGACCCATACTGTTTTTCCGTCTGCAAGCACCACCATGCACTGCTGCTTTTCCTGTCCAACAGCAACATGGTTTCTTCTGGTCTCCATGGTTCCTTCTCTTAGCCCCCTCTTGGTCTTCTCCTCCACACTAGCATTTTGACCATTCTAGGTGCTTTGCCAGGCAGCAAAGCTCAGGTGCACATGCCACTCAGATTTTTCACCTCTCTATGTATAAGGAAGATACGATTATGTAAGCCATCCTGAGGCCTTCGCAACAGGATGGCATATGAATATTCTAAATAAATAAAGCAAGCAAGCAAGCAAGCAGCTGTGTGGATGGGTGAAGGAGATGTCTGGCCTGCTTTGCAAAAAGAAAAGCAAAGAGAAAAGAAGAGGGAAGGGAAGGGAAGGGAAGGGAAGGGAAGGGAAGGGGCAAAAGGCCTGGTATTTTTGCAAAAAAAGGATGCAAAGTGTTTTGCATACTGAACATTTCTGCAGGCTTCACCCATCAAGGCTTCTCCAAGTGGCTTCCAAGGTTACAGGTGAGGTTGCTGCTTCCGCAGAAGCATTCTTCCTTCCTCAACAAGAGCCACTTGCTCTGACTTTCTGCCTTACTTGCTTCTGCCTCTCCTCCCCCACCCACACCAGCTAACAGTCTTCTCATGCATCTGGGATTGCAGGAGCTGGTCGAGAGGGAAGGAGTACTGTGTTAGCAGGGAAGCTCATAGGATTTCCATTCCCATATATTCCTCCAACCAAGTTTCCTTCCCCCCGGCTGCCATTTTGCTTCTCATGATTGAGGCCTGGCTGGCAGGCAACAATATTCATGAGCACCCTGCATATCATTTGCAGCCAACTCAATGGCAGATCCTCTGCTCCAGGTTGTCGGAGGCTGCTCTTCCATTCACTCTTTCTCTCTTCCTCCCTTTTTTGGAGGGCCCCCAGTTTTTAAGCACTAGTGGCATAGTGAGAGCCAGTGTGGCGTAGTGGTTAAGAGCATGGGACTGGGACTCAGACGATCTGGGTTCTAGTCCCCACTCAGCCATGGAGCGAACTGGGTGACTTTGGGCCAGTCACAGACTCTCAGCCCAACCTACCTCACAGGGTTGTTGTTGTGGGGATAAGATGGAGGAGGAGAATGATGTAAGCTGCCTTGAGCCCTTTGTAGGAAAAAGGCAGGATAAACATTGGAAAATTGGAAATATTCCAACTTCAAGGCAGTGTGTTTATTAAGAAATAAATCTCATGGTATTCAATGTACTTAGGATTGCAACTCTGCCATTTGGTAGGTCAGATTCATAATCCATTTCAAAACAATTCTTCCTAGCCTGTGCATATGGCCCAGTATTCCTGAGAAGTGTAGAGGCACGGCTCTCTTTTCTTTGCCACGGTCAAAAAGAAAATCCCAGCTAAAAACAGCCAGAGTGGTATGGATTTGATAGGAAAGGGAAGAGTTAGACCCCTGAAACTGCACTTCTCATGTTTCTATTTATGCAAGGATAATATTGAAACTCTGCAACTGCTGCTCTGCTAAAAGATCTGTGAGAAGATGCCTGTAAAAGAAGGTGCTGTTTCACAGAAATTAAAAAATTGCAGATGATCAGCGTGTCTTTAATGACAAGTGGACTACTCAGTACTTCCTTGTTTTAAACAAGGATAAAGCAGTTTGTCTGCTATGTCTTGCCTGTCTCAGTATTAAAGGAGTACAATGTTGAAAGACACTTTGAATCCTGTCACAAGAGCAACTCAATATATCAAGGAGAGGTGCAAGTGGACAAGATAAATTCTCTTGAAAAGTCAATGTTTTTGCAGCAAAATAGTTTTAGAAAGCATGTTGAGGAGAACCTGTTGACTGTTCACTCTTCTCCCACAAGAAAATTGACAACCAAGAAGAAGCACAAGCTGAAAGTGAGAAATGCCAGATGAGGTTGACACAGGTCAAGGAATACCTAGGTGGAGTGAACACATTCAAACCTCCAGGGTCCAATGAACTCCATCCCAGAGTCAGAAAAGAGCTAGCAGAAGAACTTTCAGAACCACTGGCTATTATCTTCAATAAATCTTGGAAAACAGGAGAAGTGCCAGATGACTGGAGAAGGGATAACATTGTTCCTATCTTCAAAAAGCGGGGAAAGATGAACCTGGGAACTGCAGACCAGTACATCTGACATCAATTCTGGAAAAAAAATATTTAAATAATCAGTCTGCAAGCTACTTGAAGAAAATGCAGTGATTAATACAAGCCAGCATTTGTTTTACAGGGTAACCTCCCAAACAGACCGAGGGAACACTGTGGACATAATCTACCTAGACTTTAGCAAAGCTTTTGACATAGTGTCTTATGACATTCTGATAAGCAAATTAGCAAAAACTGGACTAGATAGAGAATCTATTAGGCAGATCCAAAACTGGCTGCTTAATCGGACACAAAGAAGGTTAATCAATGGCACCTTTTCAAATTGGATGGAGGTAACCAGTGAGGTGCCACAGGGTTCAGTCCTGTGTTCAGTTCAGGTGCTCTTCAACAAATTCATTAATGATTTGGAAGAGGAAGTACAAGGAAAGATAATCAAATTTGCAGATGATACAAAATTGGATGGAATAACAAACACCCTAGAAGACAGAATGAAGATCCAGGGCGATCTTGATAAACTTGATTGCTGCTCTGAAAGCAACAGAATGAGATTCAATAAGCACAATGCCAAGTCTTCCACCTAAGGAAAGAAAACCAAATGCATCAATACAAGATGGGGAATACATGGCTCAACAGAAATGAAAAGGAAAAAGATCTTGGAGTAACTGTGGACAATAGGCTAAATATGAGCCAACAATGTGATGCTGCCATCAAAAGGACACATGCTATTTTGGAATGCATTAACAAAAGTATTACTTCCAAATCACGAGAAGTAGTAGTTCCCCTATACCCCTCACTAGTTAGACCTCATCTGGAATATTGTGTCCAGTTCTGGGCACCAAGATAGAGGAAAGATGCAGAAAAATTAGAAAGGGTCCAGAGGAGGACAACAAAAATGGCCCAGGGTTTGGAGACACTGCCCTCTGAGGAGAGCCTGAGAGAACTGGCATGTCTAGCCTTGAGAAGAGAAGACTGAAGGGGGACATGATATCCCTCTATAAATTTCTCAAAGGCTGTCACAAAGAGGAAGGTCAAGATCTCTTCTTGCTGATGCCAAAGTGTAGAACATGGAATAATCAATTCAAGCTGTGACAACCCAGATTCAGGCTAGATATCAGGAAAAGCTTCCTGATTGTCAGAACAATGCAACAGTGTAACCACCTGCCTAAATAGGTGGGGGGCTCTTTCACCTTAGAGACATTCAAGGTGAAACTGGACACCATCTGAGTGGGATGGTGTAACTTGGTGTCCTGCAACATCAGGGGGTTGGAGCCGATGGCCTTCATGGACCCTTCAAACTCTACTATTATATGACTCTACAAGTGAGGGCCAGCTATCATGTTACTAAATGTATTACTGAGAGTAGTAGGACATTCACTGATGATGAATCTGTTAAGAAGTGCATGGTTAAAGTAATGCAGGGCATGTGCCCTGATAAGGTACCTTGTGTTAGTTGTGTCCATTTATCTGTTTCTACAATCACCAGGCATGTTGAAGAACTGCATATGTCACTGATTGTCAAGGCAAAAATTTTTGATTTTTTTCCTTTGGCATTAGATGTGAGCAATGACATTATAGACACTGCTCAACTACTCATATTGATCAGGGGAATAGATTCTAACTTCAGATTTACAGAATTGTGTGTGCTGGAGAGTTTGAAAGGTGCTACAACGGCAGAAACATATTCTTGAAGGTGTGTGAATCAGTAGCAAATCTTGCTCTGAATTGGCATAAATTGAAAAGCATCACAACTGATGGTTCAAGAAAGATGGTGGGAAGTAAATGGCAAGAATCAATGAACAGATACTGAAATTAAACAGTACACTCCCTGTGTAATTTCACTGCATCATCTGTCAGCAAGCCTTGTATAATAAGATTCTTCAGTGGGTAAGTGTGATGGGTATTGTTGCATCCACCATTAATTATATCAGGCATTACTCATAGTCAGTTTCAAAACTGCAGAATATGGAGATGTATTGTACCATGCAGAAGTCAGGTGACCTAGCACAGGTAAAGTTCTCAAAGAGGGGGGTGAGTGAGTGAAGTGACTGGTTGGTGATGGACAGTGTGTAGACGGAGCTTGGGAATGTGTGAGAAGGCAGAAAGTTCACCTTCTGTCAGTCGTCAGAGCTGAGCTCCTTCAGCGCTCTGCAGAATCTGAGGAGGCAGCCTTCTCATTAGAATCCCAGATAGTGTTGTGAAAGGCATTTAAGATTCCAAGGAAGGAAGCAGAATACTTGGAAGACATATTACTGACTAGGGAGGGTCAAAACCTAATATTGTCGAGTATTATAAATCTGTGAGAGATAGAAGCTGACAGACACCTGAGTGCAGAAGGGAAAGACTGAACTGAGATATATAGAATACAGACAGGTCAAAGGTCGTTCAGAAGAGAAAGAAGGATTTGACAGTGAGGAGTGTTTGTGAAGGGAAAGAATGTGATACCACAGTCAGAAGTTATTAATATGCACTGTTTTATTTACTAAGGAAATAAATTACAGAACATCTTGAAACCATATGCTTCTTGTACAAATCAAGTTTTATTTTGTTTATTTTTAACCCAGAGTCATAGGCTGTTTGAATATCAGTGTCACACCCTCAGGACCACATAGTCCAACAAAAGAGCCTTACAGCTTACTGTGTAATACTGTAATACTTCCCTATACTGTGGGAGAAGTTAATAAGATTTGAATTAAATTTCTGGTAGCAGTGTTACATACTGAGAGTAAGAGAAGGACACATCATATTCAAATATATTATAAGAGATACTTAGGACAGGTGGAATTAATTCACAAAGCCCCAAATAGTTTGGAGCCTGATTGCCTGAAGGAACATCTTCTCTCCTATACTCCTGCCAGGACCCTTAGTTCATTCTCAGAGTCCCTTTTTCAGGTACCCTCACCCAAATTAGGTGATGTGAGTGGCTGCTAATGAGACAGCCTTTGCAGTGGTGGCAGTGCAGTTGTGGAATTACCTCTTGAAGAAGTTTATGGTCTACCTACATTGTGATCTTTTCCATGCCAGGTGAAGATCTTTTTATTTCCCAGGCTATTCAGCCTTTCAATTAAAAGAAGAAGAAGAAAATATGCTGCTGGCTTTTATCATGGCTAATTCTTTGGTTTTACTGTGATTTAAACTTATTGTTTTAGAATTATATTAGGTTAGCACATTTTATGGGTTTGAGCTTTGACTTGTGAACTGCTGTGTGATCTTGAGCTAATGGATAGTATACGAATACAATAAATAAATAAATAGCACAGAGATGACTTGCATATTCCAGTACAAAGCTGGGTCTGATTTGCTACAATACAAGAATATTTTATTTATTTTTTATTCATTTAACCTCCATACTGTCCAATAGCCAAAACTCTCTGGGCAGTTTACAACAATTCCTTAAACAGGACCAGGATACACTACAAGCAACCATAACATTTTCCATAATGCAGAATTTAAAAACAATTTTAAGAGTTTAAAACGATTTAGCCACTAAAACAGTGTTTAATGCAGAACAGATCTGTTATAAACACCAGACATGGGTACCCCATCAAGACATATTAATAGTCTAATTCAGTCATCCAGCCTCATGACCACCAGATGTTTTGGACTTCAGTTCTCATAAGCCTCAGTCAAAATGCCCAACAGTCAAAAATTCTGTATGTTGCAGTCTAGAACTTCTGGAGGATAGCAGGTTGAGCAAGACCAAGCTAATTCATTGAAGTCAGGGAAAGACAACACATTTTGTTGCTATTGTTACAAAACTAGAATTGGAAGCCTTTGCTGACCTATTAGCACCCCTCCAGCAATTTACCGGTAGGTCAACATCTACCCTCCATTTGCCCTTTTCTACTCCTTTCTTATATTGTATTGCATTAATTTATTCTATAATTGCTTGTTGCCTACCAATATACAAACTGGTGGGGATGGAGAGCTATTTGTTTCTTTGGTTCTGGATAGGCTAAAATAATTTTAAAAATATCCTACCATGCTTTGTATGCATAACAGCAGACCATGCATTGCATAGACCAAACATGAGGAACCTCTTTGAGCTCAAGGACAGAATCCAATATTGGATAAGCTCTTGAGGGACAGCACAACAGTGGCACATGGGTCTAAAGGCAAAGCAGCCATGGCAAAAGGGGTGGGAACAAAATATAAAGCACTACCAGCATATTGCTGCTCAATATGCATATTGAGACAGAAACAAAGAAACTGCCAGCATGCCAAAGCCCACATATAAATGACAGAAGCAGGGAAGGATGGAATCATATCCCATGTTGGATAGATGCTGATGGTTACTTCATCACCTTCAAGAATCCAAACTTTTAACATTTCCTATACCAGCCAGAGTTAATCCTCTAAAGGAGCAATCCTATGCAAGTTTAAAGAAAAAAAATGCCTGTAACTCACAGCTTGCTTTAGCCAACAAACATAGATTTTCACCTAAGCATAGGGGAGGCATTTCATTGTTTTAGAATGGGAAATAGAACTGCAGAAAAGCCTAAAGCAACAGAGTGGAGGTTTGGGGTACCAGGAGGGGTGGATCGAGACCACAAGACTGGCAAAAGATGGGAGAATTGGCTGTTTCCAAGCTCACTAGCATTCTCTGACATTCACTTCAGAGCTCTTTTGGCTTGTTCCCATTTTCATTTCATCTCATTTCTGGTTCATTTGCAATGAAAGACTGCATTTTAAAGGGAAGAAGCACACACAGCTTTTAAAAGTGTGCAGTCCCCTGCCTTTGATTGAAGCATGAGAATGTGTACTTTGTTTTCAAAAACACACATTTCAGAGTGCACATATTTTGAATGTGGTTGCAAATTCAGGAATCTGCACACAATTCTTGAAGCAAACAGCAGTCATGCTCTCATTTGTACTCAAGATTGGAAATGGGGCATTGTATGCATGATGTGAAAAAAAGAATGAAATTTGCGTACTTTGCTGTCTCTGGTGCAGATCCTTGCTGTTTGTCTGCTTTGCAGGCATTAACGCTGGAGATGATGCATCCACAACCTAATCAAGGTTTTATTTCCTAAGCCCTGAAAACTGATGTGAGGAAATCACACTAAAATACCTAACAAGGCATTCCCAGAGGCCAAAATAGGGGTGGTTATTTCTCAAGGACATATAGTAAACCATAAAAAATGGGGTGTTAGGGGGACTATCCTCTTCAAATTCATAGAAGGTAATCATCATCTAGCAACTGTGAGGACTGTATTCAGTGGCAGAGTTCCTTAAATACCACTTACTCAGAACAACAGAGGGAGAAATGTATTGCCCCACCTCCTGGGCTTGAGTGCTGCCCACAAAAAATGTGGCTGGCTGCTTTGGGAAAACAGGATAGCACACTAGATCCAGTACATCTTTTCATATATGCTTAATGGGGCTGCCTACATTTATTTTGGTTGCTTGTTTCTGTGCTGGCACTGGTATGTAAATTAACACTGGGATCCAATGCTAAGGCCATTTTCCCATGAATATTCCACTATACTATTAATGCACCTATGGTTTCTTACTTGTGTTTACTGCTGCTGCTACTACTATAACTGCTGCTACATGCATAGTTACCAAGAGGAGTGCATATTTTTATTTGAATGTATCCAACAAATTCAATGGCCTTAAAGTTTGACTTAAATCATGTAAGGGCAAGGAATCCCAACAGTGTCTCAGTCCCTTTTCCTTTCAAGCAGGGCAATAGTCATAAATGGCCAAAACCAGCCATCTTTGTCTTTCGCAGAGAAGAAGCATGGAGGCAATCCTCAACTCCCTGCTCCTCTCATGATTGGATAGTTAAAGTCCTTCAGGTTTGGAGTGTAATAGGCAGCCACCTGGATAGAACCCTAGGGAGTGTAAGTGCTTACTAGTACTAAGCAACTGCTACTATATCTGCTTCTGCATACACATTTGCCAAAAGAAGTGTCCTGTACATTTTTACTCTAGTGTAGGCCAGCTGAGTTCAGAGACCTTACTGCCACATAACTTGATCCAAAACTACAGCCCCAGTGTTATTTAAATGTAAGGGCACAATCCTATACAGGTTTAGATTGAAAAAACTGGAGCATGCTGGGAATGCAGCCCTTTTTTCGGTCTGTCTGAACCTAAGCCTTAACAATCTGGATAACAAAACAGAACGTTTTTTGTTTTTTGTTTTTTTAAGAAACAACAGAAAAGGAAACAGAAAATCAATTTATAGCAAAGTATAGATGTAAGAAAGTCAATGTTATTTGTCAATAAGTTTACTGTGCTTCACAGAAGCTGGTTTTTGACCTTTCCATGAAAGCTAATTCTTTCACTAATTTTCTTCATTCCTTTAATATTGGGCACATTGTGCTTTGTAAAGGATGTAGTCCACATACAGAATAACCTCTGTGGAAAAGTCATACAAGTTTAATCTGGGTGTTTCTGAATACATTGGCATGGTGCAATTGTCATACACTTTTAATCCTGTACTGACTGCAAAGACAGAAGGGGACCAATGCGCATAACTGCAGATACAGTACCTCTTGAAAACAATCAGGCACATCATTTGTGGAATCCTGACTGTGACTCAAAGCAATTCAGTCTTGAGTACCTTTCTACTTTAAATAAAAGAAGGAAACAGAAAATGTGTGTTGTGATCTTGGGTGCAATCCTATGAGAGTTGGAACAAAAATCCCCTACAACTTCCAGCAGCTGGCTGGGGCATGCCCTGAACATGCATAGGATTGTGCCTATAATAGGTTTCTAATGGTATTATTTTTCATGGATGCCATACACATGTCATGTTTTGCAGAACAGTGATTGACAAGAGTTAAATTCAAAACATGTAGCCATTTTCTAGTGTGTGGGGTGTATTATTTCCTTTTTTTCCCTTTTCTGTGATTGAAGGAAAACTGTTTAGATGTTTGTTTCCAAAACGGCATCTGTCAGCAATCAAAGGGGAAAAAATTGCATAAAACAAATGCAATTGTTTAGAGTAGCATTTCCTGGATCATGTTAAATGCTTGATTTGCTCCCCATTATGTTCACTAAATAATTTTGTTTTCCACAATAATTGTAATATTTAACATGATGCATTTAATCTTCTTTCAAGGCTATTAGTAACAGCTCACTTAGAAAAGGAGTAGTTGCTCGACAAGAGAAGATCCACTGCCACCCACATCATAAAGAAAAATGGTAAAGTTAACTGCACCCTAATTGTTCTGGATCGAAAACACAGTTATTTAACAGCACTGATCCTTTACTTTGCATTAGACTCCTGTACCATCCAGAATAAAGTGATTTCATGCTCCTTCCATTGGTAAGCTGAAATCTATATTCTGCTCTAGTAATCACTGTGAGTGTTTGGTATGTTTTTCATGGCTAATTTAAAGACATGCCCAATAATACGGCTCTGGAATCCAAAAGCCCATTAGCTATCAAGACAATGGAAGACAAAGAAATGCCTGAAAAAGTTATCAGTTGATATATAAACATACAAGACCATGCCAGCTTAAAGACATCCTTGGAGGGGTGGGGGTGATCCTTTATTTGCCTACATTTTTAATAAGAGACAGAAAGCAACGTGGCTCAGTGCTGCTCAATTAATAATCACAAGTGCTGGCTAGTTGGTTCCTGTGAAAGATGGAGAAGCAGAGGAGGATGAAATCTAATCTCATGTTGGATAGATGTTGATTGCTGCTTAATCATCTTACTATATTTTCTATGACAGACGGTCTTTAAGATCTCCAAGTAGCCTATGGAAGAAAGAATAGGTGCCTTTCACAAAGATAAAGTGAGCACTTGTGGTGATTTTGGCCTGCCTGTCACATTCTACTGCTGAGAATGTCCAGTTTCTTCCTGGATGCTGAAGCTTTAACATTCCCTTTGCTAGCCAGAGGTAGTCCTCTAAGAACACAGTGCTATGCGAGCTAAGGGAGAGAAGAGGCCTACAACTTGCAGCATGCCCCAGGCAGCAGCTAGCTAAAGCATGCTAGGAGTTGTTGGCTTTCTATTTTGCTCAGAACTTGTGTAGGATCATCCTTTAAGTGGAACTGACACTAAATGTACAAAGCATAGTGAAGCTGTTCAACACTTGAACCAGTGACATGCTGATTTTATCATCTACACATGCATATTCATGCACATATATGTGTACATGTACACTGTTTTGTCCATATGTGTGCAGAACTCACATGAAAATAATTTTTAAAATCTCACTGAGAACTTAAAACATATATGGATTGTTTTATTCTGTCCACACTTCATTATATAAGGAGAAATAAGGATCGAGTTAACAGGGTGTCTTGCAAAAAAATAGAGCCTGAATTTAAAAATACAACAAAACAAATCCTTCCCTATTGTCGGTGGAGTCAAAGCTACTTCTAACCCATAATGAATGAGTGGTCTGTACTTTGGAAGGAAGTGGAGTTTCAAGAAGCTAAAATGTGATATTCTTGCTAAAAGGCAAAATATTTCCATGGCACTTCAAAATCACAGTTTTTCAGTTATGAAGTGCTTTTCAGGAAGCAAATATGTGAAATTCTTACTATGCCACAAAATCTTCACAAGTCACTGCAAAATCTCACATTTGTCATGTAGACCTCCTTTTGGGGATAGAGGGGCATCTAGGGGAAGAAATTTAAACCCTCTAAAACAGGAGCCCAATTTTCTTGAAATAAAAGGCTTGAATTAAATTCTGCAGCTGATAATCCTGCAAAACGGAACACTCATTCTTTTTCTTGGTTCATACATTCATTCAAATTTAATTGAGGAAAATGCCTTCAATAGGCTATTCTACATCTTCTACAAGAGTATGGTTAACAGTGCAAATCATAGTTATGTCTACTCAGATGTAAGTGCCATTGAATTTGGTAGGGCTTACTCCTAGGTAGGTGGATATATTACTTTCACATGACATCATCATAAAGTCTCCTGACAACATCACTCAGCTGAAATCCTATGCCAAATTAATAGGTAGTAAATTCTATTGAACTTAGTGGGAGTTACTTCCAAGTAAATGTGAATATAATTGGGATGCTATTCAAAGAAAATGATAGTAAATGAATGTTATTATGGTTAACTTTTGCTTTTACATTCCACAGAAGGTGTCACTTGGTGCTTTCAGAATTCTTTTACTGTTTGGATGGGTTATGGTATGGATATGTAGTGCACAAGCTGTGCATCTGTGGAATATGCAGCAATTTAAGTGAATGTCATTTATTCCCTTCAGTACAAATGGCAAAACAATAATATGAAATAATGTAGTTATGATCTCCTATATAAGGAGAGCTGAGAAATTTGTTCAGTTCGTTGTAAATTTGGGTTAATGGCAACCCATTTTTATGTGGCTTAGCCTGATGTGCATATATGCAGTGGGCATGTGATGAATTTGGATAACGCAGTGTTTTAAATTGTCAAGGTCTGGAAACAGGGCTCTCCTAGATTTAGATTACATTTAAAACCATACAGGAAATATGGGAAAAAATCAGAAGTGAATTGCTGTTTGAAGGCCAACAGATTCTTTGGAAACATGTTCTGCTCCCCCAATAAATAAATAAATAAGCCATCAGGAAGAAGTCAAATCTTAGATTTTAGTTTTACATCAGAGTATATATTTAATTTTATGAAAGATAAAACTTTTTACATTAGTAAGGTGAAACAAGACCCTTAAGCTGTTTAAACCTGCATTTTGGTTTTATTTCCTAAAATGATTATGTGCAAAGTTGCACACACACACACGCACACATGATGCAAACAAAAACAAAAAATGAAAAAGAAAGAAATTGAAACCTTCATTCCAGTGTTTTTTTCCTTGGTCACGTTCATGGGAAAACTAGCTGTGATAAACAGATACTGAATCAGACTGGAAATTCTTTTTGGGGGGAAAAAACCCAAAACATTGCATGATCGTCTCTAAGCAGTTCCATCTGTCAAGCAGAAATTTTAGGCTAATAGCCTGTGGCGATCTCCCTCCGCAGTCCACTACCTGCCTTTGTCCTACTAAGTCTCTATTCATTTTTTTAAGGGGGGCGAGGAAGAGAAAAAAGAAAAGGGAAAATCTTGCAGACCAAAATCATCTGAGTGATGAAGCCCTAATTTTATCCACATCTCTTTGATGTTAAGCAGTGGATTCTTACTTAAAGGGGGGGCGAGGGGGGGGAGAGAAAGAGAGAGAGAGAGTGAGAGAGGAGAAGACAGTGCTAGGAGCAGATGACTTTTCATCCCCACTTCACCTTGCCACTGGGTCTGTGAGAGATTGGTTCACTGTCAAGGAGATTTTTTTTACCCATGATTCCATATGGTATGGACCGGGCTACATGTTGCCCAACATGCCAGTGCAAATGTTTTCTCAATTAGGTGTCTTATCTCCCGTGAGTTAGCATCAGATGAAGCTTGCTGACAGCATAATGGCAGGGAAAACCTCCGACGGATCCATCAAATGGCAGCTCTGCTATGACATCTCGGCCAGAACTTGGTGGATGGTGAGTTGGCAGCACGGCTGCTTTTTTTCCCCCCTTCCCTTTTCTACTTTCCCTCCCTCTTTGACAAAATGTCCCAGACCTCACATTTATCAAATTAACATTTGATTTTTTTTCACACTCTTTACTGGAGAAGCAGCCTTGCACTTGTGCTACTTCTGTGTTTTCCTCTGTAACAAGAGACCGTTCATGTGCCCTACAGTTAAGACAGTAGCAGCTTCCCCCCCACCACCACTTTCTTTTCAGTTCTTTTTATACAAGTGTGTGCTTACATAGTCTGAAAACCTTTCTTTGCAAATTATAACTTTTTTCTCAACTTTTTTCGGTCCCTGCTTGTATTTTACTTCATTTTGTATTGTGGTGTTGAAGATTCTTACTTTGTGACTCTCTGTGGACATGTGGTTGCATGTAAAAATAGTAAATATACTGATTATATAATATTTGTCAGGGAATATTAACAATTAATAGGGAAGGGAAGTTCAAGCCATTTCAGAACATACCGATTCTCTTTTGTGTGTGTGTGTGTGTGTACATGCGCGTGAGCGCACGCGTTTTTTCTTTTGTGACACTGTATGAATTCATGACATATGTGTGTCTCATCAGAGAACCTGGTCTAACTTTTGTCTTCATTTGTTTATGTTAGAAAAGATCCCTGTTCTGCTATGATCCAAATCTGGGTGTTATGGATCCCATTTGCATGTCTTTTGGGTTCAATTAAAAGTTTTAATAAAGTTCCAACAGGCATTCTCAGAATGAGTTAACTTGCATGTCATGGTCACTCAGGCCAGACAACCTTTGACATCTTGAATCTATCAGAGGTACAGTGAGTTAGAAGGATGCACAATAGCCCATTGTGGCAGAAGATGCAAACCCGGTTGTGTCGAAGAGTCCTCAAATCATTACTGACCTCGTTAGCGTGCTGTCCGTTAGGGATTAATTTGTTAGCAGGGCTTCTTTTCATTTCTTTTCTTTTCTGAGTTTTCTGTAATTATAATTCTTGTGGCAGAGCATGGTTTTTATTTTATTATTGTTATTTTTTGAGAAATTTTGCTGCCAGAACAATACATGTATTATCTGCTTCTAACTGGACTGCAAACTTCTCCATCTTTTTACATATATACCGCACTTTATTTTTATTTTGTTTTTTAAAAAGGACTGGTGAGTGGAATTACAATGATACTGATCATGACATTGTTTTGTATGATACGCTGAAAAAAGTAAGTGGCAGCAAGAAGCTTACGCACACACACATGCACAAACGCGCACACACAAACACAGATACTCGGGAAACATCTCCCAGATCAAGTCTGGTGACATTCAGAGAAGTTTAGAATGCCTGTGGATTTGGACAACATGGAAAAGTGAAATATGGAAGGATTTCATTCTCCAGCTTGGCGGTATTGGTAGCTTGCATCCAAAGGTGTTTGAGCTGTTAGATTTGTTTGAACTTTTATTCATTAGAAAGGTTTAACTAGTGATTGCCAACTAACTGTTACATGCCGATTTTGGTTAATTAGTAGAAAGGAAGTCTAACCACTTTATTCATCCTACTTATTTTCCAATTAGATGTTCTGCCTGCAAAAAATGCATGATGGTTTTGGATGGTCTGAAACGGTCTCACTATTCATTTGGCTTCTTAAATACTGAAATGTGACTATTGATTCAAAGCTGTTTACAAGGAAGAGGTCTGCACTCATTTGATGCAACTGTGATTTCAAATCTTTATAATACTTTTTATTGTCATGTTCTTATGATCTGGTGAAGCACAGTTTATAACTTCCCCAGTAGTCTTAATTATTGTCTCCCTTTTTCAAAGCATATGAAAAGGTTGCATCTTGAGAGAGAGAGAGAACGAGAGAGAGAGAGAGAGAGAGAGAGACAGTTTCTTTGCAGATGTCTGACCATTGTGAATATAATATGTTAAAAAAATCCTGGAAACATTTAGCAATGCACTTGACAAGAAAATAAACAATCTTCATTACTAGACAGGCTGTTGTTGTTTGGATAAAAACTTACAGAAAGTTTCTCTTAAACTTTTAACATGCCACAAAACTTATTTTCTAAAAGTACATACTCAACACTGGTAAAAGTTTTTGCACTCTGAAGAGATCTGTGCACTAAAGTGGAGGGGGATTTTTTGTGGGGGAAATCTCTGAAATGAACCATGCAAGGCTTTTACAATAGACATGTCCATTGTCAGACAAGGATTCAATTATTGATACAAAAGTAAGCAGTTTTGATGCTTGCTCTGTAATACAAAGCATATTTTACCCCCAAATCCACATCACATCTGTTAAGTTCTTTTAATCAAAACTCAGCTACACAATACATTTTAACATACAAAGACAAAAAGGAAGCTTTGAAAGTTACCTCATGCAACGTCTGGCTGCACAAAAAAATCTCGGCTACTGCCTACTGCTAAACTTCGGTTTGGTACTGCCAGCATACAAAGAGATGAGTGAATGCCCCCTTTCCACCCGCATGGACTCAGCTGCCAACAGTGTGATGTGCAATTTTGCTTTTTAATGAGTCGTAAACAATTTATGTGTGTCAATGGAGCGAGTTTGTTTTATTTTGGGGAGCAGGTTCAGAATCAGTTTGAAGTGGCTGCTGTCTCTACTGTATGGGAGTATGCTGTCCAAATTTAAAGGTTCTGCGTCATTTTGATGAAAAGGCCTATTATAATGAAAGAAAAAGCTGTATGAAAGGGTGGGCACAGTAATCTCTTAGGCTTGGTCTCTCTCTCTCTCTCTCTCTCTCTCTCTTTCTCTCTCTCTCTCTCTCTCCCCCCCCCCCCCTCTCTCTCTGGCATGATTTCACCAGTCTACAGTGTGTTTGTAGCTAGATAGTTGCTTGGTTGGATGTCTAGTAAACTGAAAAGGTTATTTTACCTTGGGGCTAAAGTATGTGTCTGTGTGTGTTTAAAAAAGAAAGATTTGGGGCTGGGGGTTGTATAATGCAGACTTCTTATCAAAACTTTTTCTTCATTCTTCTAAACAGACCTTCCTACATGCATCTGATAGAGTGGTGTATACATTTGGTCTCTACTTTACTGGAGTGAAAAATTTAAAACAGACATTAAAAAAAAAAAAGAAACTGAAGGCAATTTTATTATTTTAGTGTGTCTTACTACCAAGTAATATGTTCAGTATCAGCAGACACTTCATAGTACTGTAAGCAAGACTCAGTACATGTGTACATTTTAACAATAATTACATTTGTTGTAATTACTTGCAAGAAATCTTTTGAAATCTAACCCTGTCTCCCTCATGCTTTAATCATGTCATTCTTGAAACAGATATTAATTTAGGCTAACACTATGACATCTTTGGTTTAAAAACTTCTGGACATGCTGCAAATCTAGGTGAAATAAATTTGTTCACCAAAGATTAACAGATAGAAAAGTTGATCACTGCATTAAATATATTGTCTTTTCTTTCCTTTATTTTATAAAAAATGTAATATCCAATAAGTATTTGAAATTATGCATGCATGTTAATTCTGCTGGCTTTATCATCATCTGTCCCTGCTGCTTGTCTTTGCATTTCATTTAAACTTGGTACTTTATGTAAGATTCATATATTGGTGGAAGTGATAAAGCAGTGGATGTAATACCTCTCCAGGCACTTAACCTGATTCAGGTGAAACTGATATAGAGATGAAGTTGCTGAACAGAAGTATATATAATGGAGCTTGATCATAGCTGGTTACTCCTGAGATCAAAAACAATGGGTCGGACCCAGATTTAGTCATAATTTTTATTTATTTCATTGGATCTGATCTAGGTATGACTAAATCTGGATCCAAGCCAATTTTCTCACAAATGTGAGAAAGTGTCCTGATAATGACTTTTCATCTTCATTAATAAATGAAAACTTTTGACAGAAGTCCCTCATTTGTAGGAATAAGCAATATTGACAATAGCTGTTGACAAGTTTAAATAAATTTGTCAGGATATAAACATTGTAACAGGTATGCCTGTTTAAAGTAAAAGGTACTTCTACCTGTAGCTATTTGACTTACAAGAGTGCACCAATAACAAGGCTTATTATCCACCACCATTATGCTTCATAACCCATATTTCAGTATGGTGCTTTCTTTCCTATAGCTACTAATAGTTTGAATCTTAGAAGCAATTTCTAGAAAAATGCATATACCATTAAGCATTTCAGGTTGTATAAGTCCTTGTTGATTTTTGTTGCGGTTGGGTTTACACTAGTTCTTTGCTGGTAGTGGGATCATTTAAAAATGTCCAGGTAATCCTTGAAGCACCTAAGATGCACAAAAAAGGTAACAAAACATAACCCTTGGTTTAAGAATGAATGAATCCTCAAAGCAAAGTATTACCAACATAAGATCCAAACCATAATATGTTTTGTACATAGTATGTTTTATGAAAAGATCCTATTAAGTATCATAAGTTTTTGATGAACTACTGCCTGCAAATATTAAGTTATACTTCAATAGCTTGATTTCAGCAGGAAATACACTATTATAGGATTTTCATGAACTAACACACTGGCACATCTTTAGGAATACAATAAAATGTAAGCATATCAATACATATAAAATACAAATCAATACTGAAGGGATTTTATGATACAACCTTGGCAAAATAATTGTCCGTATGCTTCAAAAATAGCATGTCTGTGAAAACTAATTCTGAATCTTCTTTTATTTTTTTCTCAGATTGCTTAGTAATGCTATCTTTTCGGAGCTCCATCTATGCTAACTTGTATACAGTGCCTACTTTTTCTCCCACTTAAGACTATTATCCTATACCCACTTACCTGAAAGTAAGGCTCATTCAACTCAAAAGCACTTAATTCTGAATAGATATGTATAGGATTGCAGTGTAAGTATGCTGTTCTTTCATAGTACCACCTCCAGTTACTTTTTTCCAGATATATGTATGTTCTATTTCCATTTCATTTCTTCACCTGTCCTGAATATTGCTAGGAATGTTTCTAATTTAAAGACGAAAGAGCCAGTGGCTGATTAGAAGACCGGAAATTGGAGGATTAAACTGTCTGGTTGAACTTCCTTTACTTATCAGCACTCAGTAACTCACAGTGGATTATAAACTCAACAACAGTTACAATGTTATTTTCCCTGTTGTGCTTAATTTTTCTTTCTTTAAAAAATCCGAACATTAGGCAGCTGAGGACTCTTAGCCAAGACTGGTTGTTTCCTGCATTTGGTTAAAGAGCTTTGAATAATTATGGACATTATAAGGATCTCTTCATCTTTAAATTTCAGGAATTGTCTCAGGGTGTGTGATACATATACATAATGTGAACATATAAACAATCAGATAATACAATATTTTCTAAGGGAAATTATGTTATTTGATAAGAGGAGAAAGCATCACAATAATACTTATCAAAACCATTTTTCCATTAGAAAAATGGCACAGCACAGCTGTGAAATATGCTGAATAACAAGTTCCCACTGTACCTGAGACATCACCTGCCTAGTGTGCCAGGTCATAGCATGGTCGGAGAAGGACTTCACTTCTCACCAGTTGTGCACCTGGGGGCAGAGCTGACTTATTAAGGTTCCCTTGCTAGAGCCACTTATCCCTCCCAAGTCTCTAATATTTCATTTATATGTGCTAGCTTCTAAAGGTGAGTGCAAATTAGCAGCAGAAAGAGTGGTGTTAGGTGAGATTTTAATTAAGATCATTTGAACAGTACTTCTACATTGTTCTGGTAGTGTAAAAGCATCTTCTAAATTCTAAGGGAAAGGCAAGATACAAATTCAGCTAAGCAAATAATGATCACCCAAGAGGAAGCCCTCTTGCTGGTGCTGTGTTTGTTCGCCCTGGTTTCAATGCACTGGAACCCAAGAGAAGGTGTTCTTGATTCGGGAACCCCAAATATGGAACTCTCTTCCTGCTCATAAGTGGCTGCTGACAAGCGTTACAAGCTTTTGGTGCCAGCTAAATGTTTATTTGAACACTCACACTTTTGGTTAAATCTATGTTACCACATCAGGTAAATTTATTTATTGGTATTTCTGTTTTCCCCTATTTTATTCTTTATCAGTTGTTGCCATGTGATTTGATTATATTTCCTTGGATTTGTACCCTGCTTTGGGAGTATTTATGATGAAGTTCATAAATTCTATACACAAAATTAATGAATGAATAACATGGGTTTCAGTTTTGAAGCTGCTTATAATGTCAATTAAAGTACATATGGCTAGAAAAAGTTACTGACAGCTATAGAATATTTAAGATCCTGTTCTTCCAACAGTTTCAACAGTTTATTATCAGAGGTGATCCATACCCACACCAAGCTGAGGAGACATTTCCATCCCTCTCCCATAATGTAAGCACCCAGGGCCACCTCATGAACCTGACTGGTGGGAGATTTAAGAGTGGTAAAAGGATACAGTTGTCCCCACAGGTCAGGTTCAAGGCATGGAATTAATGCAGTAACCATCAATTTGGGTGGCTTTACAAGAAGATGGGAGGTGAAAGCTATCATATAGCTACTAGTGCTATATGCTGTGTACCAGCTGCTGGAGAACACGATTGGGAGGGTGCTATTGCTCTCATGCTCTACTTGTTGGATTCTCACAGCAGCTGGTTGGCCATGGTGTGAGCAGATTTCTGCATGAGATGGAGCTTGGTCTGATCCGTGGTTTTTACATTCTGATGTCACTCTGGAAGTTAGCAATGTAGAAATGGTCACCCTAGGAGTGCCATGAGTTCTTCTATACTGGCAGCCATTAGCATGCCCCACAGCTTGCTGTTAGAAGCTTCCCAACTGAGAGGACCATTGAAAGACCCACTCAGACTGTTAGCATTATTTGAAAGGTGATCTGACAAATTAAGGACATACCACTGCCATTGCCACTTCAGACCTAACACCTTGATAATTGCTTTGATACAAAGCCTGATTTCTCACTGGAAGCAATGGCCACTGCAACTGCACAAATGCTCAGGATAATGCTGTCCTCTTTCATAGTTGATGAGGAAAGGCACAAATCACTCAGTTGTGTTTCCAATGGCTTCTCTGATGAGACTGTAAAAATAATTCAATATGCAAGGAAGTTCTGAATGGTTGGGGCTACATACATAAGGCAGAGCAGGTGGAAATCGAAGTGGGAAACTTTTCTAGAGGCTTCTGATAAATTAGAAATAGGAGAAATATATTCAGTTGTGTGTGCGTGTTATGTGTGCAAAACTGCACACTAACCCAATGACATTTCATTGGTTTGAATAGGCATATGAAAGAAGGGGGGCAGCCACTAGTAGAAAGTGGTTCATTATTAATTTGGAAAATGTCGGCCAAGACTGAGCATGAGGACCAACCAAGCAGAGGGTCTAGCAGTGTTAGCATATTGCAAATAATAATTCCAGTCCTAAAGAGCATTGGAATTATGGCCACTAGAATAAAAGCTCTGGCCTATTTCCTATATACCAGATTGCTGAGACATGGTTATAGGTAATCTATGCATTCCTTGAAGAGACAAAACAGATATATTAACTAATGGAGCTGAATTCAAACCATTTGCTGCATGTAAACATAGATTTTCCAAGGGACTGCTGAATATAAACTTACCCACCATCCAACTACAGGCATGTCATAGAGTGGTATAATGCAGACATCACAGGCTTCATAGATTTTTACTTCCAAATACTGCAGCACTCTTGCTTTCAAAGGACCACATCCTATCCTGAGTCTGCACTGATCACACAGATTAATGTTGGCATTCAGTCGGAAATCTGCAAAATGGGACCAATTTACTATTCCACAGTGATAATGGGACAAATATTACTAAAGAACTGTACGAGCATAGAGACAGAAAAGACACAGAGTCTGATGGTTTGTAAAATTCTTACAGAACTTCTGTAAGAAGGCTTTATAAATATTCTCTACAGATTAGAATTTTGTCCAGTTAGATGTGCCATTTTTGTTTTGTTGCCATAGACACAATCTCTCATGACAACCAGACTTGATGGCTCTGGCAGGATCTCAAAGGAGTTGAAACCACTATGGTGCAATCTCTTTTCTGAAATTCAAACAGCCAACTATTTTAGAAGGCAGTAACGTGAGGTGTATCCAGATGGCTCTGTTGGGTTGGGTGGCTGCCAAATTGACTTTGGAACTCTTAGAACCAAGTTGCATCATGGCTTTGAGCCCCTAATGCAATGGGGCAATCAGATGGCGATCACACACACGCCATGAGTTGCTGCCTTCACGGAAGCATAACAGTGCTGGTATGGGGAATTCTAGACATGTCTTTCCTCTTACTGTGGTGCCTTCTGTCTTCCTTGCTAGTATGTCTACACAATGAAATAGTCAATTTGAGCAGGGTACTCATTTTTGGTGTAATTGGGAGAACTCTTCTGAGTTGAGATATTGTTCTATCACATTGTTCAGATGCCTTCATTACAATTTAAATATAAGGGGTCATTTATATTTTTAGAGTAGCAATAGGCTTTTAGAAAACAGAAAGTTCTAGGAAGTTTATTGATGAACTATACTTTACAGAAATAGACATTTTCTCCTGATCTTCATAGGGCAGTTTCACACATGCCTTCCCATGCATCTGTGGGATTCCCTTGTTTTGTTTGAGAACTAGTGTGTGTGAATGTTATTAATGCAGAATAAAAAGCGGACAAGAATTGTCTTAAACTCAAATGGATAATTCAGTGAATTCTGCATTTAAAGAACAGGCAGATATACCAAAGCAAAGCATGCTTCCATTTACAGAAGACCAGCTGGACAGATCAGCTTTTGGTTGATAGAAAGAAACTTTTTGTGAATGGAAGGACATGCATGGATCCAGCCAACACTCTTTTTATGAGTACTTTTATGCATGTAGTCTTGTAATTGGATGAGCAATTTTAATGCAATAGAATTATAAATAGAACTGCATGTGCTGAGCATTCTTGTGTTCTGGTGGGAGAGGCAATAATCACACTAATCAACTGTTCAGCAGGAAGCAGAGAAGTTAAATCCAGCTTCTGTGCTCCACTATCCAGAGCTGAGAGGTGTTGCCACTGTGTTTTGAAGTGAGTCAAATGAGAAGCTTGGTCCACATGTGCATTCACATCTAGCTGGAAACCACACAAGAGACCCTCTTTCATGATATGTATCTGGATTAGGTTTGGAGGAAGCTCTGGTGTCATGCCTCCCATTCGAAAACATACTTGAAGCAGTCTCTTTTGCTGCTACCCATATTGAAGCCAACATCATAGCTTTGGAGGTGGAAGGTTTGTAGGATTCATCTTCATACAATGGCTTATATCATGTGATGTTTAATCACTGTCATCATTACCCAGGCAGCTCACATGAAACCAACCAAGTCTACATAACCTGGTGGCACATAATATTTTCCGACACTGTGCAGTTCTAAAGAGCTGTGCCTTAAGATTGCACACATACAAAAGCTCAGTATGAGAACGAGATCTGGATTACAGGGGAACTCTCTCGCAAGTTCACACAAACAAATTGGTCACTTTCCAAATTCCTGGTTGGAGTGAGTTCTTTCATCACTAGTTTTACACAGAGCATGGGGCACTGAGGGAAATTATTTAAAAAACAATTTAGAGTAGGATTCGGTGGTGAGCCCTGTCAGGCTGTCCAGGAATTCTATGTTTTGCATGTTTTTGTTTCAAGCTTTTTTGCCCTAATTTTCAACTGAAGAGAGCTCCCAGAGTGTTTTACACAGATAAGTAATATGACAGTTCTTGCCTTTAGGCTTGCAATCTAAAGACACTATGACTGGGAGAGTAGGAAGGAAAAGTAAGCTCAGGTGCCAGTTTTCAGTTCTTGTTAAGTTGTCTTACTGAGAGGGAACATAGAAGTAAGCTCCTTGTCCAGCTGATGGGTGGAGAAGAATCTATTTTTCTCCTGGCCATGATGTTCTTCTGGGGAGTCAGGGAAGAGCAGCTGCCAGGGGACTATTGTTGGCCTAGCCAATGGCTTAGGCCAGCATGGGCCTTTGCTGGGGACCAAGGGCCACTGGAGGCTACTCCCCCTGCTACGCAGAAAGAACAACATGGAACAGAGCCACAAAAGGCATTATGTTAAACTATATCTAGCAACTGTCTCACAAGGAGGACTGTAGCCCTTACTGATATAGGGGCTGCTGTGATCTGTATCAGGGTCCCTGTGCTTGCTTACTCTACCACAGAAATGAAGGCACAGAAAGGTAATATTTGGTTTGGCCTCAGTTGGATCTGAGGGCTCTTTCTGGCTAGAAGGGTAAAACTGCTCCCTGCAGCCACTTCTTTGGTCAATGGTAGCAGCCTAGTTATGTTCATTATGTTCTTCCTGGAAGGCAGGGAGAGCAGTCTTCCAGTGGCCCTTGATCATCTGGCCAATCGGTGGATCTAAAATGTAGAGTGACTCACTGTGCACATGACCCTACCCTGCTTGTTGGCAGGAAAGCTGCAGCCCTTTGAGTGCTGATAAAATGACTTGAAGATGCCTGCTAGAAGTGGCATGTTGGCCTTGTATCTGAAGTCCATGGAAGTGACCGTAGGGATGCCTGATAAGTTGGGTTTGCTTTCAAGAAACGCAGGCATGCCTCATATGAAGCTCTGGGTGAAAGCACGTTTGCCAGAAATATTATATATCACATTCATCTGGTTCCCAACTACCAGTTTGATCCATGTAAGTTTCCTTCATGAACTGAATCAGCCCTCCTTTAGATTATGGGATACGTTTCATTAATGAGAAAATCTGTGCAAATTTGAAGGAACTTGTGCAGATCCCCCACTCAATCACTGCTAGAATGAAGCAGTAGACAAAGTGAGCAGCAACTGCAAGTGCAAATGGGAATCGCATACAAGATGAACAGCAAGATCATGTTTGGAAAATCCCATCAGAATCAAACCTTGGTCATTTACTTGTCCCTAAGTGACAGGCTAATGCTGGTACACCATAATGATAGTGTCCGTTTATGCACTGCCAAATAAGAGAGAACATACCATCAAAAGGAGAGAACAAAAAAAGACAGCTGTTTGACTAAGTGTTACATGTGCAAATTTCTACATATAGGCACAAACTTAGAAATAACTATAATTTAAGTAGAAATATAGTACATCTCATTACAGTAGGGGAGAGTGTAATTAGATTACCTGTGCACCTGCTGTCAAAGAACTCACTACTGATGAACAACTTCAAAGCCTCTGCTCCCCATGTTTGTTTGTTTTTTACTTAAAGCCACACTTTAGTGGGACAGTCTATCAAGCACAGAACACTTCCATCCTCTAATAGTTGTCTAGAAGAGAGTAGAACACCTGCCCATCCTACATAATGTACTATGGCACCTGTGAAAAGGCAGTCAGCAAGACCTGATACCACCTGGAAGACCTCCTCCAGTGATTTTACGGATAGCACATCTGTACTGGGGAAGGTACTGCCAGATGGCCTGGTCCCATGGTGTAGAGGTCTTTATATGCCTTGTTCCTGGGTCAGTAGCTAACAGGTAGCCAATGGTGTTTGCTTCAACACCAGTGCAATGTAGGTACATCCGGGTACTCTGTACTGCACTCATCCTGGCTGCAGCATTCAGCACTGACTTCAGCTTCCAGGCGGAGCAGGAAGGAAGCATCACATAAAACATAAACATGAGGTTAGCAATGCATGGGCTATAGTGGCCAGGTCAGGAAAGGGTTAGGGTCATATGAAGTCAGTGTGAGTTGGTAAAAGCCATTTCTTACTACTTGGAACAATAATAATAATTATGAATCCAGAAACAGCCTCAAATTCTTCCTTCTGAGGGAGCACAACTCCAACTAGAACAGGCAAACTCCCCAGTTTCCATACCAGGAATCACCCACGCATAGTCTTGTAAGGATTCATTCTCATTTTGTTGTCCATTATTCAGCCCATCACTGCACCCAGGCACAGGTTCAGAACACAAAAGACCGCTCTCAAGTTGGGTGTTACGGAAAAATAGAGGAAGGGGTCCTCACCATACTGACACCTTACCCAAAATTCCTAATGACAACCCCACAGCTTCATTTAAATATTAAATAGCAAGGGGAACAAGTACAGTATAAAGAGCATAACAAGAGCGCAGCATAATTTCAAGGGAGCCAAGCACAATCCCGAAGTGCTACCTTGTGAAACTATTCCCACTACCATTATACCATGGGGCCCCTAATTCCCAACTCAATGTGGTGATTCAAAAGTAGGAAACAAGTGCAACATGAAATATTGGAATGGTAATAGCTGCAGATAAGTCAAGCAAGCTAGTCAAACAGCACAAAAGAAAACAACCTTGTAAGCAAAATTACTAGCATATCTTCAGTTTCACTGGACTGTGTGTGTGTATGCACACACACATGCACATACACCCCCCCACACACACACACACATCCACATATACAACAGGTCACAACAGGTTTCTCTCTAGCATAATACATTGTGTTTATTTGCACAAGGACTGCTAATTAGCAAGTTACCTCCCGCCATTGATTTCAATGGGATGTGGACTGGAGAGAATCCTGATGCTTTGTAGGTTGAATGTCATAGCTTCTTCCAGCTGTCAGCCTGCTACTTTTAGAAATAATAGGGTCAAGTGTATATAAAGTAGGAAACACTAGAAGTAAATGCAGCTGCAGGACAAGAAATATATTTCCTTGCTCTTTCTTTTTTTACATTGGCATCAATCCAGCACAAAAATTAGATACACTAAAGCCCATTGGTTTCAATGGGCTTAAGTGTGCCTAACACTGTGCTGGAGTGAGACCATTATTTACTCTGAGGCTTCTTCATTCTCCAGCATTCACGCTCTTGACTGCCATTATGCATCTTTGACAGTTAGATCTATCCTGGATCTTTACCTTTGCACCATTGTACTTGTTGCTGTCTTACTCAGTTAAGAAGTACAAGTTGTGGTGGCATTGCCAGCTGCATTCCCATGCTGGATCATTATTCAAGATCTGAGGTTAATCAACTGCAAATTCCATTAGCTTCATACAGAGTGAAAATCAAGAACAGACGGTCTTACATGCAAGCCAGAAGTCAGGTGCAGTACACTGAAGCTAGCCTTCAGGTATACAGCATTTTCCATTCCTCAAAGGAGCATTCCTTATGATAAGAGGGGAAAGATCAAGTGCACATCCGGGTTAGTGGAAAAGGCAGTGGGAGAAGGCAATGGGGGAAGGAGTTTCAGGGAAACATCTGTAAAAATTTTACTAAAACACCTTTTCTCCTACAATATGAATTACACCCATTCTTCCTCATTCTTTCCATTTATATATGTTCTTTTATACTGAGAAAAGATGTCAGATATATTTCCAGTTTTCTGATTAAAAAAAAATCAGCAGTGATGAGAAAGAATGAAATGTTTGAACATTCTGTTTCTGGAAACTTGGATGTAATAGATATGCCCTTTTTCCACTGTTACTCACAGGTACCCCCACTGAAACAAAGACATAAGTGCTTTCAAAATCAACAGATTAACCAATTTTTGTGACTGATTTTTTGTGCTGTATTTCCAGATAATCTTTGTGAGCTCTCTGTCACTAAACATGTGTAGAAACACATGTGCATAAATAAATGTTTCAAGAATAGTTGCACTGTAAGATTAGTCTGTTTCATTTGGATTAACATTGTTTCTTTATTAGTGCTTGTAAATAAAACTACCCATGACAAAAATTATCAAATGAAAAATGAAAGCTGTTGTTGAAAGCAATACATATGATTTAAGCTACTAAAGTAAAAACTTTTCTATTAAAAAACCACATAATGCAAGAAGATTCCAAACGCTGAAATTTAAAACATTTATTTCTTTGATAATATTAGCTGGAGTTCCCCTGCCCAGCCATTAACAATTCACTTGACTAATAGCATGGAACTGTTCCTTAAGAATCTGAATTCTGTTTGTCTTTATTTTTCTTGTAATAAAGAAATTCAGAAATAATAATAATAATTTGCTAAGTGATTGTTTGAATCTTGTAAATAAGGAATCCATAGAAATATTGTCACCAGCCAAAGTAAAAGGCTAAATAATCTAGGCTCTGGGAACTGTAAACTAACAGTTGCTAACACAAATGGTCCCTTTCTGATCATAGTTTGTGGAGGAATGAAAGATGCAATTGTCTGGAAGTGATGAATATGGGATCCATGCTGGTGGAAGGGTCAAAGGTCATTTTATGCAAAGGTCCTTCTCTCATTGGCACTGTTTCTTTTGTATAGCATAGTTTGGCAGCTATCTTCTTGCACTTCGGCTACCTGCCAATGCAGCTGGTACTGTGTATCTATCTGGTACAGACTACAAAGAATCACTCAGCAACCAGCAGTTTCACATGGGCCCTATTTGCAGGACGACAAAGAAAGATGAGCTATACATTCTACCATCTATGCCCATTAAATGGACTCTTAAATTGCATTACTGAGAGTTACCGTTAATTATGTAGTAGTTATTGAATTTGTACGATCTGTTCTGAGAACATTGATAAACTTTGCTGGGTGCAGAATGGGTAGAAACAATTTATGGAGAATCAGTTGAAAAATTATGTATCTATTCATTTGCTATGTACATGGGGGGAGGAGTGAGAGAGAGAGAATGTTAAATTATTTGAGTATTCTCAAAAATAAAATAAAACCTTTTTCCAGATTATCATCACTAGTGACCATCAGCAAAATCAGCAGTAAAAGAAAAGGAAACCAAACCTAGCAGATAATTTCTTACCTTAAATCCATAAAGTTACTCTTATCATCATATATTTATGTGTGACAAGTATCTGCAAAAGAATGAGTTGATTGTCTACTTTGCTGAAGCAGGAACAAACATTCAAAAATCAGGTAACATAAAACTATAATTATGTACAAGTAACATAAAAATATTATTTTAAGATGGAAATGACAATTTTCCCCCAAAACCTAGAATGATCATTCATGTGCTGACCAAATAAGATATGGCTTGAGTGCAAACTGGAGAAAAACTCCTAGTGGATTCAGTCAAACTCTGGTATGTGCCCTGGTATACCTAACACAGCAGGTGCAACAAAGAAAGAACATCTCAGTACCTCTGTTCAGTCTTCTATTTGCCACCCAGCAGAACTTTAACAGACCTACTACATACAGTCCCTCTGGACATTGTAGACCTATAACATAGCCAGAAGTGTGGCTTCTAGATCAACAGAGGTATTACTACCACTCTACACGACTCTGGTGCGCCCGCAATTGGAGTATTGTGTTCAGTTTTGGGCCCCTCATTACAGAAAGGATATAGCCAGGTTGGAGTCAGTGCAGTGTAGGGCCACAGGATTGGTGGCCGGTTTGCAAGGGATGCCGTATGAGGCGAGACTGAAGGAACTGGGTCTCTTCAGCCTGGAGGAGACTCAGAGGGGATATGTTGGCGACATACAGGTACGTGAGGGGATGTCACATGGAGATGGATAGAGACCTGTTCTCCCCTGCAGAGGAAGGCAGGATGCGCGCCAACGGAGCAAAGCTCAGGGAGCCAAGGTTCCATTTGGATGCCAGGAAGCACTTCCTGACAGTCAGGACCCCGAGGGTGTGGAATGGGCTTCCACGAGAGGTCGTTGAGGCCCCATCGGTGCAGGTGTTCAAGGATAGGCTGGACGTCCACATGGTGGGCATGTCATGAGCAGAGCCGGCTGGTGCCAGAGGTCAGACTAGATGGCCCGGGAGACCCCTTCTGACTCGCTCTGTTTCTATGTTTCTATGTTTGCTAAGCATTTCCAAGACAAAATCTCTTGCATCCTCTGGGACATGGCCAGCAGTGATGAAACAGCTGCATCAGGTGAAGTACTTAGAACAAAGCCCCTTCCAATTTTACTGGATGAATTTTAGTTGGTTTACCCTGAGGATGTTGCCAAGATGCTTCAGCACATTCAAGTAAACACTTCTGTATTGGATCCCTGCCTCTCCTGGCTTATAAAAGCTAGCAGGAAGGAAGCAACTGGTTGGCCCAGCAAAGTAATTAGTGCCTCCTTGCAAATGAGAGTGGTCCCACACAGCATGAAAAAGGCAGCAATGAGACCACTTCTGAAGAAAACCTCTCTGGACCTCAAACAACTTCAGGCCAGTGGAAAACTTTACTTCCTGGGCAAGGTCCTTGGATGAGAGTGATCTTCTGACCCATTTCATTCAAGCTTCAGTGCACAGAACTAAGTGTCGTTTTCTCTTTATGATGTCCGAAGTGAGAAAAATGATAAGTCTGACCTTGCTGATACTTCTGGATCTCTTGGCAGCTTTCGATTCCATGGGACAGACATTAGATGTGAGAGTGAAGCATGCAGCATTGCAGTGGTTTGACTCCTACTTGGACAACTGGCTCCAGACAGCGGGGCTTGGGGGAATATTCCTTGGCCCCGTAGATTGCCCTGCATGGTGTTCCTCAGGGCTTGGTCTTATCCTCCAGGCTATTCACTGTCTACTTGAAACTACTGAATGGGATCATCTGGAATTTTTGAGTGCGCTACCACACAGCTCTATTTCTCCTCTTTATATTCATCAGTTGAATATAACTTGCTGCCTGGCTGTGACAGTGGACTTAGGATGACGAATAAATCGAAGCTCATTCCAGATGCAGTTAGCAGGTGGCTACTTGGAGTGGATGGAGGATGTTCAACCTTTTCTAGATGGGTTGCACTCCCCCTCAAGAACCCGGTCACAGAACTTCTATCAAACTTGGGACTCTTTATTATTGGCTAGAGAAACGGGGCTAAACATAGATTTAATTATGTTCACAAGTTAACATAAAAAGAAAAAATGTGGGGGGCTGACCCAGTAGGTCCGATGTTTCTGATGATTGATGTTGTTTTTAGTTTGTATTAGAAACTTACAAACTTATTTTAAAAAAAAGAACCTGGGGATATTTCTGGAGCTATCTTTGTCTCTTGAGGGCTGGGTGGCCACAATGACATGGAGTGTCATTTACCAGCTTTGTCTGTTAACCCAGAAATAGCAGTATCTGGATAGGAATATTCTGGTAATCCCCTGTAATACTCTGTACCTGGGACTGCCCTTGAAAACTATTCAAAAACTGCAACTTATCCAAAATACAGCAGTCTGATTAATAACTGGGGCCACAAAAATTGACCTGCTTGCTGGCCCATATGCTCTTGACTCCAATTCAAGGTGTGGGTTTTAACAAGCAAAGCCCTGCTCTCGTAGGCATTTGAATGCATATGATTGGACATAATAGTTGATTGAACTGGTCTAGTTAAATATATCTTGTTTTAACAGGTCTAGGTTTTTAATGAAATTGTTTGAGCTCTATATAGTATTTTTGTTATTTCTATGGTAAGTTTTGTACACTATATTTTATGCTGTATTTTTTATTATTTTGATTCCGTTTTATGTGTCTGTGAACTGCCCAGAGAGCTTTGACTATTGGTTGGTAAGAAATGAAATAAGTAAATAAAATAATAATTTGTTGTAAGATAAGTTATACCAGATTCACTATGTTTATGAAGAGATCTGCTTGTGATTCCCATTCAATAGAAATGGCATTGACTTTGGGCACAATGATATATGTCTGTTTAGACAGCAAAGAGCCCTACATCTTTCAGTATTGCTGGCTGGATAACGATGGAAATTGTAGGAATTTTCCCATCTAAACATGCATAGGATTGCACCCTTGCTCTCTTTTTGTTGGCCAATTTCAGTTGATTCAGCTATAGACTGTGTATTGCAAGTTTTTCTGCACAAATGGGGCAAAACTTCAGATTACATGCAAATTTGCATAGTTTTACTGAACATATCGGGACAAAGCTTCATCAGTCATAATTTGCAAATATCTCAGTGGATTCTGTCAAAGTATACTTTATAATGAACTCAGTTTCTAACTGCTTGGACTTCCTTTCATTTGGTGCAAGGGTACAAAAGTGAAGAAAAGCATAGGTATCTTTTTTTTTTTTTAATTTGCATGACAGACTTTATGTATACATCCATTCAGTCATTTCAAAGCCATGCTTCACAGCAAGGCAGGCTCTTTAAATGTGCACCAACTTTTAGAGGGAAATAGGCAATCCATTACAAGGCCTGCCACTGAAAAACCACTTCTACCTCATCGTTTCTTTTCTTTTTTACAAATTACCATAAAATCTTCCAGAGATGACACACAATAAGAGAAGTAAAAACCCTGAGTCTTTGGTTTCTGTCTTTCTCCATTTGTCCCTGATATTCTGTTTCTCTGCTTGTTCCACTATCAGCTACTTGAAATTGTTATATATAATTTAACGTTTTCAGAAGCATTGTCATATCAAACATAGTGAAATGGATTCCAAAAACACCATCTGGTATTTGGGAATGCACTGTGAGTTGGGAACGTGAGAAGAGATATTCTTTGCCACTTTGCTTGGGACCCAGCCATTAGCAGTGTAATTGCCAAGAAAAGGTGACAGGCTTCAGGCAAGGGGTATTTTTCCTTCCCCAGACTATTAACTCTGTGAGGCCTAAACTGAACACAAGAGACATTCTCAGGAATCCACAACTGTTTTGAAGGAGGAGAAGGAGAAGGAGAAGGAGAAGCCCTCCTAAATTACACAGGAAAAATATATTGGACATTTGAGCTTCTGTAAGATGAGGAAAATAAATGGAAGAACCAGTTCGTTGAGATAAGAGACAAAATTGAGACATGTCTGCTTTTAATGCCGCAATGCACATAATGGAATAGCCCACATAAGAAGTGGATTTGCAATGATTAGATTTTTACAAGCTTTATCCATTTAAAAACCCTCATTGGTTTCTTTTAATCCACCCCAAATTGCAATGTCCATATTGTGAAGGTCATCTGTGACCATTACAGACTACATTTATTTGATGCAGTCTGTGGCCAAACTCCAAAGCACTGTGAAAATTCTTATGGAAGTTGTGGGCCTGCAGGGAGGGAGTGTTCTACCTCAAACAGCAATCCCTCCCCGCTACCATGCCTCACTTTTTGAAGAACAAAGGAAATTGTAAAAGGGATTTGTTATGTGGCATGGAAGGCAGCTATTGGAGCATGGGACTGGGACTCAGAGGATCTGGGTTCTAGTCCCTGCTCAGCCATGGAGCCAACTGGGTGACTTTGGGCCAGTCACAGACTCTCAGCCCAACCTACCTCACAGGGTTGTTGTTGTGGGGATAAGATGGAGGAGGAGAGATGATGTAAGCTGCCTTGAGCCCTTTGTAGGAAAAAGGCAGGATATAAATCCCTATATATATACATTTTACACAGGCTCAGTGTGAGCCTCCTGTATGAACCTAAGCAGTCCTTCAGACCCTGCCCAGCATTTTCAATCTTCGTCCTTTTTTCCTGCCCATTCTGTAGTTAAGAAGCAGTAAATAGAACTCAGTTCTGAAGTTGTATACTGCCTTGATGGGTTGGAACAGAATGGAAATCCAATGTTCTGTTTTTATTATTTTGAATTCCTGTGAGATTACACTGTCAAACCTCCTGTAGTGAGGAGGCAGTGCAGGCAAGAATCTGAGGGGGAAAGTGAGTGCCGTCATGGACCAATGTCCATTTATGACCTAGGATTTGCATACATGTAACTGCCAGGTGAAGCATTTTAAAATAGATAGTGCCTGGCTCTGCCCATCATGAAAACCACCCCTTCCCCTTTTCCTCTTCAGTTGCCAGCTGTGGTCTGGCAAGAATGAACATCTTCACTGGGGCTTCTGTGGATCATGTATGAATTAGGAACATTCATGGACTTGTTCTTGTCAGAGGACCATTTCTCTGGAGTTCCAGGACATTTTGCCATGCTGAACCTGAGTCTGTTCTGGATGTGGCATGTGCTATATTTATATGAATGTATTATTGTATATTTGTTTTGCATACAACATGACTTTTTTTAAAATTCTATCAGCTATGTTCATTGCACTAGATAACTTGCAAACTCAGTTTAATGAAATGTACAACTGATGTACAAGCTTCAGTTACAAGCATAGGATTAAAATATAGGCAGCATTATATATGACCTGTGCATGCTGTAGTCTCAGTTGCTTCTGTGCACCTGAAAAAGGAAAATGGTGCATGACAAACGTATTCATCGTGGGAGATGTACCAGGGACTTCAGGGAGCACCTCACAAGGAGATGACATGGTAGTCTTTAATTTGCATTGCATAGTTACATACATTGTACTGCAAGCATATAAGTTGTGATAGCTTTTGTTGCGGTACTGCAGAAAAGGTCACACAAAAATATTTCTGCAGCAGTTTGCAAAAAAATGGAGGGAAGGACGCAGGGATTACAATTATAAAAATACAGGAAGGTAGTTCTGTCACTCCCCTACTGTTTGGTTTAGGACTGCCTTGCTTTCTTGCTTGCTTGCTTCCTTCCAAAAAAGCTGTGGGGATGCAGGAGCCACCAGATTGGGCTCTGTCTGTTGTCAGCAAGCACCCATCTTTTCCTGTGGCCCATTCTGTCTTTCCCTGTTTGTCCATTTCCCCATTCTTGCTTGCAAAAGGAGACACGCTCTTTTTCTTCAAGCTCAAGACTTGTCCTCCTTTCCTGACCTTCTCACTTGTGGTGCAGGTTTGGCCATTATGGGAGAAACTCCTTCTGTTTGACATTAAACAATATGTCCACTGCGTATTTGTTCTGCCATGGATGAGGTGACTGCTTCATATGAGGGGTTCTGTCTCTGGTCAGCTACAGTAAGTTACCCACATTTGATAGGATCCATGTTCATTTTGCAGTGGGAGTAAGGGTATGTTCACCTAAATGTGAGGAGTGGCAAAGGCAATGTCTCTAAGGATCTGTTCATATACTTATGCAATTCAGCATAAGATGACTTGTACATGTGAATGAAACTTTGTGGATCAAATGCCACAGGCAGAACTTTTCTTGTCTGCTTTCATCACATACAACAATGCTTTTCCATTAAATTAATTCAGTCATTCATCAAGGCCTTCTCCATTCCTTTCTTAAGCATTCCCAGGCCCTTCCCATGGTATAAGAGCAGGTGCAGTGAGGGCATGTATGCATATATGGTCAGTATGTAATGACATGCCTTTGCTCGAAATTCTGCACATACTTGAACTGCCATGTCTAAATAGTGTATGCCCTATTGCGGGGAGGCGCAGAAGAACCCATGGACGAGATCAGACCATCCAGTGTACCATTCTGTTCACAATGGTGAAACAGTTCCTCAGGATCCATCAAGCAGGACATGAGTGCAACAGGATCCTCCTGGTTATATTCCTCAGCAACTGGAGAACACAGGTGCGCTGCAGGAAGCGTATAGTCATCAGAACTAACAGCCATTGATGACCACATCCTCCATTAATAAGCTTATCCTCTGTGATTCAGTACGCAGACAGTCCAATGCAGTGGGCATGACCCTGGAGGACAAAGTTTCGTGGAGACAGGGGAAAATGCAAGGCCAGAATTTGGTGAAGGAGAATGGTTGGATGCAAGGATAGTAGGATCATGGACAGAACATTGGGAGTGATCAGAGTTGCTAGAGCAGCCTTCCACAACCTGGTGCCTTTCAGGTAGTTCACACTATGACTCTAGAATATATGACCTAACACCAATGGCTGATAGATGTTGAAGCCCATATCATCTGGAAAGTTGTCCTACAGAATTCTAGCTCCAGTGTCCCTTCAGATCTAGGTTCCAGGCCCTCTTGCTGGGGATTGGAAATCCTTAAAATGAACCTTCAGGTCTGGAGCCAAACATAGTATTGCTTCTCTGTTGATTCCTATTGGTGCCGCTTAGCTAGGCACTGAAGAACAGGAGGTGTGTCATGACAGAATCTTGGCTTCAGAAGATACAAGCCCAACAGGAACTGCCTCTCAACTACTGATTTGGAAATTTTGCTTCCAGGAGAGACTGGGAGTTGCTTCTTTGTGCATGATATGAGCAATCCAGATTAGACTGGCTCCTCCGTGCATCCAAATGCTGGTGTCAGACTAGACTAGGTGGACCCTTGGCCTTATCCAGCATGGCTATCCTTATCCTTTCATGTGTTTAAGATTGCTGTGTTTAGTGCACCTGCCTGTCATCCATACAGTGGTTTCAAAAGGACACAAAACATCCACCTTGTCATGTGAATAAGCCCTGCTGTGTCTTCTCCTACTCTCAGTATTTACCACCCATAAAACACTTTGAACTGAAAATAAAAAGCAGTCATAATACTCCAATTCCTGTTCCTCATTTTGACGGCAATCAGATTGTGCAGATACTCAGCTGTGGAAGATATTTTTAAAATAGCAGCATCTGGCTGCTTGGCAGAGAGTCAATAGGCAGTTGATTTGGTTGCTCTGGAGTTGCTTCTGGATCTGTTGCATGGTTTGGCTCTAGGGAAAACAGCATCTGGGCAGCCTTGCTTCTTTGGACGTATTTCTTCTTTGACTCACCTTTTTGTTCTGAATTGTGTATTTCCATGCACTTGCCAGAAAACGATGACTTCAGCAGATCCTTGGCTTTGTTTACTGGAGTGGGCGGCATTCCTGTGTCCTCTATTTTTTCTGCATGATTCATATGCCGATCCCTGCTCACATTACAGTTGCCCAGACCTTGCCAGCAGAAGTGGACTAAGTTGTGAAGACAGTATTGGCACAGCTTGCAAAGCTTACCTCCCCTGAGAAGTAAATTATTGTCCCCAGATAGGCCAATAAGAACGTTTCTCCCCCCACCCCCGAATCAAACTGACAGAGTCAACATCTCTGAAACAGAGTCAGTGGCTTATTCCAGTTTTCAGTTTTCATTGAAAACTATCCGGATGGTTATTTTCACACAAGTACAAATCCAAACAAGCTATGTGTACTCACAGGGTTTCTCAGCACCAATAAGTGCAGCAGTAGTCCCATACTAGGACCAAGGATTTGTTTAGCAAATTTGCTTCACTTTTATTCTTTGCTTCACTTTTATTATGAAATTCATCAGCTTTTGAGGACGCAGGCTGTCAAAGCTACAGTATACCTCAGCTGTGTGCCAGATGTGCACTGATGCCAGCCATTACAAGGACTGCTGAGCTGTTGCCAAGTCCAGGAGTTGGGACACGGAGGGCCCATGTCAGGGCGTCAGCCATGAGCAAGGTCATTGCCAAGGGCAAGCCTGGGTGGGCCCCTCCCAAGGGTTCACATCCCAGCAGGGACCCACTGCAGCTGCTTCTCCTTTTCGCTATTGCAACCTGCTTATTCTCCGGCCTCTGGATGGCCAAGACAATGGAAGTGGGGAGAAGGACGCACAGTAAATGTCTCCGCCTGCTCGCTTATCACCTCTGGGCCTATCAGACAAGCAAGTGAAAACGAGGAGGAGAAAAAGCAATAGCAGTGGATGACAATGATGCCGGCTGAATAGGGGACTTCAGACTTAGCAACATGATCAAGTTCAGCAGCACCAAGCAGCAAGCTTGCAAGAAAATCTGAGAGACCAGCATAACCACGGATAATACTGAATTTAAAAATTGAGGCTCAGGTACACAGGACAAAAGAAAAAAAGTACAAATTTGCATGTGCTAATGTCCATATGCTCTGAAGTCTCTGTGTGTATTGTTAAAGGAGATTCCAGGTGCAAATTTGGGCAGAAAGGTTCAAGGGAGGGAAAGCAGGAGGTGGAGCACATGTCGGCAAAAAGCCAGCAAAGTCAGGAGGATCTGAATAACAAAAGGTTTAATGTATTGCTTTTGATTCACCACCCTGATGAGGTTCAGCCATTAAGGACAGCATAAAGTAATTTCAGAAATCTTTTATACAATGTAAGCAATGTATGGCTTCAATGCCAGGCACTTTGGAATGAAACAAAACATCTGGGGGTTACAGTCTGATATAGCCACATTCTTTGCTTATTCTTTGTTAAGCACAAGTTGTTCGAAACTTAGATGTAAGATTATTGCTAAAATAGATACAATATTTGCTTTGCCTTTAAAGAGAACAGTCTAAACAATAAAAATGTCCTTTAATATGTAACATCTTATATACATCTGCCCAAAAGCAGGCAATAACCTGTATGGTTGCAAACTTCATGCCGGGTCACTACTGACACCACTGAGGAGCTATATTTGGCGATATGAACCCAGCCTAGAGATATGAACCCTTCCCTTTGGAGGCTTCCTATGAGATGCTTGAATGGTAATGTTGAATGGGCCCAGATAAACTTCTCAGTTAAAAGCAGGGTTTCTATCATCCCACATCCATCAGACTACAGACAAAAGCTGGTACATGTGAACTGCACAGTGAATATCCTTTTAATAGTGAGCCATTAGACACAGACAGATGGAGAGCTGCCACTTACACTATGGGGTAATGTAATTTCCAGCTTACACTCAAATACTTTGTTGCACTATTTTGTTACATGGCAAAATCAGGGGAATAGCATGGGTCTCCTTTGTTCAGCTCTTTCCTTCATAAAATCCCAGCTGATTTCTCACTGCTCCTGAATAAACAGGCTGGAAACAAGTGCAATCATGCACCATCTTAAAGCAGTTTTCTTTGCAGGAGGGTTGCCTAGATTTAGATTCCTGGCTTACTGAACTGAAAGGCAACAGAGGGTGCTGGCAGAGGAAACACACACACACACACACACACACACACCTCAGTGCCAGAGATGGGACAAAAAACAAAACAAAACCAAAAGCACTCCTTTGCCAAACACTAAGACCCAAATTGAGAGTCATCCAAAACTACTGAAATCTTGATGCTGGGCTTCCTTTTGGCACAATTAGTCAGCTGAATTGAAGCCAAAACATCAGTCAACTTTACTAATTTCAACTCTGGTCTGTGGTCCCGACTTAGTGAGTTTACATTTAATCTATCCTTAGTTGTGGATTGGTCTGTGGTTTACGGTATGTGTTGAAAGCGTGTAGTTCAAGTTTCTATTATAGTTTCTCCTATGGTCATTCACATGTGGATGAAAGACCATGAGGTTCAGGTAAACAGGGACAGGCAGCACATTGAGAACTAGAAGCTGGGACTTCAAGAGGGCCAACTTTGGCCAACTGAAGGCCAGACTGGGGAAAGTCTCCTGGGATAGGTTACTGGAAGGCAAGCAAATTGAGGAGGGGTGGATAGTACTCAAAAGGGATGTTTTGGAGGTGCAAGCCTTGACGATACCTCTAGTCAGTAAGGTGGGGAGGCGGAGGAGAGTGCCACCATGGATGCGAAAGGCGGTGGTTAGAGGGATTAGACGAAAGAGGAACCTCCGTAGGAAATGGGTACTGGGGCAAATAGACAAAAGGGTATACTGAGAGGAGGAGGCCTATTGCAGAAGGATTTTTCACAAGGCTAAGGCTGATTACAAGCTGAGACTTGCAAAGAATATCAAGATCAATAAAAAGGGCTTCTATCAACATGTAAATATAGCAAGAGGAAGGGGAGACAGGTAGTGGGACCACTTAATAAGGAGGAAGGGGATCCATTGACTGATGTGAGGGAACAGGCACAGATACTAAATGACTATTTTGCCTCTGTGTTCTCCCCAGAGCAGGACGGGGGAGACAGGCATGGGAGATTAGATGAGGTCAGGGACTTAGGGGCACAGACTAGAGTCACCCCCCTAGAAGTCGAGGAGCTCCTCAGGGCACTGGACATTACAAAGGTGCCAGGCCCTGATGGGTTGCACCCAAGAGTACTTAGAGAGTTGGTAGGGGTTCTCTCACACCTGCTGGCTTCCATTTTTGAGGCCTTGTGGAGAACGGGTGAAGTACCAGAGGACTGGAGGGTGGCATTGGTGGTCCTAATTTTCAAAAAGCGTAGTAGAAGAGACATAGGGAATTACAGACCAGTTAGCCTTACATCCATTGTAAGAAAAACAATGGAAAGGCTCATAATAGCGAGAGATCTAGTGATGATAGATAGGGAAGGGAGGCTGGTGGCCACACAACACGGCTTCTGCAAAAACAGGTCCTGCCAGACAAACCTTGTGGAATTCTATGACAAGCTTTCAAGGTGGCTAGACAGAGGGGACGCAGTGGATGTGGTTTACCTGGATTTCAGCAAGGTCTTTGACAAAGTGCTCCATGATATCCTGGCTGAGAAACTGAGGAATTTTGGGATAGACCAATGCACTGTGCAATGGATTAGGGTATGGTTGACTGACCGAAAGCAGAGGGTAACCATTAGTGGGGAATCATCAGGATGGCAGCCAGTGACAAGTGGGGTCCCCCAGAGTTCTGTCCTGGGACCGATCCTGGAAGAAGGGATGAACAGTCTGCTGATCAAATTTGCAGACAATACTAAAACAGGGGCAGTGGCCACAACTAAGGAACAGGTACTCCAGATCCAAAAAGATCCGGACAGACTATGGAAGAGGGCAGGAGACAACAGGATGGCATTCAATGTGGATAAGTGCAAGGTCTTGCACTTGGGGCATAGGAATGGGTGTCATAAGTACAGGTTAGGGGACAAGTGGCTGGAGAGCAGCACTTGTGAAAGGGACCTCGGGGTACTGGTTGACTGCAGGCTAAACATGAGTCAGCAGTGTGATGCAGTGGTCAAGAGGGCGAACGCCACCCTTGGTTGCATAGCCAGAAGTGTGGCTTCTGGATCAAGAGAGGCATTACTACCACTATATACAACTCTGATGCACCTGCAACTGGAGTATTGTGTTCAGTTTTGGGCCCCTCATTACAGGAAGGATATAGCCAGGTTAGAGTCAGTGCAGCATAGGGCTGGAAGGATGGTGGTTGGATTGCAGGAAAAGCCGTATGAGGCAAGACTAAGGAACTGGGGCTTTCAGCCTGGAGAAGAGGAGACTCCAAGGGGATCTGTTAGCGTCATATAGGTATGTGAGGGGGTGTCACATGGAGGTGGGTAAAAACCTGTTCTCCCCTGCAGAGGAGGGCAGGACATGCTCCAACAGAGCCAAGCTCAAGGAACCAAGGTTCCATTTGGATGCCAGGAAGCACTTCCTGACAGGACCCCAGGGTTATGGAATGGGCTTCCATGGGAGGTGGTTGAGGCCCCATCAGTGAAGGTGTTCAAGGATAGGCTAGACATGTACAGGTTAGGCATGTCATAAGTGGAGCCGGCTAGAGCCAGGAGTCAGACTAGATGCCCCAGGAGGCCCTTTTTGATTTGCTCTGTTTCTATGTTTCTATGTTAAACAGGGAATGTGTGAATGGTCCTGCCCCAGAGACAACTGTGGGGTCTGCATATGTGTAGAGCTATTCAAATATGATTGGTAGTGTCTGTCAGCCTTACCAAAGGAGAATGCATGGGATGGAAATAACCCATACTGCCTGGCAGATATAAACAATATCCTTTCCAGCAGTTTGATATATCTACATGTGTACATTGGATTTGGGCCTCAGCCTACACTGTAGGTGAAGGAGAAAAGTACGCAATTCAAACTATGTTGGGTCACAAACAACAACCCGTCCTTATTATCCACACATTTCAAAATCATTCTTCCATAGTTTAGGAAGGCATCTGAAGGAAAGAAAAGGAATTTCCCAGGGCATAGACCTCCAATATATGCATGCTACTTTTCAAGATAGTGCTCCAAATTCTATGAGAATCAAAACTTTAGATGTTCTGCACAAAGAGAAGATGCAACCAGACTGTCAAAGTAGCAGCCACTCATATGTACAAACTGACATTTTCTGATACTTAGATGAGAGATCATTAGAGCACTAACTAACCTGGATAACAAGATGTGGGCAAGATACTGTTTTGAAAGGAAAAGGACTGTGATTACCCTTGAAAGAGATAAAGAGGCAATGTGTTCATGGAATGACACAATAGTTTTAAAATTGCCACCTGTCGACCAGTTGTTTCCCTTTTTGGAAGAGTTAGTTAAGTAGCAAAATGATCACATTGCCATGATCCAGCAGGACCAGCTATTTAAGTCACCTTATTGAGGTAGGATATTTCTGGTTTGTTTTTGTTTAATGGCATGGGAATTAAGGTCACATTTGGCCTCACCTCAAGCAGCAGGATGCTGTCAATGCTGCAGACACTGGTGGCTGCTGCTAAAACTGGCCATGACCTTTACGGCAGTAGATAAATCTGAAGTGAGCTCCTGCAAGCATTTTCAAGAGCGCACATACACTAGCATATTACTAAGTGGCGAGTCATTCCGGTTTGTTACTTCTGAGTCTTTGTTACATGGTTACCAGCCTTTCTGAACTCAAGGACTCATTTCAAAATTTAAGAAGCTGCTGTTGCCACTAGCACAAAATGCCTTTTCGGTGGACCACCACTTTGGCAGGGACCTGTCTCATCTATGGATCTTAGGCTATGTCTTGTTTGGCAAAACCTTTTTTTGCATGTCCTATTGGATACTGCACAATCTCATTAATAAGGGATTATTCAATTCAGCTGAATGCTGGCAGTGCAATGCAGCACATGCTTCTTTTAAACATATGCTTTTGCAGTGTCTAGTAGTTGCTGCTTTTGGGTGCCTTCAGTTGTTTATCTAATTCATTATGTTGCACAGATGCCTTTGTACTGGAACAATCATTAAGTTACTTTAAAAGCTTATTTTTTTTACCTTTTCATGGAAATTAACAAATGGAAATGGATTCTCTATGTGACTTTTTGACAGCTAAAAGACTGTTAGTACAAAGTTGGAAGAATAAACACTCACATCCTATAATGCAATAGATTGAGGACCTTTAATATGAACTGGTGGCACATAGACACTGACTTCAAATGGATGCTGATTCAGATCTTTTGCTTGCTTTTGTTGAAGAGTACGTATAGCTGCCAGAAAGCCATATGCATGCCATACAAATTCCTGTACATTTATTAAAGACCTGGAAAATGTGCATTTTTAAAATGCAAGTTCCCTTAATGGTGGTGCTTTTATGGGCCACGTTAGTGATGCCTGCTCAATTAAGTATGATTTTACTCAGAGGCTTGACGTGGCAACATCAGACACCAAGCAGAGCCTGATGTTCGCACTTGTGCGTGCATGCTATCGGAATAGTCTCCTAGTATATGCAGCTCTCTTAAGATGCAGCACAAATTTGTTAGCCGCACACCACTTACCATGGAACACACCTTTTGAAGACAGGTGAAAATACAAGAGAGGAAGCACTTCTTCAGTTATGTTGTCAGAGACTGAGAAATATGGTTGAGACTCTGGTAAGCACATCCCAATCCCACGCTAGTGTTAATGTGTTCCAGTTCCTCTAAGCGTAATATTCCAAGTAAATAATGTAAAGACTAATACCTGTTGCATTTGGAAGGAAGGATATACTTCCACACAGAACACCTGCTATCTGCAATCATTTGGGTTATAGTCAGAAGGGTGAAATTTTTTGAGTTTATTTTTAATTGATGAACTTATGAAATCCATGTTTTTTTAAAAAAAAGAGAGAGAAAGAACTTGAGTTTTTATTTTTAAATGAATATGGAAAGAAAGCACAGCTAATGGATCCATCCATGCACCCAACCAGAGGGCTTTGAATGCTTAAGCTCTTTTATGTGTGGATTTGAATTGCTGTATATGCACACAATTCTCTGGAACTAAATTAGAGGTGCTCCCATGTTTTTCTGACACCTGTGTGACAGGTAGGTGCAAGATGATCCTCCCCTGGTTGGTAACATCCATGTCTATTGAATTTGGCTAGTGTAAATGGCAGAGAATTTAATTCTGTTCGTTTTTTGCTAACCATTCACCAGAATATTCATATTTCTTCATAAATAGGACCAAAAGAACATGAATCAACCCTGAATGTAGGAGAAAGCAAAAATACATGTTTTGTCTGTCTCTAGGTCACGTAATTGGTTTGGCAAGCAGATGGTTCTTTGCAAAAGACAAAGGTACTTACAATAGTACCCTGAATTCATGGACTTGCAGCCACTAGAGAAAAGCAAGGAGCAATGAAGAACACTTCATAGCTGACAGGAGATAAAAGTACGCAGGCTATTGTCCTCCGCAGGACTGCAAGTGCCGCCTATTCTTTTGCTTAGAAATGGGAAATGTCAAAAATGTCAGTGAATACACAGGGCCTGCATTTTGACATCCTGAGTAGAAAGTTCTAAACTAGCATATTTTCTGGTGCAGTTGCTTTTCACAGCTGGGATGATTTTGACATGGCTGTGCCATCTTTCAAAAATACACATTTCCTGAATTCATTTTGTTGTTATATTTTTATTGTGAGTTTCAGAATTGGAACCAAAACCTAAAACAAAAATAATTGTAAAAAATGAAACAAAACAGTCGGAAATGAAAGAGTTCTCTGAAAACTCTTGTGGCACTTCTGGAAAAATAAAGGTTGCTTGAATTGGGTCAGACTTGCATTCTGCGATCTTCAATGGCACAAGCCACATTTTTCCAAGCTCTTCTCTACAATCTTCAGAGCTACATTATTATTAGGGCAAAGTGGAAGCAGAGAAAGAAAGGAGCTAAAAAGATAAAACCTCTGGAAGTTTCTCCAGCAAGTTTAAATGTGGCTTCATCATACTGCTGCCATAAAAACAACAAAAAATGACCATATGCATGCAGAAGAGGCTTGTTCTTTGAAATCAATGATCTTGAAAATACTTCATCAGTGGAACAAAACAAGGTGTCACCCGCTGAGTCAGACCAATGCTCTGGTTACACCAGTGCTGTTAACATAGACTGGCAGTAGCCATCCAAGGAATTTTTCCAGTCTTATCTGGAGATGCTGAGGAGTAAGTCTGCAACCTGCTTGCAAAGCAGGTGCTCTGTCCCAGGACGGTGGTCAGATTTGTCATGGCTTCTCATACTTTCCATATACTAGGAACAGCACACATGTTGCAGAGATTGAGAAGGAAGCCTAGGCCTGAAGTTTGGGGACAGTCTCTTGAGGCCAGAAGGCAAGTGGTAGGTGGGGAAACATGATTTGGCTAAACTTGAAGATGTCAAGGGCTGCAGCTTGTGGATTACATTTTTCAGTAACATCTGAGCACATACAAGGAGACCAGAGAGCAAGCCATTACGTTCAGAGACTAAGGGAAGGTTTGTTTGCTTAAAAATGTATTCTGTGCTGTCTGTGCAGTAGTGGAGCTGAATCTTATACAATAGAGAGCTAGTGGTTCTTTAAGAAGTCCTAACCTCTAGTTTACCTAGCAGTGTGTCCTGCTGGTGTAACAGGATAAAAGCGAGTACAGTGTAAGTAGTAGACATGTAAATGTCTTAGCAGCACTGGTGGATCTTAGAAAGTACGTGCTATTTTAACATTCATGGTTCATTTTATTTTAAGCTTCTGAAAGAAGCGTTGTTCTTTTAAGTATTTCTACCAGTCTCCCTATACTCACTATCTATTAGCTATCAGGACTGACATACACTGAACTAACTCTATTGGTTAACACCACTTAGATTTAGATTGAATTATACTCTCGCCTTTGAAAAGAATGTACGTTTATGGACAGTTTAAGCATTAATTCCAAATTTCCTATCTTTCACTGGCAAAAAAACCAGACTCCTGCCATCATTATGATTCTTGTTTTCACTTGGACTCCAGTCTGTTTTTATTAGCCAAAGGGGAAAATATTTAATGTGGAAATATTTTTTTTTCTTGCAAGTGTTGACATGACAGGAGTGGGGGGGGGTTGCATGTGTGTGCATGCACATGCATGCATGCTTAAGCACAACACAGGGATATGTGAAGTCCACAGACAATCCTTAAAATCTGATTTTTAAAATTGCTCTGTATGGATAAAAATTAGAGCTAAGCATTCTTTTCTGTTAACAGTTAGGAAGCTAGCTATCAGATCAATGTATATCACTTTTTGTAGACAGTCAGGGCACAAGGGAAATAAATGCATAGGCAGTCTTAGGTCAGTATACTGTTAGCACCATTTTAATACAGATAGGAATTAAGTGCAGTTATAATTAATACAGAAAGGATATTAGGCAAGGACTTTGGAACATGGGCAACTGTGAAGCTGCTTGGAATTGTCCGGAATACACATTAGGTAAATTGTGAATTATACCAAATATGAGATGAATTTAATCCATAAAGGAAACCACAGCCTTGGAATAGCTGAGTGGAACTGTCAGAGACAGGACTCTTTGGAGGATGTTCATGCATGGGGTTGACATTGATCAAAGACAGCTTGAGGGCACATGGCAACAATAATGCATAGCCAGCATGTTATAGTAGTTAAGAGCATTGGATTGGAACTTGGGTGATTCAGATGCTAGTTCCCACTCAGCCATGAAGCTTGGTGGGTGGTTTGGGCCAGTCACAAACTCTCAGCCTAACCCCCCTCACATGGTTTTTATTGTGTGGATAAAATGGAAAGAGAACTGTACTCTGCCCTGCGTTTCTTGCAAGAAGAAGAAAGGTGGGCTAGAAATAATTTGAAGAATAGAAGAGTTGGAAGGGGCCATGAAGACCATCAGGTCCACCCCCTGCTGTTGCAGGACACCCATTTACACCATCCCACTCAAATAACGGTTGTCCATTTCACCTTGAATGTCTCTAGTGTGAGCCCACCACCACTCTAGGCAACCGGTTCCACCGTCATATTGCTCTGGCAGAGAAGAAACTTCTCCTGATAGCTAGCCTGAATCTGGGTTGTTGCAATTTGAACTGATTGTTTTGTGCTCTACACTCTGGCATCATCAAGAAGAGATCCTGATCTTCCTGTTTGTGACAGCCATTAAGGCACTTACAGAGGGATATCATGTCACCCTCAGTCTTCTCTTTTCAAGGCTGAACATGCCCCATTCTCTCAGCCTTTCATCATAGGGCAGTGTTTCCAAACCCTGGATCATTTTTGTTGCCCTCTGCTAACAACAAATTAGAAAGGACCCTTTCTAATTTACCTGCATATTTCTTAAATGCCTTTTCCCCTATTTTCCCTCCCGCCCCCTGAGATCGGCAACAGAAGCCCTCATCCGGGAACCCTCTGTGAAAGACGTTAGGAGACAGAGTACCCGGAGGAGGGCCTTCTCTGCGGTGGTGCCTCGACCATGGAATGTGCTCCCCAGAGAGATCTGCCTGGCACCATCACTATATGTTTTTTGGCACCACGTCAGGACATTTTTATTTAATCAATATTTTAATATGTATTAATGGTAATTGAATTTTATTGTTAGTATTTTATTAATTACAGCCAGCATGGAATAGTCAGTTTATCTATTTTATTCTGATTTATGTTCTAAGCCGTCTAGAGACGCAAGTAATGGACGGCGTTACAAATTTTATAAATAAATAAATAAAAATAAATCTGGATGCCCAGAACTGGACACAGTATTCCAGATGAGGTCTGACCAGTGAGGAATATAGTAGAACTACTACTTCTTGTGATTTGAAAGTAATATTTCTGTTAATGTATTCCAAAATAGTACTTGCCCTTTTTGCAGCTGCATCACATTGTTGGCTCTTATTTAGCCAATTAACTATTACTGTACTACTAATAAAGTTATTTCATCCAAAGAAAAGTAATTAAGGGTGCAATCCTATTGATTGTGCTCTTACTGCTCAGAAGCGCCTGAAGCTCCTGAGATATCTATGCCCTGGTAGGCAGTCCATCCAGTGAAAATGTTTTGGAAAAGGAAGAGGGAAAAAGGGAAGGTGGAGGAGGCTCAGAATAAGTAGTATCCTGGCCTCTCAAGTCCTAACCCCAATCCATTTCCTCATCTCTGAGTTTAAGCATCCAACCTCGGAAATGCATCTGGCATTGCTCTTTCCATGCTGGCTGCAAGTAGGCATGAGAGCAGGGGGTCACATCTTTTACTGCCTTCTTTGAGATCAGCAAGCAGCCTCCGACTTCAAAGGGGAAAGATCTGAGCTATCCTAGGATGCTTATCTAATCACCATCTCATTGCTCTCTAAGGAGGAATCTTCTGCATGTTTAGACAGAAAGAAATGGCTCACTGGAGAATGTTGGAAATTGTAGGACTTCTTTCTTTCTAAACATGTATGCAACTGTGTCATAAATAATTCTAAAGGGGAGGATCCCAAGTTAGCAGTAGCCCTTCACAGCAAGTTTGAAGAGACGATGGGAAAAGGCAAGGAGGAAGAACTGCCATGGCATGAGTTGAAGTCTGCTTGTGTGACACTGGAAGTTGGCCATACCTTATTATAACTGTAACTTTGTGAAGAACTAGGAAGAGGAAACTATGCATCAGATTTAAAATTTTAAATCCTTACTAATGTGAATAAATGACCTGCTATGACTAGCTTGATTTTACATTAAAATCACTTTGATATTGATTCATTTCTTTTACAGGATTTCATCCCTTGCTTTAAAATGTATTTTATTATATTGTGCAGATGAGTCAAGGAAATCATTCTCAGATCTCTGCTAACTATTGATTCTGCAAGTCACCGCTAATCCTAAATTTACCTGTGCTATTAAAGTGGAACCAATTTGAATACCTGAGTCCTTATGTCTATTTAGTGATTTGAATTCATTTCTATACTACCCAATAGCCAAAGCTCTCTGGGTGGTTTACAACATATAAATATAATATAAAATACAAACAGCAATAAAAATATCATTACCACACAAAGTAAAACCAAATTTAAACCAAATGTTAAAAAGCTACAATAGCTTAAATCGTAAGACCTATTTAAGCAGTTAACAAAGCCCCGATATAATAGTAACTAATTAAATGCCTTGTGGCAGAAGACAGTCTTATCCTGGTGTCAAAAGAGATTAAAGTTTGTGCCAGGCAGACTTCAGTGGGGACCATGTTCCATGACTGGGGGCACCAATGAAAAGGCCCTTCGTTCTGTGATCACCAAAGAAGCCTCCCTTACAGGTGGCAATTCGAGACAGACCTCAGAGTTTGTCTGGCTAGATTGCACTTGGAAGAGGCGTTGCTGTTCCAGGCCATGTAGGACTTTATAGGTTAGCCAACACCTTGAATTTAACTGAATCATACAAACCCCCAGTGCAAGCAAACTTGAACTGATACTACATGTTCAGACAAGCTATGCAAAATACTTATCCACCTTTTGTTTTTGGTTTTAACACTACTTGTAGTTAAATTGTTCTTTTTAGACAATCATACATTGTCCTAGAAACAGAATTCACAAAATACTAAGGAAAATGCATGACCTAGGTGGGGTTTTTTAAATCATGTGATTATGTCACCTGATGCTGTGGCATGCACATTGTGTTCATCAAGACAAATTAATGGAAAATAAATTAAGTATGAATGAATGTACACATTTTTAAGGGCAAACATCAGCAACAAACATTTCCCCTCATTCTTCCATACCCTCTGAAATCTGCATTTTAAGGTTTAAATACATCATATTTTAACATCTTAGTACTCAGTTCTTTAAGAATTACTATTTTACTTTCAGCATTTGACATCTTGGACTTCTGCACTCAGGGGTTTGAATTACTACAACTGTTACTGCCGTGTTTCAATTGCATTATCATGTGCCTAGGAAAAATGAGCTATGAGAAAGAAGGCACTTGCATTCCAGTAGCAACAGAAAGAGAGAGTTGGCAATGCAGACCTTCCTGGTTCTCCTCCATCCCACAGTAACTGAAGTAGTCATGTCAACTTATCCTCAAGTCAAGTTGAGCTGTTGCTAAATACCAGGTCAGTGCATAACAAATCATTGATTTTCTCTGCTCATAAAGGAAGGAACCCAGCTGATATTGACTACTGAGACCTGGACAGACAAGCTTGAAAGAACTGAGCTCTGCTGCCTAGGTTTTTGGTTTACCACCAATACAGGCTCAATGGCTGCAGGGCAGGGGTGGAGAAGTGGCCAAGGTCAACATTATCTGTCCAAATTCCCTCTTCCTGACTAGGAGATCTATCAAGTCAGACATCAGATTCAATTGTCTGAATCTACTGTTGGCCTCGACAGGCAAACTGGAATTTCTGTAGCTAAACCATCCACTCCGGTGTCCAATCTCTAAGTGAGTTGTCAGAGGTGGTCTCACACCACCTGAAGAATTATTAGCCCAGAGAGCCTCAATAACCATGATAAGGCAATCAGGATTTCATGACCCTGGAACTATCCCTAACTCTCAACAGCCCTACACATGTGGCAGGTTGTATGCTGGACCTGGCATTTGCGGTGAGATGAGAAGATTCTGTGGTGGCCATTTTATCTCAGCTGTACCATTACCTGGATGGATGCTGCATTTTAAACACTGGATATTAAGTTTTGAATGGATGTGCTCTTTGCTTGTTGGCTTTATTTTTGCTATCCATAGTTTACCGTGTTTCTATTTTTACTACATTATGAACCACATGAGGACAAATAAGTTGAATGCCTTAAATGTATAACTACATACATGTCTACTTGTGAAATAGAGAAATCAAGATAAAAGCACTGGAAACTTCATTATGAAATGTGTTCACTTTGACATGGCTACATCTGTGATATATTACATCCAACCTTAAATGATTGGCAGGGATAAAAACCGAGCATATCAAATCTGTCTTCAAGGCCAGCGCTGCCATGAGGCAAAGTGCATGAGTGCTCAGGCAGTAGATACTGTGAGCAGGGAACAACAGCAAGAGCACCCAGCTGTGGAGGCCAGAGTTGTGTGTGCCGTGCAGCCCGTGCATCGCCTAAGTGAGACTCAGGCGCAGTGTCCCATTGCCAGTGGGCAAGCGAAGTTCAGTCAGACCAGCTTTTCTAGGGATCTCTACATATCCCAAGCAAAAATAGCTCTTGCCCTTATAATGGAATTGTGTAGCTGTTAATGGACAAAAGGCAGCATTCACAGGGTCACCACAGCCTCCTGAGGCTTAAAGACGCTCCAGTGGTCTGCTTGACTCTGAACCAGCACAGAACCCATGAACTAGGGTTGTAGGTGGTTGTTAACCATGCCAACAATACATCCTCCCTATGATCAGACAGCTTAACAAGCTACAGTCATGGCTTTAATATTCCAAGTGGCCATTCATGCATGCCCTGGTGGGCTGATTGATGTGCACACTGGCTCAGAGAGATGAAAGGAGAGGTAGGAAAGGGTGTCCTTTCTAGACTCTCCCACGGAAAACTACTGCTTTCACATCACTTCACGGTAAGGCTAAACTTAGGCCTTCCTCAATTTCTTAGCATCCTGCATCTTAATGTACCCATTTTCCCTTTTTTACACTTAGCTAGGACAACATTCAAACATTCTTGATATATTTATGTATCAAGTCAAAATCTTGTCTTGCGTCTTTCAAGCTCTCGTCTCTACAGTAACTGTCCTCCCCTGTGGAAATGACACTATTAATAAAGCTGCTCTCAGCAAAGACTCTCCCTGCCCAAGGAACTGTTTTTCCACCATGAGTGATGACACTTAGAGTTTTGAAACTATCACTTGCTTAATAACTTTCCATCCATTATTTTTGGATCAAATCCATGGAAACAGAATGTGAGAAGTGAAATCTAACGAGTCTCTTTGAGAAAGGATAGAGAGCTTCTGTTATTTCATTTCAGTCCTAGGAGTTTCAACTTCTGGCACGTCCATCGCATTTCCAAGGGGTAACCAAAGGTTTGTTTGGGAGAGGGGGGCGTTCTTCTTCAATTTTGTCATACTGTATAGCACATTTCATCAATTAAAACACAACTTTGGCCTAATGATTAAAACAGGGGCATGGACAAGGGCTGTTGCCGTAAGATTCTTCCTTGATAAAGGATATTTAGTTTGATAGAGGTAGGATTTATTCAATAGCACAGGAATACCAATACCCATGAAAGTTGCTAGTTATGCAACAAAACTTGTGGGCATCATGAGAAAATGCTTCAGTCATGTAACCACAGGTTTTAGGAAGTGACAAAGAAGATGAAACATACATACCCCCAGATGCTTACAGTATCGGTGTCCTAGTGAAGTAAATGAACATAAACACATTGAAACAAGACTTCAGCATCCCTTCCTAAGAGTGTGGCTCTTAATGTGTATAAATGAGATTCAAACTGGGTGTGCTGGCCACAGAACCATCTCTTCAAATCTGGGTTTGTCCCACTCACATGTAACTGGGTTTCTGTCATGGTGCACATGGACACCACTCAGTGCCCAGCAAGGCATCCTGCCCTTCCTGAATTATTTTCTTTAAAATTTACAATTAAAACAGGGAGGTTGACCTGCTTCAAAGCTGACTGCCTTTGGCCCAGTTTTCTTTTGGTTCAAAACACTGTTCATTTGTTGTTTGTTTGTTTTGAAGTTCAGACATTCACTTCTTCCTGGAAGTCAGGTTCCTGGGGAGTTTACTTTTCTTTTAGTTTAAAGAATCTGCCTACTGGAAAATGGGGTTTTTGTGTCCATGGAAACCATTTTACGAATCTGCATTGCCCCCCTCCCACCCCATAGCAGCCATTTTGTGAGAATACTCAAAACACTGAAAATCTCAGATAAGCCCAGTGGTCCAAAGATGTTTGAGGCCCCTAGCATATAAAGTGTGTAACAAGTTGGGGAGTCCTCTGCATACACTCCTGCAGCCTGGGTATACTTCTTTCAATTGGGCCCAGTTCCAGTATGACAGCCAAGCTGTGTTAAAAGCCATAGGGGTGGACAAAGCATGGTAAGGCACATGATACATCATGTAGACTTCAGCATTCCTCCTCAGTGCCTGCTTTGCTGTTTTTAAAATATAAATAGACAGTACCAAAATAACAATTAAAATGGCAGCTATAATAGCAATAGAGGGCTACTTTTGACTTTTTGATGATCTGTAGGCACTACAAAATACTGAAAGAGTTGAAATTAATTAGCAAACAAGTTAAACACATTAATTTAGACTGGTTGAGTGCTCCAGTGCTGCTTCATATGCCTCTTTCCCAATACTTGATTTTAGAATTTGTTTAACTGGGCGGGGGGGGGGGGGCAGTGCACATGTTACACAACCCCGATTCATAGGACTATAGGTTTACTTTATTTATGAATGGTGCATATCAAGTGTAGGTAAAGCATAGAAAAAGAGTGCACCAAACAAAACAAACCCAAAACTCAAGTGGATAGTGCATGTCAGTTTTGCATATGTTATGGAGTGTGTTCCATCCCATTTTTGTTTCTATATGCCAGTCAAAAAACAAAACCACATTCAAATTCTCATTTACTTACATTGTTCTGTGGTAGTCCAAGGGCTAACTTTAAAGTTTCTATGACTCCTCCTCCTCCTCCTCTCCTTCCAGTGGCAAATGGGCTTTCTAGATGCTTGCAGCAACTATATAACCTGTGGTTTAGAAAAATGCATTTAATATATCACAATGTTACAAGAGAGATACAATGTTAAAATGACTTGTAATAATGTTAGTCATGTGAAATCTGGACATTTCCATTCCAGTCCACACATTAGTCTGGGATGTGCAGTTTACTTTGTAATAAAGAACTAATGAAATCCTACAGCTCCCCTAATAGGTGTATAGTTGCAAAACAGTGGAGAAACATTTTGAAGCAAGATATAAGTCCAACAGTGCTATCTTGCAGTGAATTGGCATTTGCATAGTCCTCAGCTTCCCTGCAGTTCGCACTGGGTGCCAGCCCAAAATCTGTTCCAGGGGATTGGGGAATTTCCAGAACAGACTCCAGGAGGCCATGGGTGCTACCAAGGTCCAAACTCCTTGAGATCTGCAATGAAATAAAGGCAGGCTATCAATGGCACATCGTGAAGCAACTCAGTGGATCTTGCACAAAACACAGATTATATACAATCACTTCATTTATCTGAATAGCTAGAGTTCTTTTAGTAGTCAGACATTTGAATGATAAGTGCACTATTCACACAGGATTTTTTCAGGCCTACATGGGAGGGACACTTAAAAGTAAGTTTTGAAAATGGATACTGCACCACATTTCTGGGATTAGTTTACTTTTGCTGTATACACTATATTATTAGGTATTGTGATCTTAGAAGTAGGTGCATATTATCGAATTAGGCATGCCTATGTCAAATCATCACTAAGCAGCCATACTTTCTTATTAGATAATTTCCTTTTTCCTTTTGAGAACTCTAAGTCTGACCCATTCAGAAAACCAGCAAACTTTAATGAAGAAAAAAACTACCACATTCTAGACCTTCTTGTTCATATACAGAAATATGACCTCATATTTGTTACAGGATAGGAATTGCTTCCCAAAGTTAATTTAAGTAAAGCTGAAAGCTAAAATGTAACTCAAGTTCCACCCATGACATTCAGAATTTTGAATGCACTTCAAGGATCTTTCAAAATAAAAGAAATTATATTTAAAGATGGTGAAGGTTGGCTCATTGTCTTTTATAAATCAGGTAACCAAGCATCATCTTAATGGTATTGACTGCAAAGTGGATCAATAGAAATGTTGGGAAGCTGCCAGTTGAGAAGCCAGCTGCCTGATTTGCTGACTTAAAGAAGGTTTCTCCCAGAATGTTGGGCTGTTGCTGTGGGTGTCATTTCTAATCTTGTCTTAGAAGTATTGCCATTCACCAAAACTGAGGAAGATTTGAGAAGAAAAAGGCAAATGAGACAGAAATGGTATTCTGATCATTTCTTGTCCCCTTTCCAGAAAACCCACCTTGGTATTTGGCTGACCTAATTCATCCATTTTGTATAAAATTTATTTTTATTGAAAAATATATATTTGCATTCTGACTTTTAGTATCTATTTTAGTTCGAAGTAGGGACTGTTGCTGGAAGAGAAACAAAATATTAAATATAAATAAAGAAAATAATAAAAAGCAGTGACTCTTTTACTCTTTCATTGAGTCAGATCTCTAAAAATACGAAATAGTCTCTCTTCTTATAATTCAGTAAGTTTAAACCAATAAGTTTAATTCTCCTTAAGTTGTTGCAGTCACTCAGGCAAACTAACTGCCCTAACAAGAGTTCATCTTGTTTGAGGTGGGGGGAGGGATCCTCTCCCTCCTTATCTGTTCTCTCAATCAAGTCAAGTTGCACAATATTTTTCCATGCCAACTCAATTTTATCTCACTGGGAGCAAAGAGTGACAATGTGATTCTGTCCTTGGTGAACAGGAGAAGACTCAACATCTCATCTGTATACAAGGTCTGTGTACTTCCACACTTCAGGGCTGACACTAAGCATGGAAGAGTCAAAGCTGCCAACACTACAGGAAAAGACATAAAGCCTCACAGAACATCCTGGAGCAAGAATCAAAGTCAGGCCAACACAGCTTCCCACACGCATTTCCATCAAAAGTCAGAAAAATTATCAAACACAAAAAAACTCAGAAAGTCACTTGAAAACCACATGCCTTCCTAAAGCATAGAATCATGGAACAGTAGAGTTGGAAGGGGCTATGAAGGCCACTGGGTCCAAGCCCCTGCTGTTGAAGGACACCATGTTACACCATCACACTCAGATGGTTGCTCAGTTTCTTTTTGAATGTGTCTAGTGCGAGAGAGCCCACCACCTCTCTGGACAGCTGGTTCCACTGTCATATTGCTCTGACAGTGAGGAAGCTTTTCTTGATGTCCAGCCTGAATCTGGGTTGTCGCAACTTGAATTGATCATCTACATATTGTCAACCCTCTGCATTCTTGAAGGACCTGAAACCATATCCCTTCTTCATCACATACCCATTGTCTATCATTCCCTCCAATGGCCATCAATTGGAGGGATGGTTGGGGGCAATGGACGTTGCAGCGGTGGGGGTTTAATGTAGGGTGGGGGTGTCCGCGTAGAAGGAGGGATAGTTGGTTGACACCTGTCCCTCCTTCTGGCTCTACCTCCAGCCAGAGGGTTCCAGGTAGTCTTGTCGACCGTCTCCCGGGCCTGACGGTGCTGCTGCTTAATGCCAGGTCAGTCCACAGCAAATCGTCCCTCATCCATGACCTGATTGTGGATGAGGGGGCCGACCTGGCTTGCATAACAGAGACCTGGGCAGGAGAGGGGGGATGTCGCCCTCTCTCAAATGTGCTTGCCCAGGTATCTAGTTCAGCACCGTCCACGCCTGGAGGGGAGGGGGGGTTGCTTTGGTTTACCAAGCCTCCATCTCCCTCACGGGGCTTCCAGTCCCCTCGAGGCTGGGGCTAGAGTGCCTCTACTTGGTGTAGGGCGACCAAAACAGATTGAGGATTCTGTTGGTGTACCGTGCACCCTTCTGCCCAACAGACTCCCTGCCTGAGTTGACGGAGACCATCTCGGACCTGGTGTTGAAGACTCCCAGGATGTTGGTCCTGGGGGACCTCAATCTCCATGCCGAGACTGTTCTGATCGGGGCAGCTCAGGACTTCATGGTCTCCATGGCAGCCATGGGGCTGTCTCAACATGTCATAGGCCCAACCCATGAACATGGACACACTCTGGACCTGGTTTTCTCAACGGGACAGGAAGAGGGTGGTCTGAGGGTGAGGAATTTGTGTCTGACACCCCTGTCATGGTCAGATCACTTCCTCGTGAGATTTGTGCTCGAGAGTGGCCTTTCCCTCTTTAAGGGTGTGGACCCGATTGTGTGGGTCTGCCCCCGGAGCCAGATGGATCCGGATGGATTCCTGAAGGCCCTGGGGGAGTTTCCAGTAGACAAGACTGGTGTTCCTGTCGATGCTCTGGTCGAACTACGGAATGGGAAAATGACCAGGGCTATTGACATGATCATTCCCAAGTGTCCTCTCCCGCCGGGCAGAGCCCACTCTTCCCCTTGGTATACACCTGAATTGCAGGTGATGAAGCGGGTTGGGAGACATCTAGAGCATAGGTGGAGGAAATCACGGGATGAATCTGACCGAACACACTTAAGAGTCCATTATCAGGCCTATGCTGTGGTGGTGAGTGTGGCGAAAAAGAATTTCTTCTCCGTTTCCATTGCCTCCTCACAATGCCGTCTGGCAGAGCTCTTTCGGGTGGTACAAGGGCTGGTTCATCCTAGCCCTAAGAAAGATCCGGTACCACCCTCAAAGGCCCATTGTGATGACTTTGCCAAGCATTTTAGGGAGAAGATCGCTCAGATTCGTCACAAGCTGGACTCCACTAGTTACCCAGAGGCTTCTGGGGAGATACCAATGTCACCGCCTGGTCCAAAATTGATGGATGAGTTTCAGTTACTGCGGCCTGATGCTGTTTGGCAAGGTGCTTGGACAAGTACGTCCCACCACTTGCCTATTGGACCCTTGCCCATCTTGGCTAATTAACAATGCCAAGCATGGGATAGGGACCTGGATACTGGAAGTGGTTAACGCCTCTCTGAGGGATGGCTGGGTACCTGCCCCTTTAAAGGAGGCGCTAGTCTGACCAGACCTGAAGAAGGCATCCCTGGATCCAGAGATGGCCACTAATTGTAGACCAGTGGCCAACATCCCGTTTCTGGGCAATGTGTTGGAGCGGGTGGTGGCAAGACAACTCCAAGCACTCTTGGATGAAACTGATTATCTGGACCCATTTCAGTCTGGCTTCAGAACCGGGTACGGTACTAAATCTGCCTTGGTCGCCCTGTACGATGACCTGTGCAGGGAGAAAGGCAGGGGGAGCGCGTCCCTTTTGGTTCTCCTGGACCTCTCAGCAGCTTTCGATACCATCAACCATGGTATCCTTCTGGGTAGGCTAGCGGGATTGGGGGTCGGAGGCACTGCCTTGCAGTGGTTCCACTCCTATCTCAACAGCCGATTCCAGAAGGAGATGCTGGGGAACTATGGCTCTGCGCCATGGCAGTTATGCCATGGAGTACCAGAGGGATCCATTTTGTCCCCTTTGCTATTTAACATCTTCATGAAACTGCTGGGAGAGATCATTAGGAGGTGTGGGCTGTGGAATCATCAGTATTGCACCAATCCAGGTGAGGCAGTGGCTGGATGAGGGCCAATAAACTGAAGCTCAATCCAGACAAGACGGAGGTCCTGTTGGTTGGCGGATCGGGCTTCAGGGAAGGTGAATTGAACCTAGTCCTGAATGGGGTTGCACTCCTTCTTAGGGACAAGGTCCACAGCTTGGGAGTGCTCCTCGACCCAGAGCTTTCACTTGAAGCTCAGGTGACAGCGGTGGCGAGGAGCGCTTTCTTTCTTCTGTACCTAGAGAACTGGTGGCAGTGACACACGCGTTGGTATCTTCCTTACTAGACTTCTGCAACACGCTCTACGTGGGGCTGCCCTTGAAGACGGTCCGGATACTTCAATTGGTGCAAAATAGCACTGCCAGGCTGCTGACGGGGACTGGGCATGACTCCAGTCCTCCGTCAGCTTCACTGGCTCCCCATTGAAGTCCGGACCCAATTCAAGGTGCTGGTTATTACCTATAAAGCCCTTAACGGATTGGGTCCTGGCTACCTAAAGGAGCGCTTACGTCCATATGTGCCCTCCCGCTCCTTGTTATTGTTGTTGTTGTCGTTTGGTGCCATAAAGTGAATCTCCAGCTTATGGGAATCCCTATGAATGAATGTCCTTCAAAATGTCTCACCCTTCACAGCCCTGAGAAATTCAAGGTTATGAGTTCCTTTAGGGAAGCAATCCATCTCATATTGCAATCCATATCATATTTAGTTTTCCTCTTCTGCCCTCAACTTTCCCTAGCATGTCTTCTTTGTTTCCTTCTAATGTTGTGCCCATAATACTCAAATATACATATGAGTCAAATCTACATGCTATGTTTTTTCTTTCATGTTTCTTTTCTTTTTGTGTGTGGAATTTATAATAAAAATAAGTTAGATATGTACAATTATCTGCCAGCTGGACAGAAGTCATGGACATGTGGTTATTGTAATGAGCTCCTAGGTGTTAGGGAATAAGCACATTATCTTGAAGCCAGGATTATGGACATGAAGAAACCGAGAGAGACAGAGAGGTTGGAGGATGAAGCTGTCACAGGCCTTATATTAGTGTCCCAATTCCTGGGTGACAGCTTCTCTTCTGTCACAGAGAACATGGATCTCAGGGAGAATGATATCTAGATTTGCATGATATCTAGATTTCCGCTATAATAAAGGAAATGAACAGTGAAATTACTTCTGAAACACCCTTTGTTAGACCATAATTACCAACCCATTTCATCCTCCTTGTAGCAACTTTTAAAAAAATGTGGAAGAGGATCAGCTTAGGTTTTCTTGGATGAAATTGATTACCTGGATACATTTCAGTCAAGCTTCCAAACACCCTGACTGACAATCTACATGAGGCAGAGGGTTCATGGTTCCACAGGATCTCTCAAAAGTTTTCAGTTTTATCAACTAATATACCTTTCTAGATAGGCTAGTCAGGTTAGTGTTGGGAAGCACTGTTTTAAACTGATTCTGGTCCTACCTGAAAAAGCAGATTCCAGAAAGTGGTGCTGGAGAACTACTGTTCCCCTTGACCATTGGCCTATGGCCACTGGGTACCATTGTGACAACTACCTTGTTTGAAAACTATGCAAAACCACTGGGAGAACTCATTCAGAAATTTCACATATGGAGCCGTATGTGAAATTTGTAGATGTAGATTTGTAGATTTGTAGATCTACATATGTGAAATATGTAGGTATTTCAAGTGTGGTATCTGAATAACAAGATTCACTGGGGATGCTTCTGGAAAAAGTCATTTTCCTGCATGGTCAGGTGGTGGCTGTGGTTGGAAGTCCTTCCTTAGCCGAGGTGTTGTTCTTGAGAAGGGTCCATTCTGCATTGCTACCCTCTGCAGCTCTGGGACATAGAACACCCCCTGCTCTGCCTTCTCTGGAATCAGAGGATCATTGGTTCATCATTACAGTATTATCAAGTAGGGTTGGGACAAACCCTATGGAATCTTTCCCTCCAAGTATTTTCAGGCTTCCCCTTCCACTCAGCCTGGTCTTTCAAAGTGAGCTGAGCTTGGGGAAGTTTGTGAACACATGAAGATTCCCCAGTTGTGCAACGGGCAACTTTCTTCTACATCAGGTACAGCTGCCTGAATGGCAGCTGCACTTAGCATGGAAGAGAGACGCTGCTAGCAGTGTGGGGCCCCTCATGACCAGCCACCTTCAACATCAGATACAGCTGTCCAAAATGTGCTGCTTGTGCAGCAGGTGGGGCTCCGTTCTTGGCAAACACCCACTTTGGATGACCACTTGTCAGGAACCTGGTCTCGAGGCTGCTGCAAAGCAGACTGGAGAACTGAGCTCAGGGAATCCAGTGGATTCCTACCCCCAGAATGATCCCTCACACATTCCTATTTTCAATACAGTTTCCTAATTCTACCTGGAGATGCCGTCGATTGAACCTGGCACCTTCTTCATGAAAAGGATGTGCTCTGTCTCACTGAGCTATGGCCCATCCCAATGAAGGTGGTGGAACATATGGCAAGTCTTTCTAAAAAGGTCACAGTGTGGATGTGGGAGGAGAAGCCCCTTCAGATAAGATGGCTCCAAACATTTGTTTGCCTTTTATTGAGCTTGGAAGTAAATAGCAGTGTCCTTGTAGTGAATAAAAGCTGGTATAATGTGGTGAAAAGAGTTATCCTTAAAAAGAGTTGCTGCTGCATTCTATATCAACTGAAGTTTAAAGCTGATTATTTAAACTTATTTAGGGAAGTTATTACATATAAACCACTATAAATTACTATAAAGTCACAATGTAAATGCATCACCATTTACACTGTAAATCTGCCCATCTCTTCATAATTACCATACCAATAATCTGTAGCTGATAGAAAAACGGCCACCAATTAACTTCCCCATATGCCTTAATTAATTACTCAGTTGCGTGCAAAATTATACATGTGTGGTGACCAAGCTGCTGGTAGTTCTATGTGTATGATTTATTTTGTGTAAATAAGCCATTCACACAGTTACAATGGATGCATGTTCTATCCATGAGATGGAGGACCCTTTAAATTGCCACATGTAGCTACAGCATAGCATGCAATTTACTGCACATCACTCCCAAAACTGTCTCAACACACCCTGTCACCTGGAGGATCCTGTAGAAAATTCCCATGAAAATAAGAGATGCCTGAAGTAACATCTGGCACACTTCTTATATAATCAAAGAAGCCATGTAGCAAAGCATCATTCAGAATAACAGGAAACTAATGACATGGAGCTCTCCCACCACTAAATAAATAAATAAGGCCACAAGTAGTCATTATAGCACTCATAGCCAAAACAATTGCAGGACGGTGCACACAGCAGGTGTTTCTGGTATTGCCTGCACCATGTTTTCACTCCACCCATTTCTACACCACATAACCACTTTGACCCCCAGTGATCTTTCTGGTGGTGACAGCCGGTCACAGCATGGCAATGCAGCCCACTGCAGCAGCACAGCAGGGGGTTCCCAGGTATGGAAGAGTTAAACAAGACACAGGTCCCATTCGAAGTCAAAATTCCATTCATGTACTCTGTTAACTTAATACTTAAAAGACATGAGAACCACTGAACTAGATTACCTTGTCTTTAAAACCTGTTATCTTTGGCTGAAAATTTGATTTTAGGCTTTAAAAACAGTTTGGTATTATGTTCCATTCATTTGTTGTGGTGGTTATCTCAGTATAAACTAAATGCAAATGCAGATGGATGTAACCAGAATAGGAAATATGAGCAAAGTGGTTACATCCTTTTGCAATCAACTGTTAGAAAACCTGGCCATCATCTGTTCAATTAGATGGCTTTCCCAGTTTCCACTGAATGGAGTTTTTAATTTACTTAATTGCAACCATCTCAGCTTGGCAATTAAAATAGAATGTTACCTGTGGGATGGGATCAATTAAAGGTTTGAAAATTCAATTTAGGGTCATGATTAGCCCGCTTTACATGGGTTGAGTTTTTCCTAAATCATATAATTGTATAATACTGCTATGTTTGATACATAATGTAAATGCACCCTTTATTTCATTTTTTAACTGAAAACAGATTTCAGCGTTCTACTGGTAAGGGGAGCAAAGGGAGACAAGAATCAGGGAGGGTTTCCCATTTTGATTAGAAAGACCTGAAGCTCTAATACATAAAGAATATGGTAGGTTGTGTGTTTGGTAGCTCCATACCTTCCAAACACAAATCATTATCTTGTTGAGATAGTCATATATTTTATATATCTTTTAACTTACAGTCTGAAAGAAAACAGGCTGGAGCATCATATATTTCATGTCATGTCCCTGGAACTGGCTTCTGAAAATAGACAAAGGAACTTCATGTTCCAAAGTGGAAAATTGATAGCAGCACAAAGCTATTACTGGGGTTTTGTGCTTCTTCCAAATTTGTGCTGACTCAAGTACTTTTTTTTGCCGGGGGGGGGGAGTTGGTCTGATAGGAGCTAGGGCTTGAAACAAATGCAACATGGGGGGCAGAGTCTCCGGCACTGGCTTCTGCAAATGTATTTGAGGAGGGCTGATAAATATCGAATACATAGCTTTTCTCTAGCCTTTGGTGCTTCCAAAACAAGAATGGTAGGGGAAATATGCAAAGTGACAAATATCCAATTTAGGAAAAAAATTGAAGGGATAAAACTGGAAAAAGAAGTATTCAGAAGTGCTTCTCTCATATTAACCCACCCTCGTTAGAACTTATTGCCAAGTTTGTATATGCTACAGTCTATTCAAGTGTTACCAAGAGATGGGAACCCAAGATGCAGTTGGAATGCAAATTAAGCATGTGCTTGTTTTCCCAAGGCCTTTTCTAAACACAGGCATAGCAGGAAGGCCGAGCCCTTCACTACCACCCCCTTTTGTAGTGAAATGCTAAACCAGAGGATCTCTTCCCCTTGCACGGTCAGAATAGATAGCGCCACTTCTAAATAAGCACACTGGTTGCACTGAACTCAGTACACTGCTGCCCAGGTTGTTGCAATGCATTGTGTGTGGCACTGCCTTTAGAATAGTTGGAAAACTGCACTTGGCTATGGACGGGGCTGCAAGATTATGAACAGAGACTGGGCAATTTCACCACATTGTGCCTGCACAGTGCCAATGACTGCTCCTAGTCCATTTCTGGGTTCAGTTAAAGTGTTAGCTTTGACTTCTGAAAAACCTAAACATTTTGGGACCACGTATGTCCAAATATGCACCAATGCAGCTGCATCCCTTATGCACCTGAACGAACCCCACATTCGCATTCAGAGGCCCTGTTCCCTGTCATGTGCAGAGCAGAGAGTCACCGGCAGAGGGACAGCTTTTTCAGAAATAGGACCCCAGCTATGGAACAGCCTTTGGAGTCTTTCTGGCAGGTCTTTTTCTTGGCACAGACCTTTTCAATTCATGCTTATGGTCTGTTTCTTCATCTTGAATCTCTGTGCTAATTATGTTGTCAGTTCTGAATTTTAAAGCATTATTTTATACTGGGTTAGTTCACATGCCATGGCAACCCACCCTGCAAATAAGTTCTGCAGTATGGTTTGTTCGTGAAATAACTAAAGTGTAACTGATTGGTGACCAGGTTTGCCACACATTGTCCCCCACTTCCTTCCATGGGTATCCCAGGAGGTTTCCCTGTTCTTTTCAGAGTACAGTTTCCGCAGTATCTGAAGCAGGATCCATGGCAGCTCCTCTCAAATGTCTAAGAAGCACATAGAAGGGGCTGCCATTTCTCCACTTCCCGCCCTATTTATTTATTGTATTTTAGTTGTTCTTTTGTGATCTGCCCAGGACTAATATTGCCTATTTGCTAACTTTATATAGTAAGTGTGGCTAGCCATCTCTACAAAAATCAGCAATTGGTAAATTAATCTGTAGGGTTTTCTTGTATGCCATGTGCAAAGGATTTCCTGGTTTGCAGTCTGATTTGTCATAGCTGGTGGGACTTTTTTTGGTACAAACCTCTGTCTCAAAGGTATTTCTGACACACTGATATCTGCAAGGTAGGAAGGTATATAAACAGTTTACCTTTCCTCATGCTTCCAGAAAAACCTAAGAAATCTCGTGTTTGCAGAATTTCATACCCCAGTCTGAATGCCAATATATTTATAGTGTATAAAATGTCCCCAAATACTGCTTTTGTTTGTTTGCAACATGGTGAAGTATATTCAAAATACCAAAACACCCGGATCTATAAAACATGAAACACATAAAATGGGGAGTTTGTTTGAATACACATTAACTTCCACTTTTTTTCAAATGGAATGACCAACAACATTCCTGAATCTTCAAAATTCAAATATTTTTATTTCAATTAGAAACAATGTTTTCTGAACCAGAAACAGGATATCAACCCAATGGTACAAACAGGGAACAAAAACAAAGGTAAGTTTGAATACTAGAGTTGTTTGTTTTGTGGGGCATGTTTTTGCTCCATATGCAAAACTCTCTGGAGAGGCTAACCTCACTATGAAAGAAAAGTGTTTGACTCAACCTTTTCCCATCAACTTCAAATCAGCTTTAACAATGGATTTCAGCTTTCAGCTAGTGCATATCACTTGAGACCAAATCTTTCCACCATCAGCTTCAGATCAGACTAACAATGCTTTCCCCCTTCAGCTTCCAGTAAGTACCCAGGAGATTTCAGATTCTTACACGTTTTTCAGGCCTGAGGTTTTGGGGACAGAGAGCAGTTTGCTCCTCTGCCTGGCTCTCAAAACAGACTAAAATGACCTATAGTAACTTCAAAAGGACAAGGGACATTTTGTGCTCCAACATGTTTCCATTTTGTGGAGTAACAAAAGCAGCCTCATGGCGATTGTTTTGTAGATATTGAATGTTTTGGTTTATAGAAAGAAAACTGGAAAAAGGCAGATGGCTGAAATTTGGAGACATTGTTTACTGCCATGCACATGACAATTACTTAGACTAGATTTGTAGGTCAGCTGATGCGTAAATTAAACAAACTGTGAGCCTGGGGAAGGAAAATCCCCCGCCCCCCAGGATATTTGATTAAATACTAATAAGGCTTGGCATTGTACTATTAACATTTCATTTGGGTGTTCCATTTGTCCTGAATTATTCAAGGTCCTTCTCCAACATCACCTCAGTAATGCTTAGCTGAATCTGTAAGGTACACCAGTGTGGACATTGTGGCATTACATGCATAGATGGCAATGGAAACTTGGCTAAAGCCTTCCAGCTGAGGCAATAGGCTGCTAAGCACTGTGACAGACTGGTAATTGCATCAGGCTTGCCTAATTCTGTGATCTCCAACATGGAGCCCACAAGCACATCTTTCGGTACCCACCAGATTGCCACCCATCAGTTTTTCCTGTGAGTGCTTTCATCCATGTGATGGCCGTTTGGGCCAAAAGCCATTGAAGGGTTGAAGTGCATGGTTAATACTGGAGGGAAAGAGCTGGAAATGTCCTGCTCAGCTTGCAGCCCTAGGCCCTTCTCCACAGGCAACACACAATCGATTCAGGTACCTGCACAAGAGGTTTCCTTCTACTGTGCATTAGAAAACATTAATTTCCACGGAAAGGCGTGGCCCAGTACCTTAGTTCCAAGGCTAAGAGAGAGATGGGGAGAAGCTCCATTTTGTTCTTCGGCCAGAGATAAAATTAACAGGTTGTCTTAAACATAGCTCATGCTGCCCTTAAATAAATTGTACTACAGCCCCAGTTAGACAATTAGTCTAATACACAACCTCCACAAAATGGAAATAAAAATACCAGGCTGCCTTGTAGGGCTTTCTCACCTACAGCCTCCTGCAATACTGTTGACCTTAATCTGCACACATGATCAAAAAAGGGACTTTTTAATGTTTATACATGCAGAGAAAAGGATTAATGCAAGCTGAGTTAGAAAAATCACAAACTCCTGCCTTTGTTGCTTTGCTTGCTTGCTTGATAGACACACTGTTGCCCAAACTGATCTACAAGAAACTTCAGGATTTCAAAGTGCTGCAATCACTTCCTAACACAGAAGAGTCCAAAACAGGCTTAACAAACTCGGGTAGAAAGTGTCTTAATTATTTGCTCTGTCTTCATTCATTGGCTAAAAAGACTAAAAAGTGGAGGCAGGGTGGTTTCTCACAAAATGAATACGCAGAATCATGGCTGCACTTTTTGCTTCATATCTCAGGTTCTACAAGCACTAGAGACTGGAGAGGAGAGGAGAGGAGAGGAGAGGAGAGGAGAGGAGAGGAGAGGAGACTCAACATTTGTAGATTAGAACTGCACCTCCTTGCTCCTTCCTAAGGAGCAACATAGGCATGGAAGAAAATTGGAATGTCTGTCTTCATACTGTGACAACTTTTCTTCCTTTCCTTTACATTCTCTTTCAGTGTTTTTCCAGCCATTGTTGGAAAAAACACAGGGTTTAGGGTGCTTTCACATATCTCCCCCCCCCCCCCCAAAAAAAAAAGCCAGGGCACATAATGAGTGCATCTTTATTTCTGATTCTTGGACTGGCAGTCATCACACTCATAAGCAATACACATTCCTACTTGCCTTTCTCAGTACATGACTCCCTTGCTGAAGGAACAGAACCAGTGCCAATTTGCTACCATGCCGGGATTAAGATTCTAGTCCTAGTGCACAAAACCTTGAAGAACTTGGCATCAGGAAACCTGAGAGAGCAACCAAACTGCCCATCCAATGAGGTCACTGGAGAACATTTGCCTGGTGGTTTCATACAGATCCCTGGCCCAGCTGGATGGTGCAGGATTCTGGAGAACAGAGATGAGAGCAGTACATGGTATGGTTGCTACTCTCAGAATGGAACAACTTTGGCATGGCACAACTTGGCTATGCTTCTGCTTGCTACTACCAATTTGTCTTATGGGGGGGGCGGTCAGGTAAAGCCAGGGGCACCTCCCATGTTTAACGTGCCGATATTCAGTCTTGTCCTGAGCCTTTGCCTTATGGCTGACAACTGAAAATTGAACTAGACAGGGCACAACACAACCATCATTGTCACTCTCATACTTATGTCACGACTGGAATACAAGGGGCCTGGGGCCCTTGAGCACTTGTCCTTTGAGCAAATGCTCATGATGTCTTGCTCACCTACTTACAACCACACTGTGATACAGAAGAATTAGTATGGTTCACCCTGTGACCAGTACTTTCTTCTCCATTGTGAAGGAATGTTTATCACTTACTTTCTTCTGGTAACATTTCCTCATTTGCAAAATTCTGAAATCAAAACAAGAGTCCAGTGGTGACTGTCTGGGAATGTTCACCTCTTAACCATGACCGATAAACACAGGTCACAGCCAAACTGTGGTGGTCATTTCTAGCATCAGTGCTCCACTCTCAGCAGTAAAGACAAACAGCTGCATTTGCTCTAAGCCACACTCTCTTTCCTCATTTTGCTCTGCTTGGCTGCAGTTCCAGCACATTTCCTCTAGCTAGAGGCTAATGAAGTGGTTTTCTTCTCAGCTGATAGCATGTGGTCTCTGAGCCAGCCTTAGGTGCTAATACTTAAGACAAGTATTCCTACTTCCTCTCCTCTCCTTTTTACTTTTAAACAGCCTGGTTTCTATTAAAGATTTATCTAGTACGCATATAGTTGCCTCTTATCAATCAGAAATCATTACTGTGTTGGATTTTCATGTAGGTTTGTACAAACTCTCTTCTGGGAAATCCTAAGTTTCTTTGAACTGTACAAGATGTTTCTTGATGAAAGGATCAACATAGCAAGCAAACTTCTTTGAAAGGCAGCTCTACTGCAATTATTAATTGGTTTAGAACTGCAATGGACAGTTCTAAAGAAGTTCAAAGAGTGTTCTAGATTGCATTCACATTTCAAGCAACAGAACTGTGAGGTCCAACAGGCCTGGTTAATGTCTTTTGTGAACTGAAATGGGGCTGTAGAATAAAGGTGGGCAGAAGGTAGATCTCCACATATCTGGGCCTTTAATTCCTAAAAACCCCATTCCTGGCCAGTGGTCAGGAGTGTGAGATGCTGAAGCTCAAAACATCCTGTAATCTATGTTTTGCTCACTCCTACTATAGGATGGATTACCAAATTCTTTGCAATATGCTAGAGTCCCATGCAAGATGTATCTATGAAAACAGCTCCAGCAAGTGGAAGGTTTGAGAGCTACTGTTCAGTGCTATTAATCCTAAAGGTTCACCTTGTGGACAAAATAATGACTTGGAGGTGGAAGAAAATAGGTGCTGTGCCAAAAACATGAATCCTCATGCAGACTCACTAGTACATGTGAATAAAGGAGATCAGAGGTACATGTTTGAGTCTGCTGCCATACCTGTCTTCAGTGCAGATCATGAACTTAAGCTGTCCATTAGCACACATCTGATATGTGTATCCAATTCATAGATTTGGTGTACAGAAGATTTACTCTACACACAAAAGGAGTAGGAATAGCAGTAAAAAACTTACAAAATTAGGACCAAACAACCCTATTGTAGCACCAAAAAGTAACATTCCTGTAACAAGAAATGTAGCAAACTGTGATGCTAACATGGTATACAGCATGTGATGAAGTAGAGTCCTTTATCAAGTGTTTTCACTAAATTTGTAGAAGAAATTCAGGCATCAATCACTTAGACTTCCGAATAAGAAAACTCTGGCCCCTCTACCTTGGACATCACTACTGCAAGTCAAAATCATGGTTTGTTGAAAACATGATAGGAAATGAGAAAGGCAATTCCCTCTCTGCTCTCCTGAAAGTTTAGAAAACTGGAATGACATAATTCTGATGCAAATCAGCCAAGAGTCTTTGTGTCCATTTATCCACTTGGAGGAAATCTTTCCTCCTTCTTTCCTGATTTGTACAGTGACCAAAAGGTTTGAAAGGGAAACCTAACTTCTGTTGTATTGCTACTGGCTAAAAAGCACAGTGAAACAAACTATGATTGTGCAGAGACTTGCAACGGATCGAAGTGTTCTGCAGTCTCGACAACTGACTTCTCACAGTTGTGGCTGGTATATCCCCATTTGGGCAGATCTTCCCTGTTCTGTAAAAAAATATTTTTTACTATCTGTCAGCCAAGGTTCAACGTCTCTGGATATTTCTTTCCTTGCCACCATTTTCTAAGACATGAAACAGAGTATTCCTACTCATTCAGTTTGATGCTGAACTTTACAATAAAGGCTGAGGGAGAAGCCTTTAAAAAATGCCCAGCACTGCTATAGACACATAGGCTGAATTCTTATGAATCAGGGAAGGACAAGAAGTTGCAGTGGCTTCTCTTGCCCACCTCACACACGCCAGTCATGTGCTACCTCACTTGCTTAATTAACTGGGCACAGGTCACTGTGTCATCTAAGCCTCAGAGGGATGGCTTCCAACTGCCTTGGAAGTCTGGCACAAGTCAAGGGTTGTGGGGTGGTTTAGAAACTATTGTCAGTGCCCATGGAAACCCTTGCCTAGGTCAGATATTTACAAAAATAAGGCAGCACAAAAAGGCAAGGCAAGGCAGCACACCACACCACACCACACCACACCACACCACACCACACCACACAAGTGACCTTCACTTGTGCAAACCCAATTGATGTTATCTGACTAGATACTTGTGGAGATAATGCTCTATGTGAGCAATTTGCTAAGGGCCAAACTACACATTAGTCATGTGACATCTCTCTTTTTTACTCTAAAGCAGATGGTTGGGCTAATGCCAGACTTCCTGGGGTCTCAATCCATCTCTCCAGACTTCCTTGCATGGCCATGCCTGCTTTCCTCTAACATCACCCCCATTTTCCTTAACTGTCAATAGTATGATTTCCCAGATTTTCCACAGTTCTTTCCTCCTTTTCCAAAATGTTGAAAGCCTCTCCTAAGGCTTAGGTACTAGTTGCAAGAGTGCTAAGGTAAAATAAGCTGCTATTTGGGATATTTTGACCTACTCCATTTGCCTTTAGCAACAATTCCTTTGGCCTTTGCCCTTCCTACTGCACCCTCTTCCAGAACACAACCCTCAGGCAGAAAGACCTTCCACACCTTTCCTCTAAAGTAGCACCATCCCATACAAGCGAAGGAGCTATACAACTTCCCCTCCATCAACTTGTTTTTGAAAATTTGCTTTCTTCCCCACACACACAGAGGGAAGGGGATTAAAATGAATTTCACACATTCTGTAATTTCAGATTGTCTAGATGATTTTTACTTTTCTAGTCATACATCTTTTGTGTTTTAGTGCAATTTTAAATAGTGGTATTTAGTTTTTGTCCGTACTAATTTTAAAATATATTCTTCAGTGTATGCTTTGTTTGTGCTATATTTCAAGGAGGGCTGTTTCTTGACATATTTGGGGCACTGATCTATTGGATAGTCAAATCATTTTTCATATGCATTGCTATATATCTCGTGGTTTCTATCTTCTGTTCTTATTTCAGTTTAGTGCTTCTCTCCTGATGATATCCCACAAGAGTATCCCAAAAAGGGACAGACTCTTACAAGGAGACTGGCTCATTTCCAGTTAAACCAAACAAGACTGAAATAGGAGCATAGTTATGGGCCATGTTGATGTGCATTTGAGGACTTTGGTGCAAATAATTTTATGAACTTTCCATTTTCCACCAGAAAAAGGCAACAGAAAAGATTCTTGCAGAACCCATCAAATGCAAAACCATATCTATCTCCAGAGCTGACACCTCTTGAGCTTGCTTTTCACACACGAAGCCCCTTTAGGTTGAAGAAAGTGATACACAGTTCTGATAAGCTAACAGGTTCTGATAAGTTAACAAGAAGTATGTTAACTTTTTAAATGTTCTTCTCTACCCTCTGGCAGCTTGGGCAAAGAAATGCCTTTCCTTTTAAACAGGCTTTGACTAATTAATTTATTCCATCTGTTCTTTCCTCCACCAGTACAACCATGACACAGAAATTTCCGAAACAGATTTGGTTCTATGTTGATAACCAGGTCACAGAAGACCAAAAGGGCATGGAGAAGGGGGTGAGTGGATGGATGGGGTGGGGGAACAGATAGAGACTGAGGAGGGAAGGACTGGATAATTATTTTCATTCCAAATGGATTTGATCCAGATTGCTGTTATCCAGTGTATGTTGAATATATTAGCAGTCAACACATCGGATATCATTCATGGAAATTAAAGAAGTAGGAGAGGGTCTGAAGTATATAGTGCTGTTTAAAATAATTAGGGTTTTGTTTTGTACATGTCATAAGATTGTGTCATTGGGTTTAATGAATGACTGACAGTTGGCAACACCAGAACTTGATTTCCAACATCCTTGTTCATCCTATAGTAGCAATGGTCACTCACAGAAGACAGAATACTACATTATGTCACAATATACATGCCAGCATCATCTGAACTTTAATCTTCCTCAAGAAAGAATGTGGTACATTGCTGGACTGGAACTTAGGAGCTCTCGATGCTAGTCCCTACTCAGCTATGAAGCTTATTAGGTGACTTTAGGCTAATTCTTAGATTAATTCACCCCGGGTTCCATGCAAGAAGAAAAAATGTAGGATATAAATGTATTTGATGACGATGATACTGATGACAGTATTGATGGGAATTCCTACAGTACTAGGAACTGGACCAAGATGAGAATGAACTCTATAACTACCTAACTCAAGTCACAATCCATCAGCCTAGCCAACCTAACCAGACAAATGGGGTTGCCACAAGTACTGCTATCCCCTGCCATTCTTGGAACAAATGTGCAATGCAGATAAGATTCAGTCATTGTTTCCAGCACCACATTAATTCTTGGGTATTCCAATGATTTGATGTATTTATTCATGGAAATCATTCAGACATCAGTTATAAGAAAAGTAACAACATGGTCTGCAATCCTGAGCACAGTTCCACATTAACCATTAACCATTGACTACAGACAGTAGTATATGAATTTATTAAAGAAATAATGATAAATTAAGTCCCATTGAACAATGGAGTTTAGCTTGTGCCTCAAATACACCTATACAAATTGTGGTTCAGACCAGCCCCAGCCTATAGATGGTCTGCATCATTTTCACCCATGAATTCACACTGTCTAATTTCTGCATCAATCTGTGGATTTCTAAATCCACTTAAAAGTTCACATTCAAATATGTATTTTATAAATATTTCTCACAATTTTGCATTTCTAAATGTATTTTCTTTCAAAATATGCAGATTTTTTAAAAACTCATTTTATTAAAGTTGAAGTTAGACCCGTCCTAGGGTCTAAATGTAAAAACTGGCAGATTACTGATCTGCAGACATCCCTGGGTACAAAGAATGGATTCTTTAACCACAGAATGCACTGTGTTGTTGTTGTTGTTATGTACCATAAAGTTGTCTCTGATTTATGGTGACCCTATGAATGAAAACCCTGCAAAATGTCCTATCCATGGCAGTCCTGCTGAGCTGTTCTAAACTCCAGACTCCGGCTTCTTTTATGGATTCAGCCCATCTCATATTTGGTCTCCCTGTTCCTCTTCTGCCTTCAGTTTTCCCTGGCATTTTGTCTTCTCCAGTGAGTCTTGCCTTCTCCTGTTGAGCCTGAAGTATGAGTCTAACATTCAGAGACTGGAGGAAAACCTGATGTGTGTGTGTGCGTGTGTGCAATGGACTTCTGTCCCATGATCACTAGATACACCAGTCACTAGATCATTAAAATACAGTTCACATAATGTCAAAAAAGAAATAAGCCACAAAGGCTTATTTCCCCACACTTCAGGCACACGTGCATATGGACCAGTCACATGCAGGGCAAACGTGTGCAATTACATGCAGCAATGCCCCATGACATGCTGAACCATTGGTTCTGGATAACAAGTTCCCCTGGCCAGGTTCACAAGAAGTCATGCCACCACAGATAATAATGCAAATCCCTCTGGCAAGCAACTAGCATGTGCAGAATGGGCCAGAGTAGGCTGCTCGGCTTTATTTTCCCTCTGACCATGCAGTCCCTGTCATTATCTGTCTACTGTGGCAAAGATGAGCAAAGAATCAGAGATAGTTGGGGTAGGATATCATGCTCGGTAAAATGAGAACAGACACAAGCTGTATCCTTGTGTGCCTGCCAGAATACAGCACACATGCGTAATCCAAGGCTGACCACATACAGCTGTCTGACTCTTTGTGGCTTTTTATTTCTGTGATGACCATGGGAGATTCCTCTTGGTGACCTAGTGGGTCATCTTACATGCTCCTTAAGTGAAGCTGCATGCATACCACTGTAGCCTATCTGGCCATGGGTACAACAGCAGCATGCAAAAGGGGAGACTTGGCCTCTGACCAGTCAGATGTCCCTGTCCATCACCAACAAGACTGCCCTGTCCACTGGCCATCAAAACACTCTTTCTTGGGCTTGGGGCTGAACATCTGCCCCCACTGCATCATATTCTAACTGAGCGGAACCAGGCTCGGTTTCTGCAGTTTCATAGGTAGCAAAGGGCAACTATAGTCTGCTCATCTCCAAGCTGTAGAGAGATCTTGTAGTTTGAGTTGTAGCCCAGACCAGTCTCCTGTGAACTGCAGCTAGATTCAACAGATAGACTCATAAGACATGGCAATAACAAAATGCTTTGAGTACCTGTGACATTGTAAAAATGGACTTGATCAAACTCAGAACAAAATATAAGTCCATCCCAAGCAGGTATGCCTCACAGATTGAAAGATGTACCCACAGCAACCTATGCAACGTCACAGAGAATGCCAAAGTACAAATTGTGAATAGCTGCATATCTTCCAAAATTGGTGTCCCAGCATCCTCTTGCAGCTTCACAAGGCAGCCCAACATGCACTTCTTGGATGCATGATACTTTGTTGCTTACTCGCTGCTTCACTGTCCCACCTAAAAATAGTGCTACTCCAAGAAGCCACTTACATTTACTCATGTAGTTAGATTGACCTTGATAATGGAGTTTTTCCCTGTGCTTCAGGGAATGAAGGAACATAAATCTGATGCTGAAAAATGTTGACAGTTTATGTTTAGATGCTGTTCATCAGACCTGTCAGCAGGTAACTGATCAAATGTTACTCATATTTGAGAGGAGGAGATTTTGCAGTGTATGTTGGGTAATTCTGTGTGCCTGAACCAAGCAACATGGCAGGACATAACACAGCATGACATACAAAATTCCAGTTGCCTTAAAACAACTAACCACCTAGCAGCTAGGAACACACAAATTTTGCTAAATCCATTCTGCCTGTGTTTCGCAGGTTGTCAGAGAACCTTTTGTTCCATTGTTTGCCCATTGACGGAATTGGACATTGCATAATTTATTTTTAAGCATTTGTGCAAATGTGTACTTCCAAAAATGTGCAAATGTTCCCAAATGTGTGATTTCATTCATTAGTTTATGGAAAGGGGAAAGTCGTCTGCAAGTTCATAGAACCTGTGCAGCTCAAGAAAAGTGACCTATTGTGGTATCAACTGATTGAATTTGTAGAAATCTGAACTCATTTGAATCCATTGGATATTTCTCCAACATTCCAACTCGCAACTAAGATAGAGCAACATTATCCAGATCAAGGAATCCTTAACATTAAGTTGGGGTGTTACTGCAGCAAAAATATACTCTGTTAATGTGCAAAGTTGAGGTTTAGGTATATAGGTCTGTTCCCTAATACAATCTTTATGCACAAACCCACTAAAGCAAGTGAAAATAAAAATCTGTATTTGTAAGTAAATTGTTTTTATAATTGTGATTAAAGCTGTCAGTTTAGTATGCAACTCACTGCAGGTATCACTTTAGTTTGATATCGCATCTTGAAAGAAATAATAACAATTTTCCAGAACAATTATTCACAATGTCCAATTGCTCTCAGCCTCAGATCATTTCACCTGCCATTATAAATGACATCATGTAACCAAACCAATGTATTACATAGCACTGGGATGCCACTGAGTTACTACGTGATCCCAGTTTGTCTAAGATTAGCTAAATCTCTTGTCCAGGAACACTGTGGTTGCTTGGTTGGGTTATATAATATCATGACATAATCACTTTCACTATATGATGGCTGCATCATCTTGGACACAGAAAGGAGCTGTGAGACTCTCACAGAGGCGAAGTGGAAGAAATAGAGGTAATCAGGGAAACCATGGCAGTGAACAAGATTGAAAAATGTGAATAGTTGGTTGCATGAGCAAATTATTCTTTGGGGAATATTACTATCCCTACAAAGCACCAATTCTTGAAATCAGATTTGAGAGTATTTGACATAGTCTGAGTTATGACAGCTTATTTTCTTCGTTCTACCAAGTTACGCACACACACACCAGCCTGTCAATTGTGTGATACCTATTTTCTTCTTCTAGAAAAATATGGCTTTTCTCCCATGCATGAGAAGGATCAAGCCTGTTATTACAGCTAGATACTAAAGCAATTTAGCATCTGAACCAAGGATCGCATAATGATTGGCCTTTTTGCAAAATGTTGCATCATTATGCTTCAGGGGCTGCTGCAGCCTCTCATGTGGTTTTCCCGTCAATGGCTAGATTCAGCTTATGGTATCCAGTTACTATATCTAGGTTGTAGATATAGTAACAGCTTCTACACCATTGATTCTGTCCAGCAGCGAAAGGGATGGAAGGTAGGAAACAGCATAACAGGTCTAGCTGAATTTAAGCAAGGTCATCTATTCAAAAGAAACGTTGCTTGTCTGGTTTATGCTTGTCTTTGCTTTCCATCCCATACTGCTCTTCCCATGTGAAGGATATTTCTGAAGTTTGTAGAATCTGAGTCGCAGAACCTAATAAATGTCCATGTGTGGATCAGGCTATCAACTGTCCCAAGATGCTTGTAGTGGATGGTATATAAAAACTTTAAATAAATAAATAAATAAATATTCTGGACTGAACAAGAACCAGAAACCTCTTATGTTTACAGACAAAACAAAGCCATCATTTTAAAGTGAGGATGAACTAGCATGCAAAAACAAAAACATGAGCTGTATCTAACACAAGTGCCAAGATTTCCAGGTGTTCTATTGTGTCATCATACAGAAGTAACTTTTTTTCTCCCCTTCATTTCTGATGAGATGGTCCAAAATGCTTCAACTACATTTTGTTGCTACATGTCAGGCTGGGAATTTATTATCTCAGCCCCAATAGGTCTTAATAAGCCTTACACAACTGCTTAGGCGTTTATTCTATTAACGGCTGTTCATTCCAGTCACTACACCTGAATATTCATGATCTTGCTATTCCCAGTGCTTCAATGTAGCAGCTGTTTGAAATCCACAGCAAATGTTCAAGAGAGTTCCACAAATATAAACACCCTCATAGATAAATGATTGGAGCCTGTGCATCAGCAAGAAGAGACATGAAACATTTATGTGGAGTGATTTTTTTTTTTAAAAAAATCTTTTTAGAAGACAGCATTTATAAGCTTAAATAGTGCTTGCTCTATGGGGAGCACTTCAGTATGATTTGGGAACACTTTGCCATGGAGGAGAAACAGTAGAAACGCTTACATCTTGCTAACATGATAGTCATTCATCTAAACTGTAATTCAGTATAATAATAGAAGAATTCAGGTTTAATTACATATTGAATTGGTTGTATCCATTGCTAGAGGTTATTTCAGAGTTAATTGAAGTGGGCTGATGGAGGGAATGGACTAAAATATGTGCGTTTTCCCAAGAGAAATGTTCTTATTTCTTTAATGTGGATTTCCTCTCTCCCTTTGAGTATATACTTAATTTGTACATAATTAGGGCAGTCCAACACTTAACAGAACAAATAAGGTTAATGCATGTTCCCCAATGTTACACTAATCTTTCCTGCATGGCAAACTGATCAGAGACATTTCTGAGGTCCCAGGTTTCATGTATACATGACATGTACATGTACAATAATTGGGACGGAATCTCTAAGGGGGCTGTGGCTCACTGGTAGGGCACATGCCTTACATTCAAGAGGTCCCAGTTTCAAACCCTGATATTTCTAGCCAGGGCCAGGAAATAGTCCTGCCCAGAATCCTGGAGAGTTACTGCCCGTCCTTGTCAACAGTACTGTTGATGGACCAAGGGTCTGACTCAATCTGAGACAGCTTTTAATGCCCCTGTTGGGACTTTTTGTTCCAATGGCCCACTCAAACGATATATGATCTATTGTATTCATATCATCTGAATATGTTTCTAACTTTCTTACATCAGGGTGGGGAGAAGTAGTTTAAAGCATGCATTCCAGTCATCATTTTTCCAATGGCCATAGTATGAGTTGCATCCTTGCAAACTTTGACTAATTGTCTTGTTTTTGCCACAGCAAACTAATGCAGCTGTCTATCTAAAAGATCTGATTGTGTGTGATCAAATGTTCAAAATGCCTTAAAAAACCAGCCTCACTTAATTGATGTTGGCCCTTTATCAGAATACTTGTTGGATTAGGCAGACATTAATCTCAGCCTAAGACTATTCTTTATCCAGTCACTAGAATGTGGATCCTCACAGCTTCTGTGTAAACTATTTTCTTTCTTCACAGGATGCAAATTACTCACCTGATCCAAGACCCCTTAATATCACACTGCTGTGCAATTGTCTTTCCTTATTGACAATCTCTTTTCCTCTTCATTTTTAGAATCTAAAGGTCTAACCCTTATTCCCAACTGGAGGATTTCCTCTCATTCCACTTGAATTCAAGTGTCACAAGTACAACTTAGGTTGCTTTTTCTCCTGTTATTTGACATAATTCAATTGTTATACTACATTTCAGAGCCTTTGGAAGCCTGTAACAGGGTGCTGAGGGCAGGCATTCATCCTCAACTGTCTAGCCAGGGTGGAAGAAATTCCATTGCTCCCATGTCCATCCCCATTATCAACCCCATATACCCTACACACCAAATTTGTAATAATTTCAGACACATGACTGCAATTCATTTGGAATATTCAGAGTCCCACAATCATAGGTCATAGTGTTTCCTATATTCCCGATCATTCATACTGAGGATTTTTTGTGGTGCAAAGAGACATTTGGAAAAGTTAGCTGCCATGCTGATCCCCCAAATAGCACAGCTATAAGTGTCTGAAGCAAAGTTTATAGCAATCCTGGAATTTCAGTAATATAGCAGGAAGGAATTGTTCATACACAGACCTGATCTCTGTGAACAGTAACGGTTCCAGCCTAATAATGAAATAATCCATTTTCACCAGATGAAAGAAGGGGGATCAGAAACGTAACTTGAGCTGAAGCTCATAATGGTTCCAAAAGCCTATAATGGAAAATATCTAAAGAATCCGAAACTCTCTTTGTTGGATATGAATGATTTCTTTTTTCTTGTGAAAAGTGTATGAAGAACTTGAGAAGAAGGGCTAGAGTGGATTTTATGAGAAAAATCTCTGTTTGGGAAAGAACAGCTGGTGTCAGGTTGCAGACCTAAGTAAACACATCTCCCTGTTACGTAACAAGAGGCACAAATGAAAGATGTTCAAAGAATGATGAACTGCAAGTTTGAACCTTTCCATCTTTTATGGCCAGAAAAAAGGGGGTGGGGAATTGTATCATTCAACATTCATTAAAAAGTGCTTGTCAAATCTTAGTTTCCATCTGAATAAAGCAAAATTTAGTCATTCATACTATAATTTTCCACAGAATACATGAATTCAGCATCCGTACTTAAGCCTGCCATTCTTACTCATGTGAGTCATTCTTATTCCAGCATGTGTCCCATTGAAATTATTGAAACTACTCACTTTCTGTTTATGAAATGTGGCAAACATGCCACATATGGTTGCTTCATTTTGTCCATTTTCCTGTAATATTTCTCATAATGCAAACATGAAACAGAACAAAGGCAAAGGGAATTCTTTTTTTAAATCCTTTGTTATCTTTCGTATCTGTTGCTCGCACCATCAGCAGATAGGGATGTCAGAGAAATCTACAATGGCTTCAAGGGAGTTCAAATTTCTATGACTCTGACCTGAAGTTTCCATAACAGGCTGGCTTTTTCCAAATTGCATGGATTCTGCAGACTTACCAATGAGTTTTTGTTTGTGGAAGGGGTATATGCATTAATTCTCATTAATACACATTTACACTAATGGCACACTTTTGCAACTACATTAGTGCAAATTAGAAGAGGTAGAATGAAACTCTGGAAAAAATGGGATTCCATCACTGAGCAGACAGTGGAAGACAAGATGCCTGGGAATCTGCAAAACAGAACAGATGCAACAAAATCCATACATGCCGAGCAGTATAGAGAGTCAGCTGAAACCACAGACTATTAAAGGGCCACAGGCCATTCTGCTGCTGCTCCAAGGATACACACATGGGCTGTTACTCTTCATGTATACTATCCTCAATAACCTTTGATGCCATTAGTGCATCTGGAAACCCCTTCTCCCAATTTTTGAGGGTGTGTTTTAATTAGTGGTAAAGGAAAGTACTTCATACATTCTCAAGGCCTTTGTTGGTGTCCTCTTTTTAACATGTCTGGACTTAAATAGAAAGAGAGCCGTTGATAGCTTTGGGGCCAAGGAAGGTGTACCAAAACCTGGAACCAACCTAAAATACAACTGAGCAGCTAGTATTACTTAAATGCAGGTATTGGTTTTTCCTGATATTTAAGTTTTACCAATTGCTGTGAAGGTCTTTTAATTTTCATATTATTCTATTATTGCTAGGCAAGCAGTGTAACCCTGGACTATGAATCAATAGCTACAAAACACCCATGAATATTTGCCTGATAGGAGAGGTGGGGACTTGTGGACCAAATCAATCCCACTATTTCTCCCTGATTGGTCCTGTCCCTTTCCTCTGAACAGGTGATAGTTCTCCAGATTTCATACAGGTTTTACCTCATTTTAACATACTGAAACGCCTTTTGTAGATTTACGGTCAATAAGAGCTATAAACTAAAATATACAAGCTTGTTAATACGTTGGACCCACCCACCACTAAATATGGTCTCCCAAAAGCTTCTCCAAAATGACATTTGGCCCTTGGACGGAAGGAAGTTCTTTACTAGTGACTTAGAGTAACAGCCGTATGTACGTGCTTTGAAGCTCACCACAATTTGTTCTTTAACATCTCTACTTTGGAATACCTTCTGCCCATCACCTTGCTTCTTTCAAAATCATGTCTTCTTTTCTGCTCCTTTTCTTCTGGGACATGTCTAGGGCTTTTTAAAAAGAACATGCCCTCTTCTTATTGCCCTCCATGGATCTCTGCCCCTGAAAGCTACTCAGAAATGCAATTCGGCCATCCAACTGAAAGGGTTCAGCACCACTGATCTACAGTTGAAACCATGGGTGGGTGCCCACAGGCAATTGTCATTCAATGACAGCAGCAGTGGGTGGGGCGAAAGGCAAAACTGAGCTATGCCAAAACCACATCTACATGCTCTCTCATAATCAACACACACCCTGAACCTCCCCATACAGTAATGCAGCAGGCTGTCCTTGCAGGATGGCCACAGGGTCTTCTGTTGCTGAGGGCAACTCACTGATTTTTCTGTGCTGAGCTCTGAGAAAGAGTCTCCCCTTTTTCAGTTAGCAGCACACAAGTGCAGCAAACTGCTCACCCTGGAGGATAGTTGTGTGTGTCTTCATCAGCAGTTTGGCCACACACCCCTTTTCCTTACTTCTCAGATATTTCCCACTGAACTGCTGAGTAGTGGGAGGGTAGGAAGATGGAGGGGGCACCACCCTCAGCTGCTCCTACACCACCAGCAAACAGCTGAGCCACAGTGGATACTGACCGGCAGAATGGGTTGGGTTAGGGAAGAGAAGTCTGCGGTCAGAGGAGAGGCGCAGAGGGACACATACATACAGCTAATTCATCCCATAAGCAATTTTGTCCTTTGTCCTTTACCTGGAATTCTTTGCCAAAACACTTGTGTTGTACCACAACCTTCCCTTCCTTATGATCCAGCTCTTCTTTGCAGGTTTTGGATTAACCCTTTAATTCTCAGTCCTACCTAAAAACAAACCTTCTATGAGGGCCTGACCCCTGGATTATTCTTTTCTCTTTTTTTTTGTTGCCTACTTTCAAGGAGGAGACTGCATGTACTTCCAATCAGTAATGTTTTGTTGTACTTCTAAGTGTCATATAAAGTCATTGTAATGCCATGAAGTACCTTTTGCTTTGGGAGAAGTGATGCAATAAGGAACTAAAAAAGTAGGAATAAAGGAAATGCTATTGGCCTATCTACTCTGGACCTGCACCTAAGATCTCATGTGTTAAAGGGAAAGAATGTGTATGTTCATTTACAGAAAGAGAGAGCACATTTCACATTTTAGTTTTGAGATTTCTTGTGTGTATTACATGTTACAGTTTAACTTTATCTACAGGTAAATGTTTATCTGAATGCTTGCTTGTGCACATGGGTGTGAGAACAAATCCACACAATTTATATGTACACAGAGGCTGATAAATCTTTTTATTTCGGTGACTGCTGCACAGAGAGTGAAATAAGAAATAGCTTGTTGATTAGTAAGGTGATTAAAAGGATCATCTTATTGATTCCTTCCCAGCTAGGCCCAGACCTCAATAATGAACACTGACTGGTTTAATAAGAAGAAAGGCAAGATTTACTAGACACATGTGCTTTTCATTAAAGAGAACAGAAAGGAAATAAAAAATGCTGACCTATCCAGTCATGGGCCACTGTGCCTCTTATTCCACTGAGGAGCTGGCAGACAAGAACTGGAAAGAAGGCTTTAGCAGCAGAGGAGTGCTGCCTGTTAGAAATCACTGAAGTAGAGTAGTTTAAAACACTTATTCTGCTCTCAGTATTTAGTCTTGTACTTTACATTATTCTTTCTGCACTTTATCCTTAACAATTGAATGCCTGTTATGAATGACAAATAGTCAGCTATGAGAGTTCTTTCTTTCTGGCCCTTTTTATGATTCATTGTGAAGATTCAGACACATTCAGGTTTTTACTTCAGGAGTAATAGGAAAAGGTGTTCAGATGAACAGGACAGAATACAACTGGAAGAAGAGATTGCATCATGGCATTGCTTAAATTGTCAGCAGGTCCAGGAAACAGACCTGTTTCCGTATTAGCTTTTTCTTCCCAAAACTCACATGCCAAAACTCACATGCCTTCCCCACTCCCACAGCCTGAAGTTTTAACTAGTTAATTTAAATATATTAGGGATCATATATTTTAAAGTTATCTGTAATAGAGATATATGGCGATTAAAAAATACCTTCATGGTAGGTGCTGAAGGTACGTGTAGGTGCTGAAAATCCATATGGGATAGCACCTGCCTAATTTGTAGTGATAGGGAATTCCAAGAGCAGATGCTGTGGCACTAAAGGTTCTACCATGATCCATGTGTACTTAAATATCTGAGAAGTCGTGTAGTCCCAGGAGGTGCTCTCCTGATGGGCACAGCAATTGAACAAGGTAGAAAGGAATCAGGGGTCTTCTATCCTGAATATGAGTTGTATAGAGATTTGAAAACAAATGCCAAAACCTTAAGCCTGACCCAGTATAAACAGCCAGTGATGTTCCCTTTGCATAGGTGTAATAGCCTGGAAAGACCATTTCTATTTTCTACCTGTCTGTGACATTCTGAACCAACTACAGCATCAAGATCATCCTTAAGGGCAGCCCCATATAAAGGGCAGAGCAGTAATCCAGTTCTGAGGTTGCCAATGATCAGCTACTGGCTAGCATAAATCAGTAGATCACCATTATTCCTAATGTGCATTTATGGATGCACTTATTCACTTCTTTAACATAGAGCATGTAGTTTGTACTATCAGTTGTCATTCTGCAGCTGCCTCATAATAATGTGTCTGTTTCCACAGCTGTGCACTGTTTTAGTATTCTTAAAAATTAGTTAGACTCTTGGTCTGTGCCATACCAAGAAGGATCCTTAGGATCTTTCAAAATGAATTCCTGAAAGAATGGAATGGCTGAAAGGACAGGGCAGGCTCTAATGAAACATCTGACTTCTTTTCATTGTATTCCTTGGTTGGTGCAGCTTTGCATTTTTCAAGTTATTATATGAGCACCATACCAGTAGGTGTCATTATACAGCTGAGAAACTCTGATTAAAGTCCCAAAATATGCTGATGCTTCTCTCTGAAAAAATAAACTGATATTCTATTATTGTTTTTGATGTATCGCTTAGCAAATGCCATCTTATCCATTACATAGCATTTTAAAATCTTGCATAAGTTTAACATCAAAAGCACCAGGGAAAATATATAATACCATTGAATTGTACTGTTGTACTGCTGGATTTATCTCAGAGCAGCTAAACTATCAATTAGTTTTCCTAAATGATTATATTTCTAGATTAAACCATGAAAATTCTCATTTTTTTTTCTTTTAACAACTCAGACAGCATATTCTTGAATGCATCAGCTGAAGTGGAATAATTAAACCAGTTTAAGTCTAACAATGGTTCATATCCAGGAATTCAAGGTTAGCTTGATTGTAGATAAAACTGAACTGAAAAGGTATGGGAAGGACTGCTCTTCACCAAGGCTTTCTGTGACTCTGGAGTGCTCTTCTTTCAGGAACACTTCAAAGAAACTTTTAACAAGAGCAAACTAAAAGTATGCAAGCATTGCTGCCATCATTGAATGGGCTCTATAAAGTTGCCATATAGTTCAGCAAGATCGGCTAAATGATTATGATATCGTGATATCATCATGACTATGTAATTCCTGATGACATAACCAGAAAGACAAGTCAAGGTTTAAAGAAGAAGAAATGCAGATAGAGCTGTGATCTGTGCAGCAAATTGCCTAAAATAATGATTTTAAGATGAGAGCAGCAGGTTTCAAGTTTTCTTCATCACTAAAAGCATTCATATTGAAAATGTATATCTGTGGAAAAGACAGCTATGATTTTTAAGGAAATTGTGTTTTGATTATGCCTTTCCATTGGCCTATACAAGAATGCAATGAATACAGTATTATTATTCTTTCTTTTGAAATCCTGTATGCATCAATGCTTTTTCAATCAAAGCAGAACTCAGTTGTATTACAGAAGAGAGAAAGTTGCAAGAAGTTGCAATGGAGCAGAGCTAAAAAGGAGTCCCTTTTGCCAAACTCTTTGCCAGCTGCAAAAAGTTTTAGTGATTCCATGGGAAAGCAGGTCGCAAACTGTGTTGAGACTTCTTCCAGAAAATACTGCCCTCACTATAAACTGGCTTGTAACAGCTTCATGCAGCCAAATCTATAGCCCTTGGGTTGACATGCTTCTCAAGCTGTCCACCGCAAGCCAAGAGCCTTTTCTTAGGCAGAAATGCTTGCTCATTTTGGCTTACACCGGGACTTAGGCTGGGGGGGGGGGGGGTTGTTGTTACAATGGTACACTTGCCATTTTGATGCCCATTCTTCCAGTTTGGAGGTTTCTCACAATCCCTTTCTATTTTAAGTACCCTAAGTAGTTTGATGTCATGAGCAAACTTGACCATTTCAGTTCTCTTGCCTAATTCTAGAACACTGAAAAGCATTGGGTCCAATTGAGTTCCTTTTGGCACCATGCTGTTTGCATCCTTTACCTTGTGTTACCACTTTCTGCCTTAGTTCCTCAGAGTCCCTTCATGAAAACATAAATTAAAGCACAGGAATATGCCCTGTTTCCTCTGTAGTGAAGACAGATGAAAATAATTCATTCTGCTTGTCTGTAATCTCCTTATCCTCTTTTAGCAGTCCTTTAACTCCATTTTGATCCAATAGTCCAAACAAGATCCAGATTACAAGGTTAGTTTTATTAGCCTATTGAGTAACTTACAATCAGGAAGGATCCTATCAGCTGGAGCTGATGAAGAGTGGAGACTGCTGGTCCAAAAAGTATGAACAAAAGAGGAGCTCGGCCAAATGCCCACTTTATATACCCTCTGTTTAGAGCAAAGCATACATTGATACAGGTGTGAACTTTGCTGTTACAGCTATGTCAGCTTTAGGGTTACATAATGCCTAACTCCACTAACTGGCAAAATTCTTTTTCCCACCAATACTCTTTCTCACCACCAATAAGCTAGTATTGGTATTACTAGCAGTTGGCAAGGTCATACTATAGGGAAGCCAAAGCTGAAATGGGCTAGAGCCAACATACCAAATTTTCCAGCATATTCACACCTGAAATTCTTACTACCAGTAACTAAACTTTGAGGACATTTTAACCTTTTAGAATGCTGTAAATGGATGCAAATCAGGGTAACCACCAAATGTTCTGGGGGTAGGATTAGGGTTAGGGTTTTAGGAATTTTTTGAGAACTCCAGGCTGTTGGTCCTGAGAGACTTCAACACCCAACAGCTGAGGTTGCCTTGTCAGAAGTGGCTTAAGACAATCTGTTTAACCCATGAGGCAAGTCACATTCTGGACCTGCTTTTACTTCCAAAGGACTGAATGGGAGCCTGTGGGTCGATAAATTTACTGTGCTCCCTTTGTCATGCACTTTCTGCATTAGGACTGAAAGAAACATAGGATACAGGGGAAAAACCAAGACTTCATGCCCAGTTAACTGGTTAGATAGTAAAGCTGTCAGTGGACAGAAGTGAACAAGGATTTTGCTCAGCCCTGATCTCTGCTATCAAAAAAGGTGGAATAGCTGTTCAACCTCTTTTTAAAATATAGCATAGTTTGCAGTCTACAATTTAAGCATTTTGTTTTATCGCCAAGCTGCAGCTCTCTCCCATCAACTGAACCTAGTTTATACCATTCTAAAGTTACTATCAGAGACATGCTTCCTTAGGACTATGCTTTGCTGAACACAGTGGGACTGTACCATACACTTTCAGTTCATAAATTTCTGTTTCCTATTCTAATGGTAGTCAGCATGACTGGAATCTGGAATGGTCTAGTTTAGTTATTGTTACACCACTCTAGGAATGTTGCATCGAAGAGTGCCATAGAAATATTTTATAAAGAAATATCTTTGTTATACAGATTGGTGGAGGAAGCACCTGCAAACTTCCAGATGGTAGGCAGGGTGGAAGATCCAACGTCTTTTCAGCTGTCATACAAGCTTATGGATCATTACTGGCATGTATGCGGAGGTGGTGAACAAATAGACAAGAGGCCACTTACAATTTTTTCTTGCAATACGTTTCAAACCTTTACATAAATCATCCATGGAAGGAAGCCACATTTGTCTGGAATGCAGTGAGAAGTATGACAGGAAAGGGTTATTTTGTGTCACATTCCATGTAGGAGAGAACAGTCTTAGGTTTAGTATTGTCTGCAGGTTCGTCTCAGTGAGAACAGAAGGTTGAGCCCAAGGTGATCTGTCAGGAGGAAAAATTGAGGGAATCAGAGAGAAGATGGGTCTTGTACATAATTGATCTGACCAAGTGCTGCCCACTCTATCATCATGGCTGAAGTGTGGCTGCCCCCGTGCAATAATGCATGTGCATTTGACAACACAAGCCTCCACAGATTGGGGACTTGGTTTAATCAAGAAGGCTACTCTGCCTGTCAGTCCCACAACACGCTTGCAAGAGCCAGATAACTGTCTTCAGACTAGAAGGAAAGGTTCTTTTGCCTTAAAAGAAGAAGCAGAGGAAAACATGTCTTTTCCAAAGGGGCGGGAACTGGATTCGTTTGTATTTGTTATATTGTTTTTCCTGGATGTTTTCTTTTTACTGGGGATGAGAACTTAATTGCATTAGAACATACTTTAATAATCTTAACATACTTTAAGAATCTTAACAATGAGTAACACAGATTCTTAAAGTCCTTTTGAGTCAGTTGTGGTTTCTAATGGAAAAGGAAACAACCACCCTGATACTGGAGTGAAGGGTGGTATAAAAATACCTAATGAAATACCTAGTATGCATAATTACAGAACAAAATAGTGGGGGAGGGGATTAAAAGACAGAATGATGGTCTGAACTGGTCTTGTCCTTTAACAATGAACTGACTCCCTTCTGTGCCCAATTCAGATCTTTATTGATTACCTAACTGTACAAGCATTCACATTAACAGACAGTTGACAGGCTACCTCAAGGTTAGTTATCTGATCAGCATCTACTGAGATGACACACGACTGTTCCCTGCAATTTCCAGGACTAATTCAATTGTACAGGGGACTGAGTAAGTCAGGAGGACATGGAAGCTAGGCAAGGAATGTCTCAGAGCTAAAGCAAGCCACTCAAGCACTGACAGTGTCTACTCCAGAGCATGTCTAATCAGGGTGTCTGGTGAGTTGCCCAAATTAAGACAGGAGCCTGAAAGCAGAAAAAGAATTTACATAGAAATTAGTGATTTCTGCACAGAAAGGAACATATTCCAGTTTTATTACAAAATATGGGCTTCCCTACTTGAAGAGTTTAATCCACTGCTTTACTGAGGCTTCTTCTCCCATTGTCATTGCAGGAGAGAAAATTCATCCTTTACTCATTTCACCAGGGTTTGTTTCTGTCTGCTTTTCAATACATTCTATTGACCAAACATAAGACAGTGCTGTGGTATACCTGCACTACAGTAGTTTTGCAACTTTCATCATGCTTTTGTTCCAATTAAAATTGAATACCAGACTTTCCCTGCTCTAAAAGGATCCTTGTGAGAAGGCTGAAAAAGACAGAAGAGGCCTGGAGGATGCCAACATTGTGCAAAGGCCCCACAAATTTCTGTGGGTGATGGATCATGACAGCACAATAAATCCCTCTGAACAGGGTAGACAATGCAATTCTATGCTTGTCTACCTGGAAATAAGTCATGTTAAGTTCAGTCTATTAAATCCAATCTATTAACAACAGCGACCTAAAGGCAGTTCTTGGGCTGATTGGCTGATGCAGTGATACAGCAATGCAATTTCAGAGAACAGTATCTCTCAAAGACCCCAAATTTGAGGTGTGTTGTGTCTAAGGTACGGCAAATCCACCTCTATAACTCTTCAAGTTTTATCATATTAGTCCTCTCTTAGGTGCATGGCCATGCAGGCCTATGCCAATTGCTGGACGTAAGTGCTAAACCCTCTGATAAATGCAATGCTGTTTGAATGAGAAATGCATTCTATACACATTTGCTGCATTATGGGGACGGGGAGGACAGAGAATGTTTATTCAAACAACTCCCACTACCTTTTAAAACTTCTGGCTCCTCCAGTTACAACATATCTACATCCATTTAATAGTTATCCCTGGTCCCAAGACAACCATGGAAGGGCCAGATTTGCAATGGGTATCTGTCTATCTCCATTTAAAATTAAGTCTCCCAAGATAACTGAATTGCTCAGAACATATTTCTGTACATTGCATTTTCTGAGCTTCCATTAATATTTGCAGACTTCAGGGGCTATGGGTCTAGAGTCCTGATGCATAGAGAGCAGGAGCTGGTATTTGGTTTTTTCTGCTGTCTTGAAAGAAGACTGGGGAGTTAGAACAGGCATTATTTGGATTGCCATACAGCAGGGCTATGGGTAATTCCCAACATTCCTAAGCATTTGCTGTGATGGCAGGAGTTTGGGGGAGTTAAAGTCCCATTATCTGGAGACCTACTTTCTGCCTGTCGCTCCCCAAGAGCGCTTATCCCTAATCTCCATTTACTTAAAATTATCCTGGCTTTGATCTTACAGTGTCTCTAAACTCCTGATTGCTCGTCAGGTATTAGCTACAATCACTTATTATTGCATATATCTCTGACATGATCCTAGAATAAAAATGGGTGTACTGTCTGTTTATGGGTCAGTAAATCCTCATGGGACATACATGTTGACTTGGTTAGCATGTCACGGATTGTTTTAGCATTATCCAGGAGTTGTTTAGCCCTCAATAACCCACAACCCCTGGAATTGTACAATACAATCCATGGTGCACCCATGTCTCCAGTCATTCAGACTGGCACATGGTACACACCACAGAACCCACAGGTGAATTAACCCATGGTGGCTTATGATATGCAAACAAACCCTTTGTTTCATCCTTCTATAGCCTGATTGGGCCTTTAATGAACAATTAGAAGAACATTACCCAGTCATACAAAGCAATTTTACATGGGCAAACCTTCTTTTTGCTGAAGTGAGAGAGTATTTTCAATTAACCACTATCATTTCTAGATTGCCCTGTGATGACAAAAAACAACTGCATCAATGTCACAATACTGATTATAGCTATTCATTAAAGTATATGAAAGAATGTATTTGCTATGCAGAATAAAGTGCTATAAAAATACAAACTAATGTATGAACTTGCATTAACTTCTTCTCATGTACTAGGTAAGAGCCGAAAATAATGCCATCTTGTTTATTTGATTAAGCTGTGGTTGGTTCAATTAACATTTTCTTCCATCCCAAGCTCAACTGGGTGACTTTCATTTATTTATTTTATTATTATTTGATTTATATACCACCCAATTAGCCATAGGCTCTCTGGGTGGCTTACATAAAATCAATTACACAGTGTAATACAATAAAATCAATTAGTGCAATACAACCAATAATAACAATAAAACCAATAATAAGCAACCAAAAGAATAACAAATTAATAATAAGTAAAATAAATAAATTGAGAAGGGGCTGCAACATAAAGCAAATTGACAATCAATAATACAAAGTGATTATACACAATTATACACAAAAATGAAAATCATGAGAATATAAAATTGTAAAATGGTGGCAGCACTTAATTAACCTTATGACAATTAATTAAAAACAAATAGTCACCCTCCAATAGATTCATCCTACAAAATGCCTGTGAAACACAACATCTTCAGGTGGCATCTAATGTTGATGTTGATGCCATCCTAATCTCACATTGAATAGAACTCCATAACTGGGATGCAATATAGGAGGAGGCCGTCCTCCTTGCCCTCTTGCCCCTCACTTCACTCAGGGAAGGAACACAGAGAATGGCCTCAGATGTTGACCACAGTGACGGGGGGGGGGGGGGCATGTCTGGAGAAAGGCACTCCTTCAAAGAGCCCAGCCCCAGGCCATTATGACCTAATGGACTTTGTCTGAAGTGCATAGGAAATCATGATCACATTTTTATACTGATAAAGGTTATTTCTCTACACTCACTAACTTAGTAGGATTCAAAATGCAGGACGGAACATATTGGCTCTGTCAGTAAAAACCATACTGTTATTTCCTTATATTCAATAATAACATTTTACTTGCTTTAAAAGTGTTCCTCGATGTTACAGTTCAAGATAAAAATACAACTAAATTTTATATCTGTACAGTTTTATAGTTTAGGCTACAATCCTAAATATACTTTTCTGGAAGGAAGTCCTTTTAAACTAAATGGAACTTACTTCTAAGTACAGGATTGCCCTATTAATTTCATTCAATTTATATTGTTTTACTGAAAAGAGGCAAAAAATTTTTTTAGAACTTCTGATGAAAGTTATTTCATGAGGTAGTGAAGAAAACAGATCGCAAAACCAATCCATGAAGGATAACAACCAGGAGTTTTTCTGCACCTTTCCATCCTTTGATTAGAATGTTATGCAACATGCCAACTAACAGTTATTCTTAATGTAAATAGTTACTCAATTTGTACAACTGTTTAGACTAAATTTAAACATATCAGAAACCTTTCCTGATGTTCTATATTGATGTTAATGTTTATTTATGTTTGTGTCATCACTGTGATATACAGAAAAACCAAAGTATTTGACGTAGAGACTAGCCAAAAGCAGTTGCTATTGGAGAGCCGTCTCCCCTCTTTATGCAGACATGAATAAATTAGCATCCTGAGTGTAGAACATTCACTTTTACAGTAGGTGGTGTTCTTGTTACATTTTCATACATGGCAGGCTAATTAACTGTCTCAAAGAGAATGTCATTAAGTTATTTCCCCCACCCCTCCTTAAAATATTTCAACATTTAATTTGCCCCAGCAATTCAATTATATTTAAAATGAATAGCTTAACTAAAGCTTTCTTCCATAACAGCATTCAGAATTTTACTGTGGATGAAATTTGAGAACAAAAAGAAAAGTCTCCATGCTATTCATAATAAACCTTTTTCCCCAAAGAATGCTCACAGTTTGGTCATTTGCCTGATCTAAAGCATGTTATTATTTGCAAAAATGTTGTTTCCCATTTATGTACAGATCTTGTTTTTGAGTTGAAAGGTATTTGGAGTTAGGTATCTGTGTTTTTCCGTTCTGAAGGTATATTGTGCACATTCTGAGTCAGTGCTTTGCACAAAGGCGCTTTGTTTCATGCCTAGTCAAAATATCTGAAGTTAAAGAACCGGAGAGACAAAGGGGGTTAGGACATTGTGGCTTGCCTATATTACAACATGCTTTTCCTTTTTTTAATCATGCATCTGGCACTACCTCTCACTCTTGCTTGCTCTCAAATGCACAGAACGGGAACTGAGTAGTTGTTATCAATATTAATTGGAAATGAGTCTCAGACAAGCAGAACTGATGGTTGTTTTTTCATTCATTCAGCTACCTGTGGAACTCACTGCCAATGAACAGTGTGCAGGGTAGCAATATAACTCCTTTCGAAACCAGACTATACACCTTTCAAAACCAGACTATACACCAAGACCTTGTACATGTCTCCCAGAGCAGGTGCCAATCCAGCTTGGACAAAAACAGAAGTGGCTAATTTTTAGACAGAGCTTAATATTGATACATGGAATATCAGTTCAATTATTTTTATTAACATTATAGTTCTATATGTTACACATGATCAGACATACACGTCAGACTATGTGTACTGTCTCTACATCTCATGTCTTCAAATGGCAGACTATGTTCCAGGCATGTGTACAGGACTGTTTTCCACAAGGGTGATTGCTATTTCCTGTACAACTGTTGTCTATTCCAGTCGTTAGAATCACAATATATGTGAGATGGCAGTCTGAGAACCCAGATATACCAGATGGATATGTGATATGAGGCCAGTCAAAAATACACAATTTTGACAACCCCATGTTGAACCTTGAGATGCCAGGCAAATCCACAGTAGACTCAAACAAGCTTGTGCTTTGAAGCGCCTGACCTGCAGATTCCACAGCAGACTGGCTCTTCCTGATTCATATAGATTCTGTGTCCCTACATCCACAATCTGTTAATACAGTGATCATGTGAGATGTATGAAATGCAGTTTTAAGGAATAAAGTGTGCCAGAACTTTTTATTCACCCCAAGACTGTAGAAGAATCTGAAAACAAATAGATTGTAAACACTGAGATCTGGAAACGAATTAAACCAAAAAATAAATAAAACTTGCTTTCTGGTTCCTAGAGTATATTCTCACCTTTAAAATTGTAATTTCTGCAGTCAGAACATGGCCAAAGAAGGAAATTAGTTGTTTAAGTGGCATCAAGTGGCTGTCCAAATGGAGAATTTATTTTCTTTTCTGTTCATCCACTTATCAGTGCATTTATATACTTAGTACAGAACTGGCTAGACTGAGGAACTCATTAGCACATGAAGTGCTGATTGATGGCAATTGTGTTGTCTTCTGCTTTAAAAGAAAAAAAAGGAGAAACCCCTTTTCAAATTAGGATATCAACACCATCAGTGCTTCTGTACCTGCTCTGGTCATCATATTATTTTTTTTCTTTGTCTTTAAACAGTTTGGCTGCTTAAATCCCAGTGAAGTCAGATTTTAACAGCCCAGCTATGCACAGATTTGCAGCTAAAGTTTGCCAAGAGAAGACAACTCTATGCTCAGCTTATTAATATTTGTATTTCCAAAAACTGGGAATGGACAACAGGAAACTGAAGACAATCACTTTAGCCATGTGCTTATTCCCAGCACCCTGTATGTTCGGCATCCCATCACACCCTGCAGGTGCAGTCCTTGGTCACATAACAGGGCTTCTCTCTATCTACTTCCATCAGATCTTTGGGTTACAGCCAACTCCTCCCCTGTCAGGAGCTTGATCATATCATGTGCTGTTCAGCATGAGCCTAATTGCACTGAATTGAAAAAGAAAGGTTAAATAGGTTTAGGATTGCAGCTGCAGAGGAAAAACATAAGCCAAATGCATTGAACCTCAGGCCGGTGGCTCAGATTTGGTCTTCCTGGTGTCCCATGCAGTTTCCCTGGCTGCTGATTATTTAGGATCTCCTGGCACTGGAATATTTTTTCCCATTCTGAAAGGCTGAAATGGCTTCCTAAGGCTTAGATGCTGGCTGTAGGGGTTTTAAGCTAATGTATGTTGGTGTTTGGGGTATATTTGTCCACACCTAGAACAGAGAACTAGAACAGGGCCCCCGAGAGCTTCTTCAAAGTGGAATTTACCTCCAAGGCTGAACACAGTTTGGCATTTAAGTTAATTAAATTAAATTTCTGATTTAAGCACTTCTCCCAACTTCCTGAATTAGGCTTACACATTTGGTGAGAAGAGGTGAAGAACCTATGAATGCAGTATCTGTTATAGATAAGTTACCTTATATACATAGACAAATGGCATAAAATCAACAGGCCACTAAGCAGTGATAGACTTGAATTAACCCACCTTGCATCTGTCCACACATTGCCTATGGATGTTGAGCATAAAGGGCAGGTTTGCACAAAATGAGAAGCCATGCTGAAATCTTACCACTTTGGGTCTGTAGGGGCATCTGGACCCAGTTCCAAAGTTCCTGCTTGCTAGGATTAGCTTTCTGAAAAAAGCTGACCAAGAGAAACCACGGTCCATTCTAAGGTTTCCACAGTTCACCACAGATTCTCTGGTCACCAGGACTGCCATTCTACTATTGGTGGTCTAGAAACATCAGAGTCCCCAGGTAAGAACAGCCACAGAAGTGGTTGCTTCTAGCCTTTGATCTCTACTGCCCTCAGCTCTCTAGTGATACACATAATCACCCACTTTATTTCTATTGGCTGAGTGATATACCCATCTCCCTGTTTGCTTTTGGAAAGAGGGAGTCAGTACAAAAATACACAGAGGAAGGAGGGAGGGGGAATCACAACAAAACATTTTTGTTTCTATTTAATAAAAAATCTCTGTAGGGTCTGGAGCAGCCGAGAAGCACCACAGACATGCACAGACACTTGAGAGGGGGAAGAGAGGAGCCCATGTCAGGACCACAGTGGACCAATCCAGAAGCTGCAGCTGCAGACTATAGGAAAGAAAAGGGAAAGGACAGGGATTTAACTCATGGGATGCATTATGAGGCTGAGAAGATGGAGCTGGAAGTGTGGAAATGGAACTGTTCTAGCAACCATGTGATTGTCTGACCAGTAAATCTGTGCAAACATCTGCATGCCAGGGAAACAGCATGAGGTTGTTTGCCATGTTGTGTGAACCTAGCTAACATGTACGTGAGAAAGGCAATGCATTAGAGAGGTTAAGAAAAGGAGCTGCAAATCTCTGGTATACATCTTGCCCTTGCCATGAACTTATTCAGGCAAGCTGTTCTATCTGACCCTCACCTTTCCATCGGTAGAATGGGTGATAGTATCACTGACCTCAATGTGACCATTCTTGAAAAAGAAACTTCATGAAACAGCTGAAGAATTCATTGAAGAAGTTCAATTCTGTATCCTGTGGACTTAATACATTAAGGTGGATTTAAAAAAAAAATACAGTACTTGTGTTAATCAGCTTACCAGTGAAAGATGTCTCTGTCACTAACCGAGATGTTTTGTTGAATCATTATTGTACTGTTCATATGATAATGATCACTGTCAGTACTTTTTGAGTTTAATTACCTCTAACCCCATCTTCCCTCCCCCACAACCATATGTACATATACCTCTCAGAGACAGGATATTTCATGCATCTGATGAACTGAACTATGGTCCACAAAAATTTAAAACATGATAAGGTGCCATAAGGTTCTTGGCGTATTTGCTGCAACAGACTGATATAGCCAGCCCTCTCTTGTAGTGACTACAACTACATAATGCATGCGAAGCATTCTGAACATATGGAGGTGCTATAGAAAAGTTATTACATATGAAAGGTACATTTTACAGTACAGTAGTAGTTTTTTGTTTTATTGCTTACTTTAGCTTTATTTCTTCTATGCAGTAATTGTGAGCTGCTTCTAATGTGCATGTTTGTTTATTTATTTATTTATTCTATTTCTATCATGCTGGTGTTTGTTTTGTTTTTTGGCAAGGAACCCAAAGCAGCTTACATAATCCTCCTCCACTCAATTTTTTCTTCACAATAATCTTGTGAGGTAGGTTAGGCTGAGAGTCAGTGACTGGACCAAAGTCACCCAGTAAGCTTCATGCCCAAGTGGAGTAAAATACAAATATTTGTATATAAAGGTTGAGTGGTGAGATAGAAATATTTTGAATATGTAAAAGTTTATTGAACCAGCGATGTGAGTATCTCAGTCCCAAATGTTCCTGGGTAGTGATTCCACATTGTTGGTCTCAGAAAGTTGTCATGTGTATATGCAATGCATTACAGATTTAGCACCAAGGCATTCAAGCCTGGTGAGGCTGGGGAGTGCCAGCTGCCCCACCAGTTTGCTGATGGTGTGAGTAATATTCAGACATTCCCATCTGCAGAAGAGCCCTACATGGAAATAGTTTCCAATGTGCGTCATACTAGAGAGAACAGAAGGTAGATCAGGATTTCCTGGTGATTTGAAGTGTTTTTAAGAACCAGATGGGAAGGGCAAAAGAGTGCTACTGGATCAGGCCAAAGGCCTACATATTCTAGCATTTTCTTCCTATTGGAGCCAGAAAAATGCTTACCAGGGCCTACAGCAAGACATGTGTGCAACAGCAGACTCCTGCCATTAAGCTCAATGCACACTGTATCAGGTTAATTCATCCATATTCTAGCTGACAGAAACACAAAGCAAGAACTTCTGAGTATACAGAAAATGTGTGCACTTTTTTATTATTTTACTGAAACAGTAGGCTCAGCTGGAGGATAATCACAAATATCCATACAGAGGTCTGAAACCCATGCAAGAGAGAGTTAACCAAGCCACAGATCCACTGACCTCAAATTAAGCAAGCATCCCTTCCTTGTCCTCTCTCACTGCTTCTCCCATGTATATAAATATGCACAGCCTTTCTCCACCCTACATCTCCAAGGCTGGCTCATTAAAGAGTCGATTCTTTTGCAGTATAATTTAACATCCATGTTCACCCTAGATACTCATAAATGTTTGTTTCAATTCCAGTTCTGCATTTTTTATTTATTAAATGTATGTCCTGGCTTTTTTCATTTTTTGAAGAACTCGAAGCTTACATCATTCTCCTTCTGCTGCTCTCAATTTTATCTCCACAACAACCCTCAGAGGAAGGTTGGGCTCAGAGTCTGTGACTGGCCCAAAATCACCCAGTTGGCTGAGTAGGGACTGCCTGAGTTGCACTCTTAACCACTAAACCACACTGGCTGTCTTCAACTTTCAAGTACTGTTGAATGTGTATGGCGTAGTTGTAAATTTCCATCAGCTAAATGGAGACTTACTGCTCTCCAAATGCAAGGGCTCCTGCCATTCACAAAAGGAGTTTACGTAGATCCAGTGATAGTTCCCACTGGAGCAAGAGAAGACATAAATATCCCCTTCTCCATGTAGCAACAACACCACCACAGCTCCCAGCCTGTTCCAGAGAGTTGCACAACCATCTACAGCAGGTTGTCAGGGAACTGCAGGTGCGACAGTAAATTGGCAAAGTTCACTTTTCCTTCTTTCCGCCCAAAAGTGTATTCAGTTAGCAGAGTTCTGCTCTGAACAAGCTTGGATTTAACTATACCTCCTTTATCATTCTTAAAAAAAAAATATGAAAATACAGAAATGCAAACTGGTCAAATTAGCAGTGGGTAGTACTTCTAACTTCAGACTACTAACTAATTGAAAAATCAAAGATCAGATGCCATGGTACAGAGGCACTGAAAGAAATGTAGCCCGATTTACAGCAGGTTCTGTACCTCTGGAGTTCTCATTTCTATACATAAGGTTAATTAATAACATATAAAAATTTATATTTCATTCAGGTTAATCTGGTAAACATTTATTAGCATGCTAATAGAGAAGTACTGTCATAAAATTAAATTGCAGTCTGCAGTAACAGTACAACCCATCTGAACAGCCAAGTTATCATTGAACCCCTGAGAGGCAAATTGTGCTAACCACAGATGTGGCATTCCTGGCACTTGCATTCGCCCTGAACAGAATGCCTTGTTTCTGCCCTTTCCTCTGGTTTCCCTGGCCAGGGCTGTCTTTCTGTTTCAGTCCATCAGGCATAAGGCAGACCTGAAGTGGCGTTCTAGGGTGCACCTTTCTTCACATTCATGCATGGTTCAGGAACAGCAGAGCCAAAATAAATGATGTTTCCAGCCAATGTTCTTACTGTGCAGCAGTGCCTTCCATGTTTCACATGTTTCTGGTTTGTTTTTCCATACCAAAAAGTTAAGAAAATAGAATAGGCTTAAATTTATTTATTTTATTTATATCACACCTTTGTTTCTTCTTCAAGGAACCAAAGCACACTGAATTACTTTGAGCCAGTAACTGACTCCCAACCCCTCACAGGGTTGTTGTGAAGATAAAATAGAGAGGAGGACCATGTAAACTAAGAGATGGGGAGGAAAGGTGGAATATAAATTATAATATATTATAAATTATTATAATTATAAATAAAATAATAGGAATGAAGAGGAGTGGCTGCATCAGATCCCAATGAACCCATTCAAGAAGCTCTGCAGCATGCAGTTGTCAACATGCAGCGATATTCAGAGGGCTCTCCATATACTGCTCTCCATACTTTGAAAAGAAAAAAGGCTTTGCTGAGCTGCTGCTAACTTATCTGAAGCAGCCAGTTATGGTTGCACTGTTGCTGCTGGTCCAGCACGGCCGGTGCACTTTTTAAATTGTGCATGTGCAAACTCCTGTGTATTCTAGCACCTTTCCCTGGAGCATAAATGCCCTGAGTCCATCTAGCAGCGAGCACCAAGTGGTGTGAACTCCCCTTATTAAGCAGGGAAAAGTGGGCTCTGCTCAGGCTGAGCACAGTCCTGTCCTTATCGAGAGAAGGGGTCATTGAGGCACACAGCAGTCAGTGCATGCTGCCCCTCCCATTACACTAGAGAATTTCAGCGTGTCCATTCTGTAAATGAGGACAGGTTTTCCAGAATGTCTTTCAAATATGTAACTCCTTAATATTGTGTGATGTATATGTGACCCAGTATGGTGGTTAGCATGTTGGGGAACCTGGAAGATCCAGGTTCTAGTCCCCATCAGCCATGAGGCTCACTGGGTGTCTTTGGGCCAGTCATGGACCCTCAGTCTAACCTACTTGACAGGGTTGTTTGAAGATGATTGCATATCACCTTGGGTTCCTTACAAGAAAAACAGTGTGATATAAATGCAGTGGTACCTTGGCTCACAAACTTAATCCATTCCAGGACTCTGGTCATGAGCCAAATTGGTCGTGAACCAAGTTAAATTTCCCCATAAGGTTCAATGTAAATAAGGTTAATCCGTTCTGTAACTATTTTTTTTTTTAATCAGAAAAATGTGAAGCAAAGTGACAAAGAACAACAAAGATCGTGGCCATCTCCCTGCCCCCCCGCCAGCACAACCACGATCGTGCCTGTCATCCCGGCGCTCTGGAGGAGTGGGGGAGAAATGGGCGCAATCGCAGGCGTGCTGGAGGAGAAGAGACGGGCGTGAACGGGGAGTGCTGGGGGAGGGATAGATGAGCACGAATGTGTGTGTGCTGGGAGAGAGACGGGGTGCAATCGTGCTGGGGAGAAAGATGGGCACAATCACAGGCGCACTCCTGCAGGAAAGATGGGCATAATCTCGTCCATCTTCCCCCCCCCCACACTCCCCCAGCATGATCGTGGCCATCTCCCCACTCATGGGGTGGGGAGCTGGCTGCGATCACGGTCACCACCCAATGTGGAGCTCGCGACCTGAGTGAAAACTTTTATAAAATTTTTGTTCATGATCCAATTTGGTTGTGAACTGAGGCATTTGTGAGCTGAGGTACCACTGTATAATAAATACAAGTCATGCTATAGGTATCAAAATTTCAAAGGTATGATGTTAGGTTTTCATTATGGTTTCTCAATATGTATCTATAATAAAGCAAACTTTGTCAACATTTTTTATTCCTTTTGTTCAAAATTTCACTTATGGGCCACCTGAAACATCTAAGGAAGAAAACTAATTACCTCAGAACCTTGCACAGTTCTTTAGTGGCTTTTCTCCCCCCGACCCCCAATAATATATGTGATCTTTTGTTACTGATGTGAGTCTCAGCTTTATCATCATTTCTGTACGGTTGTATTACACCCTTTGGGTAGTTCACACATTTTCTTTTTACTGTAATCCCTAGAGGTCACAGTTAAGGTCAGTGGAGAACATAATGACACTTTGTGGTCTAACAGTCACACAATTATCAACTAATAAATCTTGGTCATACTGTAATGGGAGTGTAAGAGATAAGGGAATGCACAGAATCCTTGGGGCGGGGTAATGTTGAAAAGATAAGCAAGCAATTAATATTCTTTTAAAGTGTATAGCAAGTCAAGGGAAACATTCTTATTTCCTGGCTCTTCATCTCATCTCTTATCTTCTGGCTTCTGCTTTTAAAAGTCCATGTCTCTGGTTTACATCTGAGTAGACAAGCACAAAACTTTGTGCACCTGAAAATGGTTGTACAGAAGTGTTTTCCTGAGTAAGGGTACAATCCTAGGCACATTTTTAAAAGGTCTAAACTTGCATAGGATTGCATCTTCAGTGCACCTAGAATGCTACTCTGATTTCCTTGGAGGAAAAGCATAATGCATATTGGAAGTCAGTCTTGGGTAGTGGTTAGAGAGGTAGAGTGGGACTCCGGAGTTCTGGGCTGTAGCCCCCACTCAGCTATGAAGCTCACTGGATGCTTCAGCCTAACCTACCTTGCAGGGTTGTTGTGAGCTTAAAATGGCGAGGAGGAGAAGCACCTTGGCTATTTTTGGGAATTTATTTATTTATTTATTTAGAAGGCTTCTATGCCGCCCCATTTGCCGAAGCCTCGGGGCAGCTCAAAATAATAAATAAATGAGGACAGTATAAAACAATATAATATGAGTCAACCTAGCCCGAAAAATAAAATAAATAAAATTATCAATTAAAATAGTGTTTGAATAAAAAGGTCTTCACCTGGCGCCAAAAAACAAATAACAACGGCGCCAGGCGGACCTCTCTGGAGAGCGCATTCCATAGACTGGGCGCCACCGCAGAGAAAGCCCTCCTCCGAGTACTTACCCTCCTAATATCCTTCACAGAGGGTTCCCGGAGAAGGGCCTCTCCCGCTGATCTCAAGGGGGCGGGTGGGCATATATGGACGTAAGCGCTCCTTTAGGTAGCCAGGACCCAAGCCGTTAAGGGCTTTATAGGTCATAACCAACACCTTGAACTGGGCCCGGACTTCAGTGGGGAGCCAGTGAAGCTGACAGAGAACTGGAGTCATGTGAACATAACGCCCACTCCCCGTCAGCAGCCTGGCAGCTCTATTTTGAACCAATTGAAGTATCCGGACCATCTTCAAGGGCAGCCCCACGTAGCCCCATGCGTTACAGAAGTCAAGTCGGGAAGTCACCAACGCGTGTGTCATTGTCGCCAGGCAGTTATTCTCCAGGTAGGGACGCAGCTGATGGATCAGCCAAAGCTGAAAGAAAGCACTCCTCGCCACCGCTGTCACCTGAGCTTCCAGCTGTCCCTAAGAGGGAGTGCAACCCCATTCAGGACTAGGTTCAATTCACCTTCCCTGAAGCCTGATCCACCAACCAACAGGATTTCTGTCTTGTCTGGATTGAGCTTCAGTTTATTACTCTCATCCAGCCCATTACCTTGGCCAGGCACTGGTTCAGTACAGCCACTGCCTCACCTGGATTGGTGGAGAACGAGAGGTAGAGCTAAGTATCATCAGCGTACTGATGATTCCGCAGTCCACACCTCCTGATGACCTCCCCCAGCAGTTTCATGTAGATGTTAAATAGCAAGGGGGACAAGATGGAACCCTGCGGAACTCCATGGCATAGCTGCCATGGCACAGAGCCATAGTCCCCCAGCATCACCTTCTGGAATCGGCCATTGAGATAGGAGCGGAACCACTGAAAAGCAGTGCCTCCGACCCCCAATCCCGCTAGCCTATCCAGAAGGATACCATGGTTGAAGGTATCGAAAGCCGCTGAGAGGTCCAGGAGAACCAACAGGGACGCACTCCCCCTGCCTTTCTCCCTGCACAGGTCATCATACAGGGCGACCAAGGCAGATTCAGTACAGTACCCGGGTCTGAAGCCAGCCTGAAATGGGTCCAGATAATCAGTTTCATCCAAGAGTGTTTGGAGTTGTCCCACCACCAGCCGCTCCAACACCCTGCCCAGAAATGGGATGTTGGCCACTGGTCTATAATTAGTGGCCATCTCTGGATCCAGTGACGCCTTCTTCAGGACTGGTTGGAGTACCGCCTCCTTTAAAGGGGCAGGTACCCGGCCTTCCCTCAGAGAAGAGTTAACCACTTCCAAGATCCAGGTTCCTATCCCGTGCTTGGCGTTGTTAATTAGCCAAGGTGGGCAAGGGTCCAATAGGCAGGTGGTGAGACGTACTCGTCCAAGCACCTTGTCCACATCATCAGGCCGCAATAACTGAAATTCATCCATTAATTTTGGACCAGACGGCGACATTGGTATCCCCCCAGAAGCCTCTGAATCACTAGCGGAGTCTAGCTCATGACGAATCTGAGAGATTTTCTCCCTGAAATGCTTGGCAAAGTCATCACAGCAGGCCTTTGAGGGTGGAACCAGATCTTTGTTAGGGCCGGGATAAACCAGCCCTTCTACCACCCGAAAGAGCTCCACCGGACAGCATTGTGAGGAGGCAATGCAAATGGAGAAGAATTTCTTTTTTGTTGCACTCACCACCACAGCATAGGCCCGATAATGGGCTCTTAAGTGTGTTCGGTCAGATTCATCCCGTGATCTCCTCCACCTACGCTCTAGACGTCTCCCAGCCCACTTCATCACCCGCAATTCAGGTGTATACCAAGGGGAAGAGTGGGCTCTGCCTGGCGGGAGAGAACACTTAGGAGCAATCATGTCAATAGCCCTTGTCATTTCCCCATTCCATAGTTCAACCAGAGCATCAACAGAAGCACCATTCTTGTCAGCCGGAAACTCCCCCAGGGCCTTCAGGAATCCATCCGGATCCATCCGGCTCCGGGGGCGGACCCACACAATCGGGTCCGCACCCTCACAGAGGGAAAGACCACTCTCAAGCACAAACCTCACGAGGAAGTGATCTGACCATGACAGGGGTGTCAGACACAAGTTCCTAACCCTCAGACCACCCTCTTCTTGCCCCGTTGAGAAAAGCAGGTCCAGAGTGTGTCCACGTTCATGGGTTGGGCCTGTGACATGTTGAGACAGCCCCATGGCCGTCATGGAGGCCATGAAGTCCTGAGCCGCCCTGATCAAAACAGTCTCGGCATGGAGATTGAAGTCCCCCAGGACCAACATCCTGGGGGTCCTCAACACCAGGTTTGAGATGATCTCCGTCAGCTCAGGTAGGGAGTCTGTTGGGCAGAACAGTGCACGATACATCAACAGAATCCCCAATCTGTCTCAGTCGCCCAACACCAAGTAGAGGCAACTCTAGCCCCGGCCTCGAAGGGACTGGAAACCCCGCAAGGGAGATGGAGACTTGGTAAACCAAAGCAACCCCCCTCCCCTCCCCTCCAAGCGTGGACGGTGCTGAACCAGATACCTGGGGGGGCACATTTGAGAGAGGGCGACATCTCCCCCCTCTCCCTCCCAGATCTCTGTTATGCAAGCCAGGTCGGCCTCCTCATCCACAATCAGGTCGTGGATGAGAGATGATTTATTGTGGACCGACCTGGCATTAAGCAGCAGCACCGTCAGGCCCGGGGGGTGGTTGACAAGACTACCTGGAACCCTCTGGCTGGAGGTAGAACCAGAAGGAGGGACAGGTGTCAGCCATCTGTCCCTCCTTCTTCTATGCAGACACGTTAAACCCCCACCGCTGTAACGTCCATTGCCCGTGACCACCCCAATGGCGGTGCCCACGCGGTCCCCAGGTAGTTCAACCGTTGATGTGGCCAGGGACGACTCCATAAAACCGGATTGAAATACAATAAAAATATTAAAACAATGTAAAACTCCCCCATCTACCCCCACAATAAAAATTCCACTCATCGACAGAGTCACTCACCAGCCCAGCCCCCACACAGCCATGAATGGCACAAATGGCGGCGACTGCCCTTCAGCCGCCGGCCCCAGGGCATGTCCAGCGAGTTAATCCGGCGCCCGCCTGTGTGCTCCGCCCCCCAACCCGGCATTGCTCTCCCCAACACCGGCAGGGGGGAAGCAGAGACGGACGCAGAAGCCCATCGACCGGCCGGCGAGATGGCGGCGCCCTCCTCCGCGACATCGGTCGGCGGCCCTGGCATCCTCCTTCCCCGGGGTGGTCCAGCGGTAGCCACGGGAGTGGCATCAGCTGGCCCCTGGGCTTGGCGGCATGCTTCAGGTCCAATGTGGGCCTCTACAGCGGTGGTGACGCGGCGGGAGTTGCAGCGGCGGTGCAGCAGGTGTTGCAGGGAGGGAGGGGGGTGCGGTCCAGCTCCCGCCCCAGGCCACGTCCGGCGAGTTAAGCTGGCGCCCGCCTGCGTGCCCCGCCCCCCAATCTGGCGTTGCTCTCACCAACGCCGGCAGAGGGTGGGGAGCAGAGATGGACGTGGAAATGATTCAGGCTAATAATAAAAAATGTAAAACAGAATACCGCACAGCACACTACACTACACTACAATTTGATGATGACATACAGACACATCACCTCTCTTCATCTAAGAAAGTCTGTGGCTCTGACCAAGCACCTGACCTACAACAATAATTTGCCATGTACAAACAGCAGAAGTTAGCATGTTTTACCACTGCACAGGTATTCACAAAACAATTTAGGAACAGATTTACTGACATATGCTCAAAAGTGTATCCAGGCTGTTTTTCTCCTTTTCATCCTTATTTACATTCTGCTTAGGGCTTGGTGAATAAAAACAGCAGTAAAGTGCCTTAAATATTCTAGAACTCAAAACATTCACAACAAAAAGAAAAAAAAACCTGTTAGGATGGAGGGAAAGCTTCCCAATTTGCTTGATTCATGGAAGGTGGACATACGAAATGGGCACTGTTGTTTCAGAGAGAGATTTTACGAGACACGATGCCTGTAACCCAACACTGTGCTTTAACCCTTGCTTTCTGAATTGTCCCAGAAGATTTGCCTGGAAAAGTCTCCTGTAATTTGCTGTTCCTTTTGTGGGTGAAAACTATTGTTAAGTAGAAACAAAGCTGGATTAGAGCCATGAGAAGCTCAATGAAACAATTTCTACCCTGCATAGGGGATCCTGTGTAGTATATTGTGAAGAAACTATTGTTTCTGGCACCTTTTAGTAGGTAATGACACCTCACACTTCTTACGAAATGTGCAAAGACTCTGAGGTAATTTAATGAACGATTGTTGCAACTTCTATAGCTTCTGCTGCATAGGGCGCGCCCTCCTGTCCCCACCTCCTCTGATATTCTTTAAGTAAGCCACATACCAAATGTATGTTTATGTAAAGCAGCTTCTGCTCTAGGCAGCCGGCACTTTTCTTTTTCATATGACCTCTAGTGTAAAATGCAGCATGACTGGTCTCAGTTATGTTATTCTGTCAACATGTTTCAGTTGGGTCTAAGCCTGGAGCAGCTCTCTGTGCAGCTGGCTCAGGAAAAGTGGACATCTGTGCAACTAGTACAGTAGACTGAAAGAAATTCAATGGAATATTGTTCCAGTCCTGGGGAGTGAAAGGAATTTCTTGCTTTGCAAAACACAACCAGTGCTAGTGTTTCTTCAGAAAGGCTAGGTTGTAAGTAAATCAGCACCCTGTCAGGGTAAAAAGACTTTAATACAACTTTCATTCCAAATGTAAACACACTTATTCATATGCCAAATAATAGGGATTAATTTCAATGGTTGAGGCAATTTATCCTGCATTAGAGATCATTTGTACCTCATTGTGGATTTTCCCTATTTAAAACATGATGCCATCTATAAATAATAACAATGTGAATAATAATGGTACCACTCAGCCAAGGAGATTTCAACGTGCATTTCTCTCTTCCTTAAAATCACCAAAGGATAGCAACCTATAGCTATAATCTTAACCAAGGTCTTCCTACCTTAATTTCATGTTAATACATACCTGTTTTAAAGTATAGGCAGGGAAATGAAAACTAGCTTTAAACAGGAAAAAATACTATAAAAACTTTCAGGATGAACACATTTTAGCCCCTAAAAGGGTTCTTAAAATGATGTAAGTTGTGTTGGGAGATAAATTACACCATGTGTTCAAATGCACATCTGAATGCAGATGTGATCAATTTACACTGCATTGCTTCCAGTGGAATGTATCATTGTATGTGTATGCAAGTAGCTTTTCCCATCCATACAGGAATATAAACGGCTGTCTTAACCTGCGTGAGATCACTGACTGTCTGTACCTTTCCATGTTTTCTTTCCTAACTTGCCTGGAGAAGCTGGGGATCTCTTGCGTGCAAAGCATGGCTTTTACCACTGAAGAAATACTCCATTCCTGACACAAGATATTGAGGGAGATAGATATAGATATTCCAAGTACACATTCATTTGAAAGCTGTGTTGTGCCCTGCACTTGGATGCCTATTTGAACATGCATTTGACTTATCCCTACAGTGCCTTGGCAACAAGTGAGTCTACTTTTGCAAATGGATTTCTCAGTTGGGTCAGCTAGAAAATGTGGGTGGAAGGAGGGTACATAATGTGGATGGAGGAGGGTACATAAAGAAGAAAGTCACTTTTCTCTATTATGAGTCTTTTTGGAGTGGAATGTCACAAAAATGGTAGGGCAAAATAGACAAAACTGACTGCCCCCCCTTCCTTGCACATTTTTGGGGTGGCTGGTACTAGTGATCACCCAGGAGCAGGTTAGAATGGCCAGGAGTTTCACACTTTGGACTAATAACATGCCATTTGAAACTGAAAACACTCTTTTCTGATGTGAACCTGTAGTTTAGAACTATTTTTGTACTCAATTTATTATCTAAATTCACAGTATCCAACTAGCATAGGACTTTTTTAAAAAAAATCTAAACATGCATAGGATTGCCCCCTGAATAATTTTGTTCCCAAGGTTTTGTTAAACTGGGCATTGATAGTTCAGGGACAAATGTCTGCCTACCTTTTTGTAACATTGCTTCAAATTAAAATAAATATTAGCAAATGCATACTGTGGCTGGCCTATGATCAATGACCTTAAAGCTTTTGAGACTCAGTAAAGCAAAATGTAGATTGTATATTTTACCCAAACTCTCACATACGTCTAACCACTGCACTGGAAATGTGAAATACTCACTTTTTTTCTATCAGGGATTCAACTTTCTGTAGAAATGCAGGTATTTTTCTTGATTTACCTTAGAATTATAGATCTTGCTCTAGCAAGCTAGTCATGCCTCCAAAACTCACCATTATTTCATCCATACTTTGAAAGTAGACTATTTATATTTTCTGTAAGTGTTAAGGGACCTGGCTGTAATCAGTTGCACCTGTAACAAAATGCCCATTCAAGAAGGAAGGGAAGGGTAAGAAAGGAAAAGAAAAATCCACCTTTCTCTGCCTTGAGCCAAAACTGTAATGGGATGATATTTGAAAAATAAGACTGATGAATCTCTCTTTTCTGCACCTGTTCAGTCTGCAGGGCTGTTATGACTAAGCCAAACTCTGATGCACTGCTGGGGTCCCACCCGTCAATGATGAGGCACCAGGAGGAGCTGCACTGGACAGTGTTCAGATGCTGCCTCCAAACAAGGCTTCATGTCAAAATACTCAGCCTGTAAAACCAAACACATGTGATAATGTCCAGTAGGAGAATGATACATCTTGCGATGCATGACATCATCATAACACACAGGGATGGGGAAAATGAAGCTGTCTAGATTCCCAGATATATTTCAGTGATGTGCATGCACTACATTTCTGCCATATGTTGTAAGTCCTGAAAAGAGAGAGCTTCTGTCCCTAAAACAGCTGCCCAATTCCAATTTAATCTTTAAAGCAGCTTCTTACTTTCTAATCACAAGGGAGCCAGGTTGTCCATAACAGCAGCTTCACATTTGATATACGCCTCCCCTTCAGGTGCCTCCAGCATTACGTGATCTCAGTTACCCTGTTGTTTTATATACACAATAACTAAGCTGGCCATCAGCCTGTTTATTCTTAATATAAAGACTAAGTAGGACAAAAAGATGGATGGTAGAAAAGGCTTCCTGACTTGCAGAGGGAATGATCTACCTGTGTAACTTTCAAGTTCCTTTCCATCATCTTTACCAATCTGCAAATTCAGAAAAAGCACATACATACTTTATGATATTGACTACTTCAGAATGCATGTTTGAATGCATTTCCATGTAAAAACAGAATATCCTGCTTTGGTTCTAAACTACTGGCCTTCCCCAGAAAAGCCAGTTTTCTATGCACAGTGGACACACACACACACACACACACACACGGGGGCGGGGGGGGAGTGTATCATCCTATTTTGTTTCATCAGATGGTGTAGCACAGTCTCCCATGACTTGGTTCCCTCCTAATATTCCTATCAATCACTGCCAACGTAGCTAATGATTAAGAATTCTGGGAAGTGTAGTCCAACTATCTGAAGAACCCCACACTGGGGGGAAGGTTGTCGTCCTGCATAAATCATGTTTGCTGCTACAGTAAATCTCCTGACCTTGTGGGGCTCTGGGTTAGAGTTAGGGCAGACTACAAATGCATAAATAAATAAATGCATGAAGCTCAGCAACATAGAAATATGTAGCAAGTGATTGCTAAGGAAGCAAGCCTGTGGAAGTTGTCCCATACACTGGCTTCCTCTGTCATTTTTCCCTTAAATGTAATGTTGTAAAGTTTGTGAATATTTTAACAAACAAATATTGCAACATTCTATTTCATGAATGAGTTCAGATTAATGCTGAATCCATAAACATTAGGACTTTCTCTGCATAGCCACAGAGAACTCTGTTCACACAACAAAACTGCACCAATGTGTCCTTATTTGACAGAGAGAATCCCTAGTAAAGCAGTGTCCACATTTTGCTTTTGGGGACATAGCTTTTCTATTTCATTTGCTAGTGTGTGCATATGTGTACTATGGCTACCACTACTGAGTGGTAGCCCTCCTTCAGTCAATCCCTGAGCAGAGGATGGTCATATCTTGACTGCAGCACATATATGCATATTATTGCAGGTACATAAACACGAAGGATGCAAATCTAAGCACATTTCCCAAGGAGGTGCATTTAATTGCACTCAGTAGAACTTCTGATTGAGTATGCTGAACATGCTTAGGATTTTACAGTGAGGCAAGATCTACTGTACAGTTTTCCATTTCACAAGTAAGCAAAAGTAGTTCTGTGATCATCTGTGAAACCTGGAAGATATGAAACTGAGATCTACTTCAACCAAAGCAACAGCTGAGGCTTGTTTTTCAGGGGAGGGGGATTTATATGTCAGTGTTTGATTGAATAACAGTTCCCAAAAAGATGCCTTACTAAATGTCAGGTATGATGATATTGGCAGGACAATAAATGGAAAATTTCCTGCTGTACATTGCAGAGCTTCTATAGTTCTTAACAGATGGCTACAAACAATTTAGATAGCTATGCCATGCAATTCAATGCAAAATATTCTGTTCTGCATAAAAGAGTTACCATTATCCTGGGTTCCTTCTTTTTTCATTACAGTATTTATACAGCAGAACTATTAGAACCAATTTATTTACCATGTTGACAGAAGTTGGTGCATATTGTCTAAATCCTTTCAACTTCTCCATTTATGAAAATCAGTGGAGACTGTTTCAATTAGGGTCATCTGGTCACATACCTCTTGATCCTTTGATCGCTACCACAGCAATACTGTGTCAGTAATCTGTAGGCCACCATTTGGGTTAATGAATCGGCTTGGCTTTAATTCTTGCCCAGATGTAATCTTTTATAGTTTTAATGATTAGGTCTAACATGAGCCCCAACTGACTGTAAACAGCTTCTTGGATATATGTGAAAATGTTCTCTTCTTAACATTTTGTCTCTGTTTCTAATTAATTGTAGAGCAATTAAATCAAACCCTGATCTGTTGGGATCAAGATTAAATCACAGAATGAACTATCCTGCTTATATCTTTGGTGAGATCATTATTGTCAAGAGTAGTAGTAATCAGGAAAAAGGAAGGAACCAATGTAGCTGGGGGAAACGATTCAATCCCATTTTATTCTGAATATTCTTGTCTCATTAGACATCTGGTTTGGCTTAATGCACAATCATAGTTTCTCTTATATAACAGCTTTAAAAAGAGATCCCAGAGCACATGTCTGCCAAAATAAATGTGAACTAGGTTACAGATATTTCCAGTATAGAGACAATCACAGAAATACTAAGTATATAAAATATTTCATATTACTTTATTCTTAAGCATTAGCTTACGCAGTCGCCACCTCCAGAGTTCTTAGGAATTTATTTTCATTGCTTTGTTCTTTCTGTGCAATCCTTTGCACATTTTACATACATACAGTATCTGCTTTGTCCTTCCACGGTTAAGCTGTAATCCTATCAACACTTCTCTGGAAATGACTTCCATTGAACATAATGGGATTGGTTTCTGAGTAGACATCTATAGGTTTCCATTCTTTTTGAAAGAGTAAAACCTTCTGACAAAGGCTCCTGGTTAAATCTAGAAGTCAAGGATACCATGACTAGAGTCCAGCCATAAGAATGTAAGAATAGCCATGCTGGTCCATCCAGTCCAACATTCTGTTCACATGGAGGCCAACTAGTCCCCCAGGATCCCTCGAGCAGGTTGGGTACAAGAGCTGCTCAGCAACTGGTGCCACAGCCATTCTGCTTCCAGTAATAGAGGTAGCACATAGCCAGCAAGTCTAGTAGCCATTATTGGCCTCTTCCTCCTCCATATATTTGCCCAATTCCCTTTTAATGCCATCCAATTAATGACCATCACTACTTCCTATGGCAGAGAATCCCATAGTTTAACTATGTGTTGTGTGAAGAAGTACTTCCTTTGTCATGGATTCCTGTAACCATTTGAACAACATGAAGCAGAGCGTGGAAATAATTGGCAGCTTTTACAGTGGAGAAATGTAAAAGGATGGATCCCCAAGGGTCTGCATTAGGACCAGTGCTTCTTAATTAGTCCTTAATGATAGTGTTGATAAATAAATTGGAGTCCACAGTGATGTGGGAAAGTTTGTGAATGAAACCAAACTATTGTAAAAGTAATGTATTGTTAAAAGTTTCATAAGACCCATTCTGGAGATCTGGGGAGATCTTTACAAGCCATATTTGCTTAACACCATTTGCTATCTTGGTTACCTCTCTCTCGTCTGACAAATTATTTACATGTGTCTTTATATTTACTAGTTTTCTTCAGTTTAACATGCGAATTTTCCTCTGTTCTGTTGCCATTTGTCTTATATTATTGCTGTTTTCATTGGGTAATTGGTTTTCTTTAAGAAATATTTTTATGGAGGGCTTAGTAACATGTAAAATAATATAGATATATGGAATCCTATTGGACCCTTGTGTTACATGATGCTGGTTGTATTAGTAGCTATTGTGGCATCCTTTGAGCACAGTAGCTTCTCGGTTCCATTGCCAAAATCACCAGTGTGAGTCCTATGGTACTTCATAGGCCTCACCTTTGAAAGGCAGGGTTATTCATCTGATCCATTCAAAACAGGAACACCAATTAACACACTCTCTTTCCGTTCTGCAGCCAATTAAGTAAAGCACAGCAGGAAATGTCAAGTCCAGTTGGGACATTTGGATGTATCAGGGATGCCAGAAAATATTACAGCAGAAATTAAACTTGATTCAGAAGAAAGAAAATTTATTAAAGCTGCAGTGTCATTTTAGCTTCAGCTCCCTATTAGTTTGCAAGGGGAAACAAAATAGTTCCATCTCTAAATGAATATTGTGCTGGAAAAGGTTGCAAAGTAATTAGAATTATGCCATTTTGTGCCAAGTGATAATTTACTGCAATTAATTATTTTTTAAATAAACTATTTCTATCAATTATAGTATTTGCTTTTTTGATAGTAAAGAGCTATTTCAGTTTTGCTGAAATCATGTTAGCAATGCACTTCTATTTACCTCTTAAGGTTTTCAATTAGTCTGTTATAATTTGCTTTTCTTCTGCCAAACACAATAAAGATTTATTAGGCACTGACAATGTTAGTGTAACCTTTTCTTCATCTTCTTTATAAGATCTGAACAAATTCTAATCACAATCCAGGCTCCCAATGAATCAACACCCCTATTGTTACACCTGCAGATTGTACATGGAGAGAGAAGCATACTTCAGAATTAATGAGCACAGCTGCAGTCTCTTACATTCAACACTTGTAAAATAGACCTCTTTAAAGTGCCATTATCACAATATTGATAGGGTTATTTATAGTACTGCAAACGTTCCCAGTCATAACAGAGTCCTTGTTATTCTGCACACACCCAAATCCCCCACAGTATTACATGCCATTGCCATCTTCTGGCATCCTTCCAGAGTCCATGATAAGGCAGCAGGTGGACAGTCCTTCATAGATGAGCTCAGAAAGACAGAAAAAAAGAACTTGTCAAGAACAAATTTTATAGGTGGGAGTATGCCAGAGTTTTGCTGAAATCTCCAGACCTCCACCTGAAACAGGCCTGTTATTTTTATTTCTAGGGTATCTTTCCCCACATTTCCAGGCTGGAAAGTAGCTGTAACCTCAGAAGTGACCCAAGCAATGTTGTCCAACTGAGAGCTTCCACTTTTTCCCCCAGAACCCAAATTTGTTTTAGTATAACCTCAGTAAAGCAGATGCAAGATCAAACTTTCTGCAATGGTTGATACAAACAAACATCTCAGGTGCCAGGTCCTGTTACTACAGGAATAAAGAAGTGTTTGTGCCATGCTGTGGCAGTGCAGAGCTAAATGCTGTATGAGGCAGCAGCACTGCTGTCACTGAAGTTCCTTGAATTTTTTAGGGCTGTGGGGGAATAAATCCTGCTAGCAAGCTCACCAGATGGTTTAGAAATCAAGTGTAGAAGCTGCTTGCATAACTGTGCCACACTTGAAATAGTGAAATAGATCTTAATGAAGCACCTCTGGAAGAGTTTGTGTTTTTAGGTTGCAGTCATGCATGATCTTCTCCAAACAGTGATCAATTTATATATATTATTGCAGGTTACTTAAAAAACAACCCACTATGTTGACATCTAAGACCATTCATGAATTATGTCTCAGTTTTAAAGGTGTTTAAACCACCATCACTATTGTAGAATCCTGCCTTAATTTAGCCAATAAGCAATCCATATTTTTTCACTTTAACTTGTCTGATATGTTATGGCAGCCTGTCAATATTCTTGTATCTGTACAATACTTAAACAATATGTACCTGCATTCTTGCTAATGATCTCAGTCAGTGTCTATGTAATAGAAAATACTTGGTGTCCTAATTTATATTCTTTATTAGATCACAAAAATCCACCCAGAAATTCTCCATTGGAATGAGTATGAGTTGTTCAGAAATATTCAAAGGCTTGGGCTACTGAGCAAAACTTACTGTAATTAAAAGGATCACATGTCTTTGTAAGAGAAATGACAAAGCAAATGGATTCAAAAGAGAAAAGGGGAAAATATAATTTAAACAATTAATCTTTTAAAAGAGAAATACTATTATACAGAGAATAATTTGTTTCTGAATATCAATATCTCCTGGGTCACCAGGAGACATAACTTCCAGTTGATCAAGTTAGGTAGAAAGTGATATTTTCATGTTGGTCCCTTTATAGTTCTTGCAGACCGGTTTGGTGAAGAAGGCAATCAATTGCTACTGAAATGTCTCTTCCTAGAATGAATTCATGATGACCATGCTGCCTTCAGATGGCCCTTTATGGCAGTACAGGTAAATCATATATTTAGCCAAAGGGTCACTTATGAATGTAAACCACACATTTGCCTGCTGCCACAAACCAGCCAATCATGGGTCAAACAACCTCTAGAGCAAGCCACTATGTGGAAATTGCAGCAGGTTCAGATGACACCCCACCATACCCAGGTATCTATAATGGGTTATCATATCTAGTGTACAGGTAACCATCTATTCTGGGACCTGGGGGGGGGGGCAGTTTCTCTTTTTCGGTCTTGTTTCATTAATTTCACTCCAGTAAGGTAAAGCCCAGCAGTAACACACTTTATACTAATGGGGCTACCCAGCATAGTATTCAAAAGTGGAGACCCATGAAATGAATATGGTGAGATGAATCAGATTCAGGATGGGATGAATCTTCAGTACTTGGTTTCCCCCAGTGCCATGATGGGGTGCCTATCACTGTCCCACTGAAAGGATCTTAACAGGGAATAATTGGACTCAGAAGCGCATATCTACAGAGTTCAGTGCTCCTTTCAAAGGCCTTCTGGTGGCAAAGAAATCAGTCCCCCATTGTTTCCCCAGGCCTGGGTCTTCCTCCCCTACCAATCATTTCAGGGGGAAAATATCAGCTCTCCTTTGCCAACAGGAGTAACACCTATCAACCTACAGCTCCATGAGCAGACAAAAGGTCCCAGGGAGAACCAATTAAAGACTCCTTGTGTTGGGGGGAGCACTAAGGATTCATTCATTTCCTATAGATGGTGTCTGTGAGTGTTTGCATATTTTTGAACTGGATGAATGTCCCCACAAGAGCACAAGGGAATTGAGGAAAATTTTATTTGGAGGAATGTTCTGGGAAAATAGCAGGTTTTTCTGACCCACTATATTTCTGCAACAGCAGCAGGTTACTGCTGCAAGAACAGAAGGTCACTACTGTGGATACCCTGCTGAACCCCAACTGTTTTAATCCCTATACAGACACTTAGGATGTATATATGACATCAATGTTACAACGTCCATGGTAAGTGAAAAAATTACCTGGGCAGTAATAATTACCTCATGAAATTTGCTCTTTACCTTGCTGTCCTTCGCTCCCAGTCTTGCTCTTCTCCTTTTCCTTGCTGTTTCCTCCTCTACCCACCAGCCTCTAATCCCACCATTTCACACACATGTGGGCATGTACCTCTTTCATTCACTTTTGTCTAACTGGTCCTCACAACATCCATTCCATGGCAGCCATTTTGTCATGGGATCCACAGCATTTTCCCAAATGTGCCCACACGCCCAAGAAATTTGGGGACCCCACGTTACATGGTGTAATTAGTGGAATCTTGCACAGGAAGTGGAGTAGATATTCACGTTTGGTGTTCCAGTGGGATCATAAAGGAAATATTTTCACAACCTCATTTTTGCAAGTAGTGAAATCAGCAGGTTTTCACACTGAATGCCTATTTCTTCATATGCACACTGCTTGACCTCCACAGCACTTGGAGTATCATACCTCAGCAATCTGCCATCCGTATAGTAGCTGCTCTATGACTCCTTACCTTCAGAAATGGAACGTGTGGGCTCTTCACAATTTGTTCTATTGCTATCAAAATATTACTTTCAAATAGCACATAGCTTTATGCATATACGTTATAAAATTAATACACTTAAAATCAGAGTGGGAGTCCTCATAATTCATTTAGAGCTGTTTTTAAAAATTTGGACATTGGTCAAGGACAGTTTATTGATTGAATTTAACTGCATATATTTGCCTTCCCATTTTACTGAAGCCTATTTTTCACGTCATTTGAGAAGGCTGCTAATGTTTCGGTAAGGGAATATAACAAAGCACTGCTTTAATTCATTATCTTTTGGAGACACAGTAGTTGCGGCTTGGCCTGAATTAAACCCTATGGAGAACATGATAGTGTAATTACTTACAGGTATCTAAAACTGCTTTTAATTGAATTATCTGGGAGATTATTTTATAATTTGTTCTGTATTAATCACAGAGGTAAAGTTTGCAGCTTCAGTTATATGTAAATATTTTATCAAATAAGCAGAGGTTTCTCTTAGTACCACATGAATCCAAAAGGTCAATGGTCTGGTGAAGCCAAGCTCAATTAAACATGACTAATTATATAAATAAAATGGCCACTGGTGAACTTGGCCCCCTTTGTATTAATGTATGATTTTCTTAGGGAACAATCTGTGATTTTGCTTCTCTCTGAGCCATTCTAAACCCCTTGAGAGTTTTGTAGACAAATCTGAGCATTAGCTAGATTGCCTCACTAAAGTAAAGCCTCAAGCACATCCAAAGTTGATGTCATCCTTCTACAAACTGTAGTTGGGATCTAGATGTTCCCAGACCTGAATGAGCTAAGGGCTGTAGAGGAGAATGATGTAATATGGACAATTATTGTGATTATTATGGAGCAACCTTTGAAAACATATAGCCCCAGTCAAGAGCTACTAGTGAAATGTCCCACATTATGTGTGGAATAATTGCAGCCCACTGAAAGAGCTTTCCACAGGAGCCACTTCAGGGGCAGGGAAAAGACAGATGAAGGTCCACTTCCAACAGCCTTTGTTATGATACCTGGTGCAGGGCCCATGTGGGTAGTCAAGAAGTCTTCCACCAGCTTTCATCTATCAGCTTATTTAGAAAGCAGCAAGTCTGTACTGAAAAGGTTTAGCCACAACTTTTAAAAACTCTATAAAACTGCCTAGTCACCTCCACATGTTACTTGTCTCTGTGTCACATACTGTATTGTTTCTAGGATCTTCCCTATGAGAAAGGAAGGGACCTCTGGCTGACTTTTGGAGATCCTTCCTTTCCCTTCCATGACCACCCATCCCTTTCAGCAGAACATTCTGACTCTGCATGTACATTTTCAGGGGACTGGGTGGCCTGCCATGAGAAGGAGGGGATGAAGAAGTCCACTTCCATCAATACAGTTGATCCAGTGTAATATGGATCCAATCCCAAGAGAGCCAATGTGTGTAGTGGTTAAGAGCATGGAACTGGATTCAGAGGATCTGGGTTCTAGTCCCCGCTCAGCCATGGAGCCAACTGGGTGACTTTGGGCCAGTCACAGACTCTCAGCCCAACCTACCTCACAGGGTTGTTGTTGTGGGGATAAGATGGAGGAGGAGAATGATGTAAGCTGCCTTGAGCCCTTTGTAGGAAAAAGGCAGGATATAAATTGGAAAATTAATTAATTAATTAATTAAAAGTAAACTTCCCAACTCTTTTTTAGTAAGCATAAAACCCAGTAAACCCAGGGTTTACTGCCATCTCTTTTAGTCATGGATTGAAACCACTACATAATGAAACTCTGCCAACGAAATGCAAACAATAAACTTAAGCTTATGGAGAGAAGGAGCTACACCTAGAGGTAATGAAGTATCTAAGCGCCTTGATTGAAACAAATTGGACCACAGAGAATGTGTGATTTTCAGGACCACTGAACACTGACTATTCTTTAACTGAATCATACTGGCAGAGTAGAAGTGCATGGCTGCATCTGCAAACTCAGCTCAGTGATATCTTTCTAAAAACACATACAGAATTGTAATCATTCTGCATCTTAACAAATACACTCTCATGATGCTTTTAACAAATGTGATATGAAATAATCTTAAATTCATAACAGGCGATATTCTTTGCACTTATACCTTGCGATTTTCTTTGGTTAGATAGTACTGAAAGAGATAATTGAATGCATTTGTGCATAAGTTTCTTTGCAGCTGTGTGGTCAAAATTTTTATTTCAAACCTTCCACTAAGGAGTATTTGGTCCAACTGCCCAAGCCTGTATTAAATATGCATCTTTGGCAACATATACTTTAATCTGATTACATTGCATAGCATTTCTGTGTGGTAGCTTCAGCAATCAGTTAGTGGCTGAAGCAATTGAGAAGGAATTTACTATTAAGGTTCAGGATCACCCCATTGGGAGATTTCCTTGTCTATAAGCCTCACATTCTTACTTGACTGCTGTGCAGCAAAGGGCTTCAGAATGGGAGTCCACTTACCACATTGGCTTTTCCATCCTAGCCTTATCCCATCAGTCTTCCTAATCCAATGTGACTGTATAGAAGGTTGCATTTCTGAGCTATAGTCATTAAAAGGCAGTGTCATGAGATGATAAATCTTGGATCGAACTGGAGTTTCTTCTTATTCCATACTTCCTCCTTTTTATAATGTGTTCTTAATTGTTCCTCGAGACATCTAGGGACTGTTCATCTGTGCACCGATCAGGTACACTTTGGATCCAGGTCTAAGGACCAAAATATGCATTGTTTTTAAATTGATGTCAAACAGCTTCTTCTTTCTCATATTTACTCCAGAAGTTGACAGCCTGGATTGAGACCTAGCAGGGATAGGGGGCTTTCGAAATCCAGATAAGGGCCCCTGCACCTATCCTAAAGTAAACATTTTAAAAAGTTATAGCTGGTAAACGCATTTAAAGTAATGCATGTTTTAGCCTTCAGTGATGTAGTTACATGCGAGGGTCGGTCATGGGGGCCTGTGCCCATAGCCCAGATCTGCAGGAAAGATTTACACCATTGGCTTTGTACATATGCTTAGATCATTTGGGTTCTGGATGACTTTAGGGAAAGATCCCATCTGTATGGGATCTGCTCATGGATAAATAGCTACCATGAAGTTGGGAATATGTGGAAAGGGTACCTAAAACATTAAAGAGCAAGGCTATCTTCCCATTATAGAAGATTTCTCACAATAATTTTCTCTTCTCAAACTTTGCCAAAAAGTCTGAGTCCCATTACAAATCAGATATGTTTGCCCCATAGATAGGCTGGAATAGACCAACACCAATGAATAGGCAAAACTTTAACTACTCACAGTAAATGATAGTTATCAATTCAGTACCAAAAGTGCCAATGCCATATGATTCTGATGCAGGAAAGCTGACTAGGTCACTCGAGGCTTCTCTAAGTCAGCTAGCCATGTAACTGTATTGCTGGAGGCTTGAATATGTTTTGTTTTCAATTGCTGATACCTACACTGGTTCTTCAGAGACCAAGTTTTATATATCGAAAGAAGAGTGTAAAGTTCTGCATATAATCGTATAAAGCATTACAGTCATGCCAGCCCTGTTTACAGTGGACAGTTTCTTTGCATACACATTCATGGAGTGCAATGGCTAAGACTGCTACTCATGTTATCAGTCTCTTATATGGAACAGAATAACCAAAACTGTGATGTAGTGCAGGAGGAATACCCAACTAGCTATAGGTTCCTGAGCACTTGATTTTCCAAGCCACATTTCATCATTTCATTAAGGGCCATGCAGATACAAGGGACTATGCTAGCCAGTCTCTGATTTCTAATAATATGTGGTCTGGATCCATGTTCTAGCTATTTAGTAAAGAGCCAGGCAAGGAGCCTATTCTTCTGTCTGTAAAGTGTTAACACATATTGACAGGCATTAATGGCAGTCACTTGCACATACAGAGCAGTGAATAGTCCCTGTGGGAATTGCATAGACTAGTTTGTGCCTATAGAGAGGCTGCTTCAATAACAGGATTCCTACAACTTAAGGAATGTTGTGGTGAAACAGAGACCTTTCTGCTTCTAGCAATCAGGTGCAAAAGGAAAAAGCAATGTCAGAAGCTGTTATTCACTCCCTTACCCCCTTCCCCTTAGGAATTCGAATTTCTCCAAAATGTAATATTCAAACCAAACAAATGCCAGACAACATTTGCAAAAGTAATTAGTGATTTGGGATCAACGTCACCATACCATGGGCTGGAAAGTAAAAATTACATCATGATATTTGTTGTGGCTGACAGAAGTGAACCCTATGCATGCTTGAATCCCAGTTACCTGTTTTGTTGCAGGTGTGACAAATCATATTAGCTCTTCTCTGTTAGGACATCTATTTCGATGATCAGGAACCTGGTTTTACCCACAAATTTGGACCAGTTATAGCCATGCCTTGGCAACCTCTCACTACTGAGGGTTTTCCCAGGCATGGCAAAACCCAGGCTGAATCATTTGGGCCTCTGCTCATATAAGTAGCTAATCATGCAGAGAAATGTGGGCTTGCAGTAGCAGCCAGACCACTCATATAACATGTCAGTCGGGCCAAAGTCCCATTCAGATCAAAGGGATTTCAAGACATGGTACTGGCCACATCTGTAGCCTTAATTCTATGTATGTGTCACAACTTCTGCTACCGCAGGCAATAAAAACCAGTCCAGGAGACTTGCTGGCACTGCAAGCCAGTGCTGACACAAGAATGCTTAGCTTTAGCTTTAGTCACACAGGCTTACACAGAACACTGTGCCTCTCGATGAAATGAATAGGGGAGCCTTTATGATTAGGGACTGGAACATTTGTACAGCAAATAATGAAAGGATTATGGGATAGGTATCCTTGAAAATTTCATGCATTATACAAGCCCCTCTTCTTCCCAACCTGTGTGAGATGGTATTTAAAATGCTAAGCCAAGTATGGGGAACAACGTCAAGTGCGGTTGCCAGCCAGATTTCTCCCTCCTCCAGTCTTACTGGCCCTTCTTTGCCAAACATCATTATTTTGTTTATAATAAAGATGTTTATTATACCTTTATCTTTACACATAAGTCTCCGAGCATAGACAAAGTATGTTCAGCCATCACTACATGAGAGGTGCTTAACAAAATGACTGTTTTCAGCCATCACAAAATTGACGAACAAGCGAGAGGCACTTAACAAAAGAATTTACGATGTGGCACCATGACTTCACTTGATGACGCCAGGCAGCAGATTGATGCAGAAGGGTCCCCACAAGAGGCACCTAGTGGCAGAAGCATGTACCACGATGGGCTTGTACACCAGAGAACAATTCCAGCTTCTTTTGGGTCCCCCCTCGTGCTGTAGTTTAGTAAGTGGACTTCTTCCTTTTGTGTTACTAAAACCCAAGGCAGATACAATACATCAGTGAATGGGTTGACTCAACACAAAGGGGCTGTTTTTCTCACAGAAGTAAGTTTTCTCTCTCTTGGCTTCATGTATTATTCTGCTTTCTTCTTTTTCATTGTGTTACTATACAGAATCAGTGCATACCGTACCAAGATTTGGTCAACCACAATTCAAAAGCTTGGATTGTTTTATTCTGCTCTCCAAAATAGGAGCAATTCAATATTTTATTCTGAATTTTTGATCAGAAACCCAACTTTCCCTTCCTAATCTTAAGAATATTAAAAATGCATCACTTTACTAGAGATGCTGAGTCAGTACTTCAGGCGGAGTCCAATCTCATCTGAACTATAATTTTTAAGCTACTGCTGTTCAGATATTATAGTTTCCTTGACAGTTATGTATATCCAAAGAAAATATTGTTGCTAGGGCACTGGTTTCAAGTCAGCCATCCTGGTATTCATATAGATTGAAAAACTACTAAGTTCACAGGGTTCAAATACCCTGTAACAGAATAGCAGCCTAATTCAGAAGTGAAAGGCAAACTTCCTCTTGGCCATCAAGCCTATGCCCTCCTCGTTCCTTCTCCTTTCATTCTTCTCAATTATATTCCTTCACTCCCTAGTTCAAAAAACTGTAGTTTGTTCCTCTGTACAAGTCAACCATTACAGTTGGTCTGTAAACTGTAAATTACAGTTTATCTTCAAACCAGCATTTAAATCCAGTTCTAACACTGGTTTTCTGTTTTGATAACAAGCTATGGTTATGGCACATATAGATGGGTGGCACAATTCAAAGTTAATAACAGATCATGGCTGCCTTACATCAGGAAATGAGAGGGAGCTTGAGTACATGAAGAGGAAATGGCGGAAATGTGTGAGTGCAAGGCAGGGTTCTGATGGCCAAATGGTGGTTTTCGTGACATCTATGACCTGAACCAGTGTAGAATTCAAGGGATAAATCCTATAAATGTTTAGACAAACAGCTGGGGACAGCTGGGCATGATAGATCTTTTCTCTGTATAATTGCATCTGAATCTGTACAAGAGGGCAAGCTAACTGGTATCATTGTTACTAGTGTGTTATCTTCAGTTCTATTTTCATGTGATTGGACATGTTTTCACAATTCAGTACTGGAGCAGAATTTCACATCGTGAGAATCTTAACTTGCCTTGAAAGCAAACTGCTAGTCCTTATGGCCTTAATGTTGAAGTTGAAATGTGGACCATGCTTGACAAAATCTCAGAAATCTGCTGAACTGTGCAAGGATTCCAGAAGCCAAGAGCATGGCCTCCCTGCCCTCCATTGCCCCTAATCATTCCATAGGACCACCAGAAGCACAATAATTATGTAAAATGAGAAAATATGTACATATTTGATTTGCATCATTTATATAGGTTGCACACTTCACCTTTTTAACCACAGAATTTGGGTAGAATCCTGATTTATTTTTGAAGTGTTATCTTTTTAGCACAGAGTGTATGTAGCCTTGACTGTGTACAGGGTCAGCAGCAGGTGATATATAAGGTTCTCTCAGGAACTAATTAGAAGTTTGATTCCACAAAGACACATAAAGATTTCATGAATGCAGTTGGTGTTATTGATTCAAACCAATGTGGTGCTTGTTCTCTGCAGGGCTTCATTCCCTTCTCACACCTGTGCTTCTACAGTGTTAGTTTTATATCTACCACATGCCCACTCAATACACCTAGTGTTAAAGCTACACCATGACGGAGGCTGTTCCCCTGCCACTAATGCTTATGTATGCCTGTGCATTGTGGTTATGCTCAGCTCTCACTGCTCCAGATAGCAATGCTTCACTTGCTATTTCACCAATGAAGCAATTCTTCGAGGATCTGTGGCTGTCATTGGCAGCACACCATCGTACCAACAAAGTTAGCACCTGGGCAGTCCCAAAGGCAAGAAAGGGTTAAGCCTAGCATGGATTCAGCATGTGGAGTCAGCGTGTGGAGTCAGAGTGCCCAAAAATGCCTCCTGAAAAAATGCAGTGGCAATGATGCAAGCTGTGCTGCAGCTTGTTTGTCATTAAACAAAACACCAGTGCAGGATGTTCTGTAAGGTATGATAGCATTTCTGGAACATAATACATGTAATATATTGTTGGTGTTTAGTTCCTGCATTAGTTCTTGGCAGATCAGCTTTCCCATTCAGACTGCTGCATAGACAGCAGACTGTGGAACAAATATAGGTAAAAGTTGGGTTTGTTCCAGAACCAGAGAATATGAAAGCTAATTCACAGACTACAGTAAAATGGGCTTCATGAGAAGCAGCCACACACATGGTTCCATGCAGTATGCTATCAGGAATCATGACCAGTCACAATTCCCTGTAATATCTTTACAGAGAGAAGACATGATGCAAAATAGGAGAGGTAGCTGCCTCACACATGAGACTGTATCATGGAAGATTTTAAGATGGAATATGACAGTTTGTGGATGCACATTTTCACTTGCCTTAATAGTATTGCCAAGATATCTTCATGTATGATTGCAATTATCCAGCCACTGTTGACTGTCGCCCACAAGGCCACATGGTCTTGCTCCAGAAGACATGGTGCATTGACCTCGCTAAAAGTGAGTCCTGAGTTTTGTCAGTACCTGGATGGGAGGCCCCTGGGAAACTGAATGCATGCCATCCTGAGTTTGGCAGGGGAGTACAGGGAGCTGCCTTATATTGGGTCACACCATTGAGCCATCTAGCACAGGATGGTCTACAGTGAGTGCCAGCAGTTCTTTAGGATATTCCTTCCCAAGATGGCCCTCCAGCGCAGCTCTCATGATTTCCAGTTCCACTTGCATTGCCCTCCCTGTCCCCCAGATGGTTTTGCTCAAACTAGCAGTATCAGAAGTGTATGGATCCATTCCCAACAGCCAATTTAGCTGCCAGAATGCACTGCTTCACAATTGTGCTAGAAGATGTATTTCAAGTCTAAGTCTGGAGCCTAAGATGGCTGACAGCTGCCAGGATAGATAGCCAGGTGGTTGCATCATAAGCATCAGTGCCTGCTAGAGTAAAGACATGGGAAGTGTGGCAAAGGGATCATGGGAATATCAAGCGTGACAAGAGAGAAATAAGGCAAAATGGAGTAGCAGAAAGAGAAAAAACATGAGCAAACCCTCTGTCTCTCTCTCTCACACACACTTTGTTTTAAGGGTCTAGGTACAACTTTGATTCAATAGAATTAAGATTAATCATCTTGTATTAATCACAAAGTGGTGGTGTACTAAGAAATCATAATTCATTAACCACAAAAAATTCACTGGGTAAGTTCACATGACATGGAAAGCCATGTTGGTTTCTTGCTCAGGATAATCTGATGTATTTTCTGAACCCTGTATAATAATTCAGCATGGTATGTTTGGTTTTTAGAAATCAAGATAAGAAATAACAGGCTGTTCTGTGGCTTCCATGCTTTTCCATAGTTTCTCCAGTCATCTGAAGCCAGCATCATGGTTTCCATGGTCCCAATATACAGTTACCATAGAATCCCCTGGAAAGGGCAGCATCTGCAAGAGCTGCTGCAACCATCTAACACAGGACTGAATTTCAGACATGGCGATTGTTGGGAGGTATGCCAATAGTTGGAGGACTGAGCAAGGAGGGCGGAACCCATGCTAGCATAGAAACCACGTGATCATTGTTCAGACATATCCAGGCAAAAAGCCATACACTGTGGGAATTATACAGGGTTGCCTGCTACAATGTATGAACCCAGCCACAGTTTACAACCCAGGAGCAAACCATGGGCTTTCCTCATGAAGTGTTCATGATTAAAATACTATAGTTTGTTAGCACAGCTAACAAATAACACAATAGCCTTCATTCAACAGCAATTCACATTTCAACAAGAACCCATGCTCAGCCCATACTGAACCTATGCTGCTCTTGGTTGTCATGCCGTGTGAACAGCTTCAATGCCTAATAAATCAAGAAAGCCAGTGAAACCTTCTTGGAACCAGAATGTTATTTTCACCAGGTTTGTAGGTCTAGAAATTGATTCAGCCCAAAGTCTCCATTGTACTTCAATCCAACACTTGGTATTTTTTTCTGCGCAACAGCATAAACTCAAGCGATTTGTCAAAAATGAACATGACAAAACATTGGCTATCAAGTCTGCATTTCTGAAAAGTGAGACTGCCTAGTCATAATTGAAGGTTTGAAAGGCAAATGATTTGAGTGCTAGTTTTAATTACTGCTTGGTGAACTTTAGCGTATGAGGATTGTCACAACTTTCCTTGAGGATTAATTTCAAGCCAGGCATTACAGTAGGAAATTATTAACTTGTACTTTGGTTCAGCAATTATCTGCATTACAAGGTTTATGCAATTAGCTGTTTAAGATGTCATTATATTTTGCCATCTGGTACACAGGAGTTTATGCATATGAACAGGCACGTGTTGAAGTGATTCTGACTATATGACTCTTGTTCTCACCCAAATCATCACTATAATGAGTTGGAGACACTGTGTACAATGCATTAATAGCAGGTGCATACCATCAAGCTTAATTTTAATGGAAGATATTCTTTCTCTCCCCTCTCTGCCACCAGTTTTGAAGTATGCTGAGTGAGTGCTGAAAAAATTAATTGCTAATTTGCAATTTAGCGAAAAGACGAAAGACAAAATATTAAAAGAGCATCCGTTTTCAAAGACGGTTTTGTAAGATTTAATTTTTGCTCCCTTTTTCTAATGCAGGGCCATGTTCTCTTCTGGGCAGTAGTGGATATAAGCAGTGCAAAGTAACGGGTGTATCAGGGATTTATATCAGCAAGTTTCAAAGGAGTAGTGAAGAGTAAATGTATGGAAGCTAGGTCGGCAGGATCCTTCCATGCTAGTTCATGTTACAAGTGCAATGAAACATTGTGCATTCTAATATGGCTGCATCTTCTCTTCAGGCAGGACCAATGCCCATAGTAGAAGCATCTGATCAAATCAACACTCTGTGCTGGGAAAAGCTTCAGTTGCAATAGCAGAGGAAATGCCAGTGTAAGAGAGAGGAGAGCCAGTGCTGTGGAGTGATTAGAGTGTTGGACTGAGACCCAAGAGAGCCATGCTCTAGCCCCCACCTGGCCACAAAGCTCCCTGGGTGGCTTGGGGTCAATCACTTGCTCTCAGCAAAACCTACCCCACAGGGTTGTTGTGAGGATAACATTGGGAGAAGGAGAGGACTGTGTCAGGCATGTCAGAGAAATATGCAATGGACTCAAATCAGTTTGAATTTCTAAAAAGACAGCCTGTCAGATGTGCAGCTGACTAGCTTTTCCTGACTCATATGGCCTGCAGATCTGTGGGCTGATTTTTTAATTTTTTTTCATGAATTTATGCACATAAGTCATGGAAAAACATGGAAAATAAATGCTACATCCAAAATATGCATTTTCACCATAGGCTAGAGTATGAAAATACATTTGGGGGCAATATGCATATATGTTGGGAGATTTGCACATTTTCAGGGCTGCAGTTTGGTGCAACTGCAAATTTGCACAAATGTGTACAAACACGTTTCTACAAAATCTAACTCTGTCAGCAAGTGGACAAGGGAACAAAAGGCACTTGATAGTCCCTAAAACATAGATGAAATGGAATTACAGTATCCAGGCATGCCTAGCTGAGGAATATTGGGGATGCAAAACAAAAAGATGGACATCCTTGCTTTACTTGCACAGAAAATTACTACAGGCACAGTCCTATACCCGCTTAGAGAGAAGGCTAAACCTGGAGTATGTTAGGAGTTGTAGACTGTTTTCTATCTAACATGCATAGGATTGTGCCTTTAGGTAGCTTTTGAACATTTCAAAGTGTAAGCAGTCTGTCTGCAAGTCAATAGCATATGAAGCTTCTAAATGTAATTGAGTGCTTGACTTGCCTGGGAGGAGATCTGTGGGGAAAATGTAAATAGATTGATTTTGGCTGCAACTTGAGAAGTATGGGGGATTTTTGACTGGCAATCCAAACCAGCCTGAGTTGCCACCTCTGACCTGCAATTTTAACTGCAGGGCAGCTTTGGCTGCACTCTCTCTCAACCAAACCTCCAGCTTATGATAGGGATGTAACCATGAGCTATTCAGCAGAATATTTTAGCCTGCTCCCTCAGACCAATCTCTTATGTGAAGAATAAGAGGAATGGATGGCATTGCAAAGTTAATGCATTCTTTCTGTTTCAGCCCAGTGCCCAGTCCACAACATGGCATCGTACACTGCTAGATCGCACTGCAGGGTTGTTGCAAACCACTCAGAACCTGGCTTGCTATATTCTGTGTGAACTACAGTGTAGGGTTGTCCTAAGCCACGCCAGTTACAGCCCCTTTCAATCTGTAGTACAAACAATGGACTGCATTTGGGAATTTGTGTTCACAGGTTTTATTTTTAAAAATAGATTTAAAAATGAATTAGAACTTTGTGCTGCTACTCTGGATACTGAGAGGAGTTAGACAAATTGGTACATAATCCCTGCTAGATAAAAATCTTGGATTTCTCCACTGACTTATTTGGACAGGCAAAATACTTCTAATGTGAACCAGGAAATAACCTAACCTGACAGAAAGATTATTCTCTGTACTTTTTATATATCTGTGTGATTCCTTCCCCCTGCACCTCCAGCTTTCCATCTCCTTCTCTATCCCACCCAGCTGATAGGGTTTTCTCCCCTTATTTTCAGTGTTCAGCTTCAGTTATTTGGTTCAGACAACATAATAAGACACGTTCAGGGATTGTGTATGGGTTGAGTGTGAGTTGTTATTGAAACATGATTTGTTGTTGAAAGGTGAGTTATCATAATGTCTGACCATAGCTGCCCTAACAAACCATGGTTTGTTAACTACAAAAAATTCACAGTTCACAACCAGTTGATAAACCATGCTTTGTTAGCACAAGTGGGATCAGACAGCACATTAATCCCACCCTTCAGAAACATCTCACAGTTTTTGTGTTGTCTGATCCCAGCCACTGACTCTTCCTGGGACTGTTTTTGGGATTCTGTCCCCTTCCAGGTGCCCCCGCCCCATGTGTGTGTGTGTGTACTTTTGCAAACCTCCAGGTTGCTCAAAGTTTGCTGTTATTTCCTGTGAAGGGATGCTGCTGTTTTAACTACATAATGAATGATAGTTTCTCCTAAAGTTCAGAAATACAATTGAATTAAGTCTACCATGAACTACTGTGACAGAATGGGATATAAATCAATAAACTATGTGTTTGTCAGACAGCTGTTAAAAAAGCAAGAGTCCTGCCAGTAAAAGAAGAAAGTAGTAAGCCTCATTCTAAATCATTTCTGCTGTTCTTTTGAAGCTGGAAATATTAATGTACATTTCTGAACCTAGAATGAAATCTAGCATGGTTTGTTCGGGAACAACCGTATTTTATTTGATAATTCATAAAAGTTAGGGATGAAATTTACTTTGATACTTGAAACAATAGGCTCTAGGTTTACCATATTTCATGGATATTTCACATTAGTGATATACTAGGAGCTGAATGACAAGTTTACAATAGTGTCCAATAAGCCAGACTCTTCTTGAGCAAATAATTACTGTATCTGGATATGCATGAAGTTTAAAGAAACTCCTTAGTTCGGGCTTCTCCACCCTGCTGCTCTCTGGATGTGTTGGACTATAAGTCCCATCCTGCTCTAACTCTGATTTCCTGTTTTGGTTTAGAGGCACATTACATTTTATGGAAAACATAGATTGACTATGCAATGCAGAGGTGTTAACAAACCAGGAAGTGCAAGCCAGGAAGTGAGGGAGGGAGGGAACTGGAGAAGGAAGAGGAGGGGACATGTCAGTACAAGGCATGGCTCTGGAGGCCAAACCATGATTTTAACGCCATCGATGAACAGAGATGCTTTGTGACTCCAACAGACACAGTGAGTATCGTCTGGACAAATGTGACAAGCTGGCATAACAATTACTAGTATGTAATCTGTTATCACACTATACACGTTCCTAATCTACTGTTGGATACAGAATTTCGTGTTCTGAAATTATTCTTAGCTTTCTAAGAATAACAGCCAGCAGCTAGTCCATGTGGCTTTAATGCCGAATTTGAAAATGCCTGGTAATGCTTGATGAACTCTCAGGGGTCTGTTGCTCCTTTCCTGAGGCTGGGGAAGGTGGCCTTAGTCCTCATAAAAATTAACCTATCTCTGGTACTGTTGTGCAATTAGAGGCACATCTTCATATGCACCTGAACTTAAATTTCTGAAGACTCAGTGCTGACATATCTATAGTTTTTGAACTGAAAAATGCCATTCACAAATATTAGACAAAGTGCAAGGAAATAATTGGTCCTGGATGTCAGAGCAGAGGTTATTCACAGCAGAAATCTCTGACTCCTACAAATCTGTTACATTAAAGAATCTCTCATTCAGTAGCACGTTTATATAGATGGCCTGCCTACCATCATTCTCTAAATCCCAGCATTTGCAATAGTCTGATAAAGCATTTCACAGGCAACCCTGATATATATTTGCTAGGTATGCATGTGATACCTTGGCTACTTCTAATACATGGATAAGTATTTGACTCTCTCCTTTCATTTTAGGCCTTTATTCCTAAAGTATGCCTTTGCAATAATATCAATTGCTTGAAGCAATGAATTATACTTTAGATCCGGTAAGAGATGGTAGAAGAGGCACTGCAGCAAGGTGTGTTTCCAATTAGAATCCTTGATAGCTACAGCATGAGAATTACATTCTGTGTCCAAGCATGTCTGTACTTTACTACTGAATTACATTAAAAGGGCGCCCTCTACTGTCACATTGTGTTAAGTAAGTTAAAGGGAGAATGACCTTAGAGTTTGAATAAGCGGCCATATTCCCCATAAACTATTCCACACCATTAACATGTAATATTCCTATGCAATACATTTAGGCATTCTGTTATATATATAATTAAAAATCAAAGACATTGTTTTTCTGCTGATGCTGAGGCTTTTGCACACTACAGAATGAGGAGATGACTATAAAATCTGTGAATGGCAGAAGAGAATGTGTGGGGCTTATTTACCAGGATGGATGGATAGATGTGCATGTCTCTGTGCATGCTTCCTGTAATCATGTATCACAGCAGATATCTGTCAACCTTCCTGCCTAGGCCAAAGACGGGTGCACACACAGGCTAGGTGAGAGTCTAGGTTGCCCTTTAATGGTGCAAACAGCAGGGATGAAGACTGGGCCTCTGTGTAAGGAGTGTCCTAGTGCCTTAAAATGTCAGGTTGAGCTATCAAGAATGGTTAAAGTACCGCTGCTGGGGCTCAATAGGAAGACTGTTTGACCGAAGCAGGAATCACTCCAAGTCTGGGAGGTTCATATAAACCTCTATCAGCTTTCTAAAGTATGAACAAGTTTAATATGAAGGATGGTGTTCTTTATATCTGCTTTCCCTAAGATCAAAACCACTGCCTGTTTTGTTAACCTTTTACTTCTCTCTAGTTCATGCAACAAAATTTACTTCTGTTCTGTTCATGAAAAAAACCTCATTCATATTAGTTGAAGTAGTCTGAAATTTGTTATTTCTTATAATATATCAATTTCAGACTGGACAGCTAATAAAATGTGATATGGATAAATGAACAGTAGGGAGTTTCCTTGAAAAAGTTGGGTGCTAGTTGCTAATACTTGAAAAAATATATCACTGAAGGATATTACTTGCCTGACTTTTTTCAATTGCTCTCTTCAAAAATGTGTATTTTCAAAAGGAAAACTAATATAAAAATATAATGCTGTAGAAAATCAAGTGAATGTATGCCTGACATTAAAGGCAGAATGATTGATTTTTAAAGCATATACCCAAAAGAACTGATTATTAACAGGATTTGGGATGCAGTAGTTGATTCCCTTAGACAGCATTTACAGGTGCCACCGAATAGTTGCTCTCTATGTATATTTCTGCTAATTCCTCCACGTGGCCACCATTGCACATCTCATATTTGCACACTCTATACACTCATTCTGGGTATTAATCCTTATGTATCTAAACAGCACCACTTTAACACAAGAGTGGGGTAGCAGTACCCCAAGATATGCAGACATTCACAAAAACAAAGGTTTCAAAGGTTGTGCAGGAAAATCCTTTCAGGAGGTGACCATAAAAGGAGAACTAAGCATGGGCAGTAGCCATGGAATACTGGCACACTGTAAAAAAAAAAAAAAGGGGGGGGGGGGGGGGGATATCCTGGGAAAGGGTGCATCTTTGCTGGCTGGTTCTTCATCAGCCAACCCTGGCCTCACACAAACCTGGCTTTTCCTGAGAATTGGTGGCTGACCCAAAGTCACCCGGTGAACTTCAAGACTGTGCAGTTTGAATTTAAGTCTCTCACATCCTAGTTTGACAAACTGATCACTGCATGGTGCTGTTGTATACTGTACCTGCCCACGTTTGTATAGAGAAAGGACAGTGTGTGTGTTTCCTATTGAATCGTGACTACAGAATTCAGGCTCCTTGTCTCTGAAGGAGAAAGAAGATACAGACTTCTATCAAACTTGAGATTTTTTATCATTGGCTAGAGAAACAGGACTATGCATAGATTTAAATATGTTTATAGTTTAACATAAAAAGAAAAAATGTGGGAGGCTGACCAAGCAGGTCCGATGTTCTTGATGATTGATGTTGTTTTTAGTTTCTTTTTTGTTAGGTTTATTAAGAATAAAACTTATTCAAAAAAAAAAAAAATAGAATTCAGGCTCCACATAGGTGTTAGTAACTGAACTGTTGCCTGAACAGACCTGCTCCAAGGAGACAGGGGGCGTGTGGCACCTGGAAACTGATTGGTGCTTAAAGTGATACTGTGTAGCTACATTATGGTAATGCAATGCAGCAGGAACGACCACTATGCAGAGACATGCATCTGTGATTCATGGTCTGATTCTGCTAACATATTAGGAGGTTTCAGAAGTGACTTTTAAAATCAGTGTGCCCTATTCATTTAAATGCTTCTATTATTACTGATTCGTGTTTTAATATACATTGTTGCTTTCATTTTGATTCAGTATTCAGTAAATGAAGCTACGACATTAATACATTTACTTAAAGTACCAGTGTGCTGTTATAGGAAAATTATACTGCTTGCAGCCTTTGAAGCGGGTCTACCCAGGGTTCACCTCTAGGTGGCGTGCTAATCGCCTTACTCAAAATTGAAGTGATAACTCAAAGCTTTACTTTGACTGCCCTGCATACAAGACTGCAGAAATGCTTAGCTGTTTCCCTTAGCTTCCACTATTGGTTTTTGTTGTTCTTATTGTTTAAATATATAGATACATCCCAGCCCTTTGGGCTAGAGCTACTCTTGATGAAGAAGAATGTTTTCACTTCCAAAAACATTTATTTCTACAGCGGAGTGACACTCTGACTGCTAAAAGCCACATTAATATGCAAGCAAGCTAGCTTTTGCATGCCATTCACCATCCCAGACAGATTTCCTGCTTAGAGCTAAAAGGGGGAAGAGGAGGAGGGAGGAGAGATTGCCCAAAATCAAATGAACAAGATCTCATCTTTTACAAGTAATCTTTCGATGAGCTGGTAGAGGCGCAAGTTGAGCTAGCTGAGTTATTACTCAACAAGTCTCAAAAATGTATAAATATCACAGTTGTACATATTCCCTTCTTTTCTATATAGCTGCACTGAGTGGACTGCAATAGCTATTTATAGACAGAATTACAGTCTATAGTTCTTCCACTGAAACACTTGTAGAGTTATATAAATTGCTGCTAATACTTTTGAGAGGTCTGCGTACCTCTCCCCCCACCCCCACAGCCTTTTTAATCACAGAATCTCTCAGATATATCATTTTGGATTGACTAGAGTTTTCTTTATTTAATACCTATACACCCCTCCACATTCTATGCAAGACTGAGACACTTAGAACATTCAAATAAGCATGCTTAATATCAACTTTAAAAGAAATGAAGCAAAATCAGGAGTCTAAATTCATACCTAGACATGTCTTATTTCAGTTTATGGATAGTGAAGAAACTTTTCAGCATAGGTCACACCAACAGAGAGAGTCATATACATACTTGCTTCTTGTCAATCTTTGGAGCACAGAATTTTACCCCTAATTGTTTAGTGATATCCATATTCATATGCAGTCAGAGATCATAAGAGCCAGTCACTTTTTAAGTTTATTCAGCTGATGGGCAAACTACTGTTCGAGGAGATAGGCTAATAAGCAGGTACTCCTTGCTTTTTCCACAGATTGGTTAATTATTACAGACATCTGTGTGAACTAATTATTCATATAGGGAACTAAACTGTATAAAGGAGGGTACGCATACATGCACACACTCATGTGTCTACTCAGTGTATTTTTCTTTGAGTCATGGTAATTCCAGATTAATTGAACAAACCCATCCAATGGACACTTCCAAGAACTTTGCCTTTCATTTTATGCATTATTCATTTTATGTATGTATGAAACACTTCAATAAGGGAAAGAATGAGGAGGTTGCTTTCAGTGCTGTGCTCTAAAACTGCAAAATGTAACGTGCCATTTTTAAAGAGTGCCACTGGCATGAGTTTCAGTCCATACTGCATTGTTTTTGTACACGCAAGTAGTGTCACCTGTGCACACATATGAGTATGTACTTACAAGGTGTAAACTGGCAATTCATTGATATAATCAGCAACGATTTCTGCCATCATGGAGGTTGGCCCTTCACTTTTCTTGCATCTTTATTATAATAGAACTGCAGCTGCAACTAACGCACACTTGCTAGAAAGTAAACTGCAATACACACTGTAGGACTTCAAAGTAAATATGCATAGGATGGTGACACATGGCAATGGAAATTGTTTTTGTCTAATTTATCAAGACTTCTTTATATGTCTTATATTGCTATAAGAATAGCTATAACATGCTTTCATCAATTTAAAAGTTGTTCAAATATACTTTGGACAGTATAGGAAAGCCTTACAGTAGAAATTAATTGTTTGAACTGTACTTTTTAGAATATGCTACAGAGAATGCTAATTTACCTCAACAATGTTAGATGTATTTTAGCGACACTACTGTACTTTAGGATCATTCTTTAAAATGATCACTCTAAATAGCAACATAAAGATTTATAATTTGTATTAAAATAGCTGGAAAACTATCTGAAAAATTTCCAAACACACATACACATGCACACATACATGATAAAGTTATTAAAGTATGGCCAACATATTTTATCTCAAGTTTGCAGACTCCAAATTACATAAAAATCACCCATATTTAGTAATTGAGTTCTTTACTTCATTGCTTTGGTTCTGCTATTAATTCAGAATTAATTTTGGAATGTTAAAGGGTGACACAACTTAAAGATTAGAATGCATCATTGTGCAATATCTAGAATTTTTTACAATTAATTTCTAAGCAAGTTTAGCCCTAATACAGACATGTGTGCAGAGTTGCCCATATAGAGTGTCCGTGTGCACATGTGTGCAATTGATTTTCACTGAAACAAATAGAGAAGCCATTTGTGGACAATGACTTCTGAATGGCTATATAGCTTCTGTGCCCAGAACACACTGCTCTTTAAGGGCAGCTAAGTGGAAGCAGTCCCAAGTATTCGCACATCACTTTCTTTCTTGTAGGCCCTTTCAGTTTTATTGTTCCTCCCAGAAAGAAACTTGATAGTATCACAATATTGCCTGCATTGCTTTCCTGTGAAGCCATCTTCAGCTCTTAGCAAGAAAAAAGAAAGATGGAGGAAGGAAGAGACACTAAATATAATATACTTGCATAGAGTTCCCATTGGACCCTGGACAGATCCTTCTTGGTTGTGGCACTAAGGATGACACGCCTAGTTAACTTTCTCTATTATGATATTTAAGCAAGCTATAAGATCCTCCTCTCTCCACTAGACACTGAGCTGATCTAATTCTCTTTTTGTTGATGGTTGTTGATGATTTTGTTTTTAGAGTTGTATACCTTTTTTGATTGAGGATTTAATGATTGCAAGCTTCCTTAGGGACCCTTTAATGGGACAAAAGTTAGACCAGAAATGATTTAATTAACCAAGCAATAGATTTCAATTTAGGCTTGTGTCAAAATGCTGTGGCCCAGGTTCTTGTTGCGCATTTGGTTTGAAGCCGAATGCACTTCCGATCCCATACTAGTACAAGTACTGTGCTGTAAAGCTGCTATCTAGCACTTTGGGTAGGAAATGTTTCTGCATGAGCTATGGCCCATAGAAGTAGAAGCATCATCTAGCCGTGGTTTTTCACATCTGTGTTAAGAGGCAATCAGTTCAACTTATATGCCGTTGTTTGATTTCTATATATCGGACCACTAAACAACTAGAAGTAAACTGAAATAATAAACATATATTCAGACATATCCTTGGGCTCTAAAATTTCCTTTCAATCTTGTATATCAACAACAGTTACAGGAGATGATGATAATATGTAAATATTCTCACAGTGATGGGTTAGTGCAAAGAGCCAATGAAACTTAAAGCCATTCCTATTATTTTCCAGGCTACAATGAATGATCAGGAACTAACAATGGAGGCAATGGACCAAATATCTTATTTGTGCCATTTTTAATCCTTTGGACAAAAATGAAATACTAATTAGAATTCACTGTGACTATTTTTAAAAAATAGTAATGAGCTTTGGAAGTCATCATTTGGTGCTTTCAATAGAAGGGAATTGTATGGGCTTTAAGGGAAAATATGTGCATTTCCGTGATCACATTAGAAAAAGGATGTCCCTCTAAAGGAATGATCCATGTAAAGTGTACATGTTGGTGAAAAAATATGTATTACAAGCACATTCAATATACCTATTCTTAATTGACATGATTTTAATGTGTATCTTCTTTTCTACCTCAATAAAAGTTTCCCACCAGCCATTAAGTTAAACAAAGGCCCACATTTAATCCTAGAAGTAGGAGAATCATAATTACAAGTTCATATATTCTTAGATGAAAAAATGCCCCCAATGTATCAAAAATTATGTGTCTTGAAGATACAACTAAATTCTGGACAAAATAAACCATTTTTTAAAAACCTATACTACTGTTTAACAGCCACTATACAGAAGGAAGTTGGCATGGCATTAGAGTTGTTTGAGCTTATAGAAAGAAAATAAATCTAACATCCAGTGTTGCACTTTCCCAATAGCACTTTCTTTCTCAGTGTGCACATAACATGCATGTCTGTAAAAGGTACAGATCTTAGCTCAGCAAAGATCAAGATGACCTACTCAGCTCTTGGAGAAATTGCCTCAATGTTTGGGTAGAAGCAAAGGAACTTTTCAGTGTAAATTAGTCAGAAAGAGTAGCATATTTTCATACCTTCAGACTGCAATTTAATAATATTTATGCAGAAATAAGTTCCGCTGTATTATCCCCAGGTAAATGGATATAGATTTGCAGCCTCAGGAAAAATTAACTTCTGTCACATCCTAAGGGTGAATTTTCCCCTGAGGCATATTCATTTCTGCCATTTGCAGAAGGCTCTAGGAGCAGACTGCGTGCGTATGTGCATGCGTATGTACGAGTGTACGATATTCTGCTTGCTCTCCAGTGTCTATGTTCTTTCTATCTCTGTTTTTTTAACGTCCACTCAGGCATTTTTAATTGCATCCACACCGTTCTCGGATGCTGACTTGTGCGTTGAGCTTGGCAAGCGTAACTGAAGCCAGTGGAGATGCTGGAATGGAGCCCTCACATATGTTCTAGCTGTAGGCTCCATCAGAATGCTCAACATACACATAATGTTGAGAAGCCAGCTGGAAGCTCCCGATTGTCCATGAGTCTGAGCAGGGTTTGTTATTCCTGTACTTTTGAAATGATTTCCATCTGCCCTGTGTTCTCTGAATCTTGTGATAATTTGTAATACCAGAATCCTTGGTTTAGGCCCAGATTTTCAGGCTGCAGTATCGGTCTATAGAGTGCTGCAGAGATGAGCAGTTTCCACAAGACTAGGCATTTCCATTTAAAGCATGCTTCTAAAATGATGATCTTTAGCATAGTAGCTCAATGTGAAGTGAGACATACCTACTTCAGATCTTGCCACATCCACAGGTTCAGTGAGTAACCCCAAGAAAGAGCTCAGTCCCAGCCACTCAGTCCCACAAACTGCCTTACAGGGACAATAATTTTTCCCCACCTTATGGGGTAATTACATGCTTTGTAAATGCTTGGTAATTTTAAATCCTTCCTTCTCTGTCCAAAGAAGGTGCACTTGTAGCACAGCCTTCTCCACCCTGGTGCCTTCCAGATGTATTAGGCTACAGCTCTGGTTCTCCTAAGCATGCAGGCCAAATGGTGCACCTGTTTGCACTCAAAGCAGAATGGCAGTTAGCTGCAGGTACCAATTATGACCCACTCAATGACACGGAGGACAAGCACAGCCCTTAAGTATCCCTTTTAAAAGGCTGCTGCACACGCATGTATGAAGACAGTACTCTCAAGTCTCTATCATGAATTCAGTGACTGGATTCTCATATATTCATTAGGGAGAGAAAAATGCAAATACGGCATGGATAACACATGGTTTACACAGATTTTGAGATTTAGAAGTATTCTGGTGGCAGAAGGATGCTGAAAATTGGACTTCTTCCATCTAAACATGCATAGGATTGTGCTCTGAATACTACATATCCAAATCGTCTGTAAGTCCCACTTCACTGAATAAGGCTCCTCTCCCCTGAGTAAGTGCACATGGGAAAGCATCCATATAGCACAGTCCTAGTCATATTTACCCATAATATCCAAGTCCCACTTGATCAGCCTATACTTTCCTCTGGCGTGCGACCTTCTCACACACAAGGGTTCTGAAAGTGAGGAAACATCTCAGTCCATTCGTTTTTCTTTATTAGTTATCTGTCACCTTTGCCCTGATTTAGGAAACTTCACTTGTGGTTGTTCCATTTTATCCCCTCAACAATGCTGTGAGGTAGGGCAGATTGAGAGCTATGAGCTAGGACTGTTATCCAATTTGCTTTCCTGGTTAAGAAGGAAACACTCTAGCCTTGTAATTAAGCAGCCAATTCACTGCTTCCCCAGGCTTAGTAACAATGACTCCTGGGCACTGGTTTCTGCAGTGTTTTGGAAGTATGTGTACTTCTCTGCAAGTGAAATTATTAATAACATTCAAAAGATATTCATAAATTAAGGTATCCTGGAATGGCTCTGTGTGCAATATTTTAATGTACCATTGATGGATGTTTAATAGCATATGTTTTCATCTCTACCTTTCTGTGAAAACCCTGTCCCTTGCCTAGAATAGACTGATCAGACCAGATCTTAATTTCTATGGGTGAAGCCAGAAGTACATTTTAAAGTGTAGTGGAGTGTGTTCAACACAGGGCAGAGAAGGAGTGTGAAATTCTACCACCTTTTGCATTGTGTGGTACCAGCATCTGATGCTTTTGATGGCGGTGCTAAGGATGGGGATGGGGGGCTTTAAGCAACCAAAGGTCAGCCCTTTCCATACTCCTGCGTTTTTCTTGAAATCAGCAGTTTTTCAAAAGGACTTTCCTTGGACTAGGTCATTAGCAAACTAAGTCTACATATGGCTCAGATGCACACTTAGGTTTATCAGTGACGCGCTTTTCCCCTTCTGTGCGTGCCCTTCCGCACAAAATACACGCATGCTTCTTTGTCGTCCCTGGCTGCATCCCCTCCACTTTCGAGCGCTGCATCTGTCTCCGGAGCCCTCTAATTCCAGTGCGTTTGGATGATAGTCCAGTCGGGCACACATACGTTGCGTGGTTTTGGTTTATCTGTTCAGAAATTCCTGCTGTCGGCGGCGGCGTTTCAAATTCGGCGAAGGGTTTAGCGCTTGCCTCCTTGTCAGGACAGGAGAAGGCTGGGCGAAGCGTGACTTGTAGGTCCTCCGCAGCCAGAGACTTTTTCGCCGGTGCTCAGGGGCTGCTTACCTTTCCGAACCCACGTAGATCGCGGGATTTCAGCTTTTCTTTTGCCACCGGGTGGTGTGCGCGTGTGTGTGTGTGTGTGTGTGTGTGCGCGCGCGCGCGCGCGCGCGCGTGCTGAGAGCGAGCGCTCTGGAGCGAAATGGTATTTTGCCTGCAAGTGACCAGATTCCGAGGGAGCCTGCGTTAACGTCAGTTCACCCTCCTCCTCTGTCTAGACTTTTGTGTGTGTCCTTTTCTCCCGCTCTCTCCCTCGCCAACCTGCATTGCAAGGCGCTTTCCCACAGCAGAAAAGGACTCTTTCCTTGTGTTTCGCCCCTCGTTTCTTCTATCAGGCTCCCTCTTTCTCTCGAGCCATTTCCCAGAGGAAGAGCGCGGGGGTGGGGGTGGGACGGGGGTGAAGACATAGCCCTGCTCTCCCGCCACCCCCTTCTCGACTGCGCCGTCCTATACCTCGCCTCTCTATATGCGCGCTTTTCCGAGTGACCTAGCGGGGAGCTGCGATTGGAGCAGCGCGTGAGTCGCTGCGATAAATCACCTTTGGCTATTCACCTCCGTGTTTAAATATCCATTATTCAGCTGAATGTTTGTGGGTGGGTTCCTTCCTTTCCTCCTTTCCCTAAAATATCCGATGGACTGCGGCAAAGGGCGAGGGGGGAGGGCACTTAATGGAGCCGCTACGATCGAGCAGCAGGAGCGGCAGGCAATGCAGCTGGACTGGACCCTTCTTGCCCTCCCTCGTTCTGGGCTTCTCTCGCTCGGACTGCAGAACAAGCGCTGGATGTACACGAGGATTCGGTTCTGTACCTGAAGCTCTGTTTTTGTGTTTTGCCATTGGTGTACGTGGGTGCGTGTTTGTGTGTTGCTTACTGCCTTTTGATTTCATTTGCGTTCTCTCTGTATCGCTTTCCCAAACGTCTTGGGGAGAAACATGATTCCGATTGTGCAAATTACATGCAACCGTCCCCTCCCGCCCAGGTCTCTTGGGAGAAGAGAAGGGCTGCGTTACACCTGGGACCCGCGTGGCGCGCACCATTGTTGGGGGGTCGGGGGTCGTGGAGTGGAGTGGAGTGGAGTGGAGGTGGGGCTGCTTCCTAAGCGCCACCATCCTAAACACACGCGCACCATTTGAAAGGAAAGGACGCTTGTGTTAAAGGGCCGAGGTCTTGCGTTTTAATTTTTGCTGGAACGGCATAGCGATCGATCCCAAATGCCCTTGCTGCAAGCTCAGTGACCGGCGGGTCGTAAAATGAAATCCTGATAATAAAAATACCGTGACCTGGGCGACTCCCTTGTCAATACCGCCTTGGTGCGGATCCTGCTGGGCATGGCTGAGGATGCTGACCCAGCGATACTGCTGCCTCCCCCCCCCCACTCCTTTGCGGGGGGACTGGAGAGGGTCATTTGGACTCCCCCTTTCCTAACAGTGGCCTGGGGGGAGGCGTGATGGTCGGAAAAGCAAGGGGGTCGAAAAAGATCGCCCCCATTCTGCTGAGAGATTTTAAATTGACAGGTCACAGCATTCTGGCCGATAGATGTCTATGGGTGGAAATAAACCAATGGGACCTGTACTCCATTCACAAAAAGAATGCCCGATCTCTGACTAAGCAGATAACCGGGCTCAGAACTGCCAGTTGCAAGAACTAACTGCGGGTTCAGAAAAACCTAGTAACACACCGGTATGTGTAATTTCAAGCCCCACTTCACGGCTTACTTCTCTATCAACTTGGTTAAAAAATCTAATCAAATGCAACGAAGCCTTTAAAAGTGCTGAACTCCACCACAAGTTAGAAACGAGTATCTGCCACTTTTACCCATCTGCAGGCTCGAAAGGTTGTAGAGTTTTCTCCTTGAGCAACTATCCATATCTGGAGAGGATTATAATGAATGGCGGTGAAGGTTTGTGGGGGGAGGGGAATAGACCTGCGCATAGATTTTTTCCCGTTAGAAATAAAAAGCTGTACTTGTTCCACTTTCTTCATTAACTTGAAGATACCCCCCCTCCGCAAAAAAGCTATGCAAAAGATGGAAATGCCTTTTCAGAGTTAATAAACAGACAAACAAAAATACAAACCAAGAAGACTGATTTTGTTTTGTTTTGTTTTATATGCCAGTTTCATAATGTCTAAAATATTGCACAGCACCATGGGATATATGTGGGTATCAGCATGTACAAATTCATTCAACATGTACAAGTTGCTTCCCATTTCATGTCCTGTCTGTTCTGCTACTAAAACTTGCTGCATCAGCTGTTCAGGCTTTAGGAATGGATGAATGAGGTACTTCCACTAGAACCTTGTGGCATTATGCAAACCATACAAGAAGGCTACACCTGTATGGCCCACATTTGCAGTAGCACAAAGTTACAGGCAGGAACATGCCTACTATTTTGTGTATTTGTACTGTTGTTGTTGTGGTTGTCATCACCGTGATCATTAAATGCTAGAATGATTCAGTCTTAAATGAAAGTTAACCCCTCCCCCTCCCCAAATTAATGCTAGTCTTGTCTTAAAATAGTGTTTGTCTATTTCTAGATACTAGGACATAGATGAACAATTAGCTCTGCAAATGCCTAAAAGTATTTTCCAGTACTGATTATTCTGTCATGAAACATTTATTTTTTATTATGCATGAAATTCCATGAAATTTTATGGGAGGATCCACACAACCCAACCTTCCATCCTGCCATGTTTTCCCACCACTTCTTTTGCCTTTTTTCTTACCACAAATATGGTTTAAGGAAAAAGGAAAGAGCCACATAATGACTCTCAACTGGTAGTACTTGAAGTCAAAAATACCCAAAATATAACACTGCGTATAACATAAGGATTCTATAGGTAGGCCAACCAAGATGGTCGGTTCAATGTAAAGCAGTGGTTAAGAGTAATGTACAGCTTGATCCTATGCATGCTTATCTGGAATTTTGTGTTGATTCCAAGGTAGTTGTGCAAATTGAGACAGAGATTTCAGACTTAGAAATTGACCTGCATTGATTTTAAGCGGAAGATGATCTAACATACTTTGATGGAAGTTAGTTGTAAGTCACTGTTATGAAGATTATTGCCCTACATAATTTATACATACATTTTCTTTCTTTTTTGCTGAAAATACACTAAAAGTGACAATATTTTTAAAATCTGAAAATACAAAACAGATTTATATGTAAGCATTTATTTTGGGATTTTGCAAATGCTCTAATCAGCCATGTGATGGTAGAAGTATTAGTTCCTGAGCAGCTGATAACATTTTTAAAATTATTTAAATAATTAACAATTAGTCTTTGCGTAGTTTAATCTCCTAAGTTAAAGTTTATTTTTAATGCGGTGACTATGAAAGTGTGTACATACCATTATTAAATGTTTTTACTCCAGCCTCAAGCCTATTAACATAGATATTACTAGAACTTGTTTCCCAAGTAAATTTTATGGAAGCAAGACTGTTAGCTTAAAATGTGTAATACATTTCAAGTTTTATAACCAATGTTTGGAATACCTTTCTCCTTTACATGCAGTGAAATTTGCACCAGAGATTTATATTCATGTATTTAAATTTTGCACTAAGGAATCAATGTTGAAAAATATGACCATAAAAATAGTACTGTTCTCCATTTCTTTATTTTAATGGGTCTTTTGCACATTATTATTTACACTTCATTTGCGTTGTGCGTTACAGTATATTTTTAGAATATACATCCAGGTTCAAACTTTTAAAACCATTTTAGTAATGGGGGCTATCAAATATATTGTATACAATGTTTGGAGATTTTTTCCAAAGCTGAACATATGAGGAGAAAATAATTACTGTTGAGAAAATACTTTGTCGTTTTCCAGACATGAACTTTTTGGACTGCAGTATGTGTCCCAGTGAACTCAGTTGAGTTTAGTTCTGAACAGTCATGTGTGGGACTGCATTTGTTCTGTAGAAAAGGAGCAAGTGACAGGGCAGCAAAAGATGGATGTGCTGAATTTGTCACTGCTTTGTTATTGGACAGAAATGTAGATTTCTAGCTATTTCCTGGTCTTGGCATTCTCATATTGCTCTGTCATGGTGTGGGTGAGATTATCTTGCTCAATTCAATTATCTTATGACAAACCATATTTTCAGCTCAATTATTGTACTTCAACTTCTGCAAAATATAAAGCAGTAGGTACCAAAGGGAAACAGAATTATTCAGTTCATTTCTCTGCCACTGTAGTAAAATTGACCATATAAATCATTCAATTAACTATCAGATAGGAAAGGCAGTAAATAATCACTACCTCTTCTTGTAACCCCTAAACTAAAAAAAAAAAAATCATATTTGACCTGTTCGTTTCTACTCAGTGTGACAGTGAATTCATCCATAGTAAGCCTCATATTATATGACATATTTATTGATTTATCAAACAATTGCTTTTAACTAATTAATGGATAAATATAACATTTATAATATAATACCACTATATTTAGACACAATTTTATCGTGAGGATATAATTCCTCTTGGTGTACTAATGCAGATAAATTCTGTGCTTGCACAGTAATCAAACCCATTGGCAGAGACAAGAGATTTATGACCATGGTATCAGTATCGATCTTTTAACAGGGACAGTTCTGATTAAATACCCACATTTTTAAACATGCAGTGAAAGGTTTAATTGATTATTTGTACTAATAATTGATAAATGTTCTTAGTATAGTAATAATTAGCTTTTAGTGCTAATTATTTATAACTTGACACAATATAAAATTATTGATTTGGAAAGCAAGACCTACTAGTAGTATTAAAATAGGCTACAAATTTCTAAGTACAGATAAATAATAAATTGCAATCATTGACTTGGTAGAGGTATGGAGAGGGGCTGGTTCTGAGCTGATGCATAGTCCTTGGCTGTCTGGATAGTTCACATAAGACGGGTTGGATCACGGCTTGGGTATGCTTAGAATAGATCCAGTAAAATCATTGAGACTTAATTTAGTGATTGACTAGCTAAAATCCCATTGATTTCAATGGGACTAGTTGAAGCATGATTATATCTGGATCCAATTAATTATGATAACTATGATTATTAAAGTCTTTTTAAAGAAAGATGGCTTCAGTGATATTCATTGATGGTGTGGTTTAATGAAGAATGATTATTTGTACCATACATTACAGTTTTGTTCAATCTAATTTTGCTCAATTTGCACAGTATTTTTCTTTGTAGCTATACAAAGTTTTCAAGCTGGACACTGATTTCAAAATAGGACCTTAGGGATTGCAAAAGACATATTAGACTGCTGTGACACACAACAAAAATTAGCATTAGTCAAAGATCAGCTGTGAAGGGAGAGCATAATCCTTACTATCCACTTGCTTTCCCCCTAAGTTCTTCTGTTAAACTTCCTTTAATTTTATACCATTGCAGACTTATCGTTGTTTTGTAAACATGGAACGGGAATCCTATTAGTAAGAGTTAGAAGTGGAAGAGTTTAAGTAATATGGTGCTCCTGTGACCTCTCATCTCTAATGCGAATCAAGTCTCTGCTAAGGATGCTTTGTAACCAAGAAGGGACAGTCAGGACATCTTTACATGTGGCTGCAGTGTAACATGTAGCTTGCCCTTAATGCAAGAGTACCTGTAGTGCAGCTGTTCCATGAATTTTCTACCTAATTCAGGCTACCTTGTCTGCTGTTTCTTTAAGAAAACCTTGCAACATGCCCTTTCTTCTATGCTGCAAGTAAGGTTGATCAGCTGTGAATCAAAGATTTTAATCTGCATCAGATATAGCCAAATTTCTTTATGATACTTTAGTTCCTCCCAGTTACTACTAAGTTAGCAGTTACTACTAAGATATACTAGTTTCTTTCCTGTCCCTTGCCCAGGTTGGTTGTTTGGGGCTAGAGACCATGGGGACCTTCATGACTAAAATTCCTCATTTGGCAAGGGTTGGTACCAGCTGCTCAGAGCAAGCTACCAATCCAGTGCTCAGACAAGAAGGCTTTTTAAAAGTTACTGGAAGGTGGTTAAGCTAGAGTTTTGGAGTACCTCTGGAAGATGGAGTTTGAAAACTATGCAGATGTATTTCTATCCTTTTTGTTTGTATTAGTGTCAAAAGGGTACCCTCAACATGTTTTGATATCATGACAGGGGGAAGAGACAACCACATATTGAAAATATATGTGATTTCAGCCACATCTTGCAAGTGTATATCAGTTACTTTCATTATACAGATACTTACATTTTGGAAAAGATTTATGCATGTCTCCTGCCTTATGAATGCTGTCAGATTGATCTAGATTTGCTGCCAACTAGCCAGAATTGTCAGTGTGGATAGTGAAATACAGATCAGGGACCTTGGGTTCAAATACATGCATAAGATAATGCTCCCTGGGTAATCTTGGTTGATCAGCTGCACATACCTCCATTCATGTGAGGACGGAAAACTGAGATAATCTCCACCTAACCTTCCTGAGCTCCTGAAGGAAAGGTGGACTATGACTGTGATAACTAAATTAAATGTGCAAGCATTGGAAATAACTAATATATCAAACTAGGGTGGTATGGATGTTATGGAAAGTTCTTTCTTTTCTTTTTTGTGGTATATCATTTTGAATGAACTTGAAAATGAGAAGATAACTAATGCAAAGTATTGCTACAAATATCTAGTCAAAAGTAGGTCCCACTGCAGTCATGGAGGACTTAATTCCAAGATAAATGAACATCTCCAATAGGGTAAGGAACCGCATTGAGTACAGTCCTTAAATCATGGATGGTCTTATAGGACATTTAGAGTAAGGCAGCCCTTTCTTGGATTCTTGGCCTTTCCACTTGCTCCCACTTTATTTGGAGGTAGTGCACAGCATGCCCCAAAGCCCTTAACTTAAAAAACATAAGAAGTTAGCAGAGCATTTATAGTTGGACTGGCTAAAGCTTGTCCTCCATCAAGACTTCTTTCAGGAAATATCACATCTAATGAAAGATTGCAAGTGCTCTTTCTCAGCTGTTCAATTTGCACTGGATGCATCCTTATTTTATCCAATAGGCACTTTGCCATAGCAGCCCATGCTTTCATGATTACAATACTTACTTTTTATTTTTATGCTTATTTTTATTCTTTCCAGCATGGAGACAAGGTAGGGCTTTCCACTGTCTGCAATTGTACAAGAGCACAGCAGCACAACTGCTTATTAGCCTGAGAGGTGGAGGCCATATTAGTCCTGCCTTGCACTCTTTCCGCTGGTTCCCTAAAGAGTGGCAGATTGAATTTACAATGACAGACTTGATAATAAAGGCAGTGAATGGCTTGGGCCCTGGCCATGTTTGAGATTTGATTTGAAGCCTCTCTGTGCAGAATCTATGTGCCACCCAATGTTAGAGATACTCAGCTTCACATCTGATGCCCACTATTAAGCCATTCTGATGGCAGGCACCACACAATGGAGCTCTCTTCCTTTGGACATCTGACTTTGCCACCTTTCCATCCCACAGAAATATCTTCTAATACAATTCATATGTTTAGTTTATTAATTAAAATCTTTCTTGTCAGCAATATAAGCACATGAGTACTTTGTGAAATGTAAATTTGTTATGCTTTCAGCAATGCTACTTATAACTGTGAACACCCAGTGAAGAAAACAACACTGATTTGGGATTTTCTCAGTTTCAGCCAAGAGTCACACTACAAACACATGTACAGCTGGGATCAAGCTTTAAACACCCCAAAGACCTACAAAATGGCTTGCCTGGAGATCATTCCTAGATAGAAAAACAACAGTATATGCTTAATGGGTAATACTCCCTTCACCTTCCTGAAAATTAAGGCTTTGTACACAGACACAGATTGGAGCAATGGTACAGTTTCATTAGGGCAGGAATTACAATAAACAAAGTTGTAGGGCTTAGTTTTACCCCTTCAGCAAAATTTTACATTCAACACACTATCATGCAGGGCAGCAGCAGCATATGGACTCCACCCTACGCCCCCCCCCCGCCCCGCACAGCTTTCTTTCTTTCACTTTTTTATTTGCAAATATACCAGCAATAAGGGTGCAAGGAGGTAAAAAAACAAAAAGCACACTGAAAAAAGCATTTCCATTCACAATAATTATTAATTCCATCAATAACAAGAACAGAACAGAAAAGATTCAGTACTTCTATTTCAAAAATATACATTAATATAAGCTATTCATGTATCTAAATAAGTATCCAGATGGAACTGATGATGGTAGGACAGGCATTTAAAAATAGCCAGGGCAGTAATATCTGAATAGGTGGTTGATATTTATCTTTCTACGCTTGTGATGTGAAATTCTTTCCCTTGTAAGGGCTTTTTGCTGCCCATCTGTTAATCCACCTATTACAGGAATGTAATTTGAAGGCATATGGACATCTGCAATTATCACCAATTTTTCAAGAACAAAATGTATATGAGCAATGAATTCCAACCAGAAAGAAATCACCACAGGACATATCCTTGTTATATACCTCAACAAGGCATTGTCCACACTAATCATGAGCATCTAGCATAGCTGGACAACTTCCTACTCTCCCCTGCCCTGTTGCTCCAGCACCAAACAAGGGCCACAAAATGGCAGGAATGAGGATGGCTTGGTGCCATCACGTTTCTTGCCTTCATTTTTCCCATTGAGCTAAAGAGCTATTTGATCATGTTGCTCAAGCGATATAGCAAAGGGGTATTTTGCCCTGCAAGATTTCACCAACAACAAAACCCATGGAATTTAAGATGCAATACAGAGAACAGCACCTGCAGGAGTGGTGGGGAAGACTGTGTAGCTTGCAGTACATAACATGGGAATAATCCAATATTAATTTGTCCCACTGTAAAGAGCACCCTTGCCTACAATACAAACGTAATTTAAAATTCTAGTAAAACAAAACCAAAAAAGGAGAAACAAGTAATGCTGACAAGAAAATATTCAGCACTCAAAACCAGATAAAAGAAGCACTCTCCTTGCTGCCCATTTAAAGGCAAATAAGAAAGGAACCGATCTCACTTCCCTCAAGAGTTTTATAATCAAGATGCTGCTTCAGAAAAGGACTCTCTTCCACTCTCACCAGCCTTTCAAAGCCACAAATGCTTTAAAAATTGCAATGCAATAGAAGTTCATATGGAAGGAGGCAGTGCTTCAGATACCACTGAAGTCTTTGTAGGTCAATGCCAGCACCTTGAATTGTGCTTGGAAACAAAATGGAAAGCAGTGTGTATAATCCCAGACTAGAAAGTGCACTCTATAATGTGTTACAATAATCAAAATTCAGTGTGATTGACTCCCTGCGGCTACATTTTCCTTCCCAAGAATAAGCATAACTGGGACACCAGACAAAACTGGGCAAAGGCTCACCTAGCCATCAGTTCTCCTTGACGTTTCAAGAATAATCCCAAACTGTGGTCCTGCTCTTTCACAGGGAGTGTTTCCACTTCCAGAACACATTATAACCCCAATTCCAGGTTGTTTACTGATCAACAGGACTTCAGTTTGGAAGGGCTCATAGCACTGTGGCAATCAAACCTTAAAACATAACAAAGAGTTTTACAGAACATGTTTTATTGCATATAAAATGTAACTTGGAAAAAAAAGCTTAAGTACTGTTCTGCTCATTTCATTTTTCAGTACATACAAACATCTGGAAAAGCTCTTAGTTTCCACTTTGTGCAAACATGCACAGTCCAGCAAACCAGGAAACCAATGCAGTATTTGCAGCAGATTTATACTGTACAGGTAATGAAACTGGGATACTTTTCCACTAGTGGAATCTAACACTAGCACTGTATGTACCATTTTTATGCAGCTGCCTTATATTAAGTCAGACAGTTAGTATATCCCACCATACAATTTGTACCTGCCTTTCAAATCTCAGCCAGAGATCTTTTCTACTTTTGTTACTGAAGATCCTTTAACAGAAAATGCTCGGCATTAAGCCTGGAAACCTTTCAGCGTAAACCATGTGCTCAGCTATTGAATTATGGGCTTTCCAATCCAAAACATATTTACATAGAAGTCACTTGACTTCGAACTTGTCTTTGAAACATATGCATTTAGGATAATAGTGCAAGAAATCTCTTCTTTGTTCAGTCATATTGCTATGAATGTTTATTACTTTCTGTATACCTAACAAAGAATACAATTGCCCCATCTTCCCCTACTCCAGACACCCGATTCTCTTCTGTGCTGAGACAGCTATTAATTAAGTTAAGCACTAGAGTACCCAGGCATGAATGCACACGCATGCATATGCACACACGAGTAAAGGGTGCTGCTATGCTGCCAATAGGCTTCTACCATTGCTATGACTTGACTATGTTATGCAATGGCAGGTAAAACTCTAGCCTACAGTGCATGAGATAGCAATCTGAATGGAATTGCATCAGCAGCATACACAGGTGACTCTGGACTTAATAAACTTACAAAACATGCACCTTAGATCATTGGTTGGCCACACAGTACTCCTAGACACACTGCAGACCCCAAAGGATAGGCTAGATATGCACATGGTAGACATGTTGTGAGCGGAGCCAGCTAGAGCCAGGGGTCAGACTAGATGGCCCCAGAGACCCTTTCTGACTTGTTCTGTTTCTATGTTTCTAAGACCCACCTACTGTGCCTGTGGTATACCGCATCTCCAACTGCAAAAGAAAAGCTTGATAATAAATAATAACATGTAACTTCCATCAAAATGCAATGAACCAGGCCTGCTGTTTGAAGGGATCCACCTGCTTATCTTGATAATAGGTCTCTGGACACATGTATCCAAAGACTATTCTGATTGGACCACTGAATTGTATATCACCAAGTGCACCAGGTTGTATATCCTGATTGTACCACTGCCATGATCATGGGCAGGATAGATGGCAACACAGACCACTGTTTACACCACTGTGGTTAAAACTGATTTGTACCTGCAATCTAACTAGTCCCCATGCAAACTTCTGCTAGCGACTGGTATAAAAAGAGTATAAAAGGAGTTGGCAACTGCTGTGCATGTGATTTCAGGTCACTGAATTGAGGCGGGGAGAGAGAGATGAAAACTCTATAGAATGGTCATTGGACAATATAATTATCACATTCTGCTTTTATTGCATTACTGGTTTACTAATTTTGTTGATTTTAGTGTTTTTGGTAACCTCCTCTATCAGCTGATGAATAGTATAATTTGCTCAAAAAAGTAGTAATATAATTCTATATTTCTCACTCCTGAAAATGGGTTTTCTAAAGCATTAAGTACTGTATATTCAGACATCATTGTAGTCCTGCTGATGTTTTTAAAATGCTCCTATACTTTCTTCCAGTTTCAGCAAACCTTTCTGTGAACATTCTAGGAAGCTAAAACCATTCTGTGGATTCACAGTTACTATCAAAGAATCTGAACCAGTACAACTCTGAGTATTGCTCACTGTTATATCATTTTACACCACACCCTCTATCAACTTAGCACTCTGCAAAAAGTGTACAGCCCTAAATAATGTTTTTAAAATGAGAACATTGTTTCAAGCTAATGTGAGGCAGAAATTTTCAAATTAATCTGTAAATCTGTCAGTAATAAAGGGCAATTTCCATCTAAACCACTTCTTGCAGGCATTACCTGAAACTCCAACCCAGTAAGATAATTCCTGCTATTCAAATGAAATTTGTTGTTGGAAGAACTGTGGGGATTGGTATTATGCAATGTGATTGGCCCGTGCCTTCAAAGCAGTGACTGAGAAGGGGCTGGGGCTATTAAGAATTAATAAAATACTCAAGTGCCATGCCACAGCCAGACTGTGCTTACATGTTTCCTCTGATTTATGGAGGTCTGAACCCCTCTGCCCGTTTTTCCTGAAGAGAATCTTGAGTAGCAGCTACATTAAAATTATTATGTGCATGCCATAGCTTTTCCCAGGCATAATGACACAAGCCTTTGTTACCCTGCAACACTTTGATATAGCTCCATAAGAACAAATCACACAGGAAATTAAGGTTCTAATCAGAAACTGTCTAATGGTCAGTAAACGATTGCAATATGTGAGGGCTTAAGGTGAAAATCTGATCATTTTTAATATACCACCATGAACACACCTACATGTAGTAGGCAAGATAGCTTGTGCTGCACAGTGGTTCTAAAAGTATCCATCTTACAGCAATTCCTGTGCATGTCTACTCAAAAATAAGTCCTGTAGATATTCCTACCTCACAAGGCAATAGGACTGCAGCCTTAACCTCTTGTGCTATAGTTATCTCTTCCTTCCATTGTGTTCTTCTTACTATTTATAAGAAAGATTTTACTTCTCTTACAACAGAATTAATAGAGAAACTAACAAGAAAGGGATGCTCCTATCTTTAATGTTAGGATGAGTATGAGTTGGCATTACTTGGTTGTCCAGTGTGTGCATAGTATGTTAACAAGGATTGCTTTTGCATAACATTTGGAATAGTAAGATTGTTATTACTGTTATTTTGGAATGGTTGCCAACTCTGCTGGTGCCATCCGTTTGGTAGGCAGTGACTCTATGTAGACCTGCTTAGATAAAAGACATACAAATATTTAGCACATTCTGTTAGAACTTAGGTTTGTATAAGAGTGTATGATTGGGAATTTTATGGAGCCCTTCAGCTGGAAAATGGAAAGATAGAATCTCAGGAATATATGGCAGTCAATGGATATTCGCAGATTTATACATTTTATCTACCACAGATTTTTTTTTCAATCATGGTTTGTTTTCTTTATATATCTGAGATTTTGCTGCTGGACTGTCCTTTTTGCATCAGCCTAAATTCGTTCAATGCACGAAAACCACTTTGTATCTTTTGATTTGACCAGAAGGGTCATTAAAAACATTGTGTGTGTGTGTGTGTGTGTGTGTGTGTGTGAACACCTATTACTTTCTGGATGAAAAAAAAAGTCCTGAATTTGTTCACCTAAAGAAGATGAACATTACAGTGATTTTTCAAGTCAAATTGGTCCTTGCTGAAACAGGCCACTAAGATCCAGGGATATGCAAAATGTTTCATATCCACTTTGCAGTGAATTCTGACTCTCCCTATTCCACTTTCCTTGAGTGTTACCATGTTCTTCCTCTATGCACATAACACATTCCATCCTCATATTCTAGCTCAATAATTAGATTAGACCCTTAATCTAATCTAAAATAAAATAAAATAAAATAAAATAAAATCTAAAATAATCTAAAATGAACATAAGAAATAAAATAAAGAAAAATAAAAATCTAAAAATAATAAAATCTAAATAAAATAATCTAAAATCTTCATCTAAAATGCAATTTGATAATAATTTGGATATGGTAGTGATTGCGGGAAGCATGGCATATTTTATCAAAATGCATTGTCTGGACAAAACTGAAACAATTGCTATCCAAAGAATCAGGACAACAAAAGATAATGACAACAGGAATAAATAGTTGATAGCTACTGAAATCTCCACAAGGTCCAGCACTGAAAATTAATACAGTATATGCCCAGTCGAGAAGGCAGCCTCTGGAGTGATCATGATCCTGTGTTCTCTAGAAAGTACAGATGGATCCTCCCGATTCTGACAAATCAGTAATTTTGATTTGTTTGAGAAAATGTAATCCTGGTAGGTTCATTTAATACATTTCTGAATTACACCCTTTGCCTACCAGACAATACTGTATACGATAGAATGATGATACAAACCAAGCAAAAATGTCTACATTGTATTAACAACATTATAGTTCCAGTAAAGTGTAACACAAAACATCCCAACGCCATTAAAAGCCTCTTGGAACAGGAAAGCCTTTCTTTGCCACCTAAATAATAATTCAGAGGGAATCAGTCTACTTTATCTAGGCTATAAGTTTCCTGTTGAGGGTGCTGCTATAGGATAGGGCCTGTCTCCAGCACCGACACCAACCTAGCCTCTTTAAGGGGTGGCAGATATAACAAGATCATAAATTATGGACAGGTTCATATGGAAGAAGGTACACTTTCAGATATCCCAAACAGTTTAGGGCTTTGTAGATCAAAGGAGCACTTTGCATTATGTCCAGAAACAAATAGAACATCACACCAGACCAGGGCTATATGGTCTAGAAAGCACACTCCTAGCAAAGGTTTGATGTTTCCACTAGTCATTTCAAATATTTTACTAAGGCAACCACACTGATTTTGGGTTAAAGGTAAAGGTAAAGGTTCCCCTTGACATTAAAGCCCAGTCATGCCTGACTCTAGGGGGCGGTGCTCATCTCTGTTTCCTAGCCGAGGGAGCCAGCGTTTGTCTGCAGACAGTCTCCGTGGTCATGTGGCCGGCATGACTAAACACCGAGGTGCATGGAACGCTGTTACCTGCCCACCGAAGTGGTACCTTTTTATCTACTTGCATTTGCATGCTTTCGAACTGCAAGGTTGGCAGGAGCTGGGATGGAGCAACGGGAACTCACCCCATTGTGCAAATTCAAACCGGCAACCTTTTGATCATCCAAGCCCAGCAGCACAGCAGTTTAAACCACTGCGCCACCTGCATCCCTTATTTTGGGTTACAATAAACTAAACATGATGCACGGATCACTGTGTTCAGACTTTCCTACACAAATAAGAGGGATGGGTGACACATGTGGAAAAATCATGCCTGGCCACACCAGTCCACTGACTTTGTAGGAGCAGTAATGAATCCAAGGGCACCCCCAAACTGGTAATGAGAGTACTACCCCTTTCTAATGCATGTTCTTCCCTCAGTCTTGGGTTAAATTGTGCATATACCAACAAGGCCTCTGCTTTGTCTAGCATGGCACATCAGTTTGTTCATATATGTTTGCTCCCATATTGCAGCAGCATAGGGCTTCCACAGCTAACATGGAACCATTGAAAGGAGATGTAAAGCTGGGTATCATAAACTTTACCCAGAATTCTGTGTGCCATCCCCAGCAACGTCATGTAGGCATTTAAAAGCCCAGCGGACATGATACAGTCCTGAGAAAACCCACAAACCAAAGGATGACAGGCTGAGCAGGAGTCTATCAGTGCTACTTTCAGAGAATGGTCAGATGAATAGGGCCAAAACTGCTGTAAAACAGCCCCCCCACCCAAGTTCCCTATTAGCCTTACCTCCCAGAAACTTAACATGGTCGATGGTTTTGAATAACATGTTCCTACTGCTGGTCATCTACCAAGGTAATGCCATCACCTCTAGTATCTTAATCAAGAAAGGCAAATGTGAAAGTGACTGGGAATTATCTAGGGGGATAGGAGCCAGTGATGATTTAACAATAGGATTGGATAGGATAGAAATTGTGTGGTATCCATAAGGCCATCAAGCCCAACTCCTTGTTCCACATCCCCATGTGGTTACCCACGGGGATGTGACTTGACATGCTAGCTTGATGTTATGTAGGAAAAGAAACTTACCCCTCTTTCCAAAGAACATGTACAACCACTAATTCAACTGGCCTTCCTTTAGTAACAGTAAATGCTGAGCCAGTTGCTGTTCTCAAAAGTCTGGTGGGCATACCTGGGTCAAACTGCCCACTTCTTCTTCTTTGCTTTATCAGGTTTCAGTCACAAATGTCAGTCAATTCTTTCATTCAGGATCAAAGCTTGGATCATAATGTTCCTCCCCATCATTGGCCTGGAATTCAGCAGCAACATTTTATGGCAGGTCTCCACAAGTTCATATAATTTGTTGATGGATGGTGAACCAGGATAATAAAAAAGCTGCAAATTATCCCCTCTTTCCCTCTTTTCCACAAAGAACTCACTGCCATATCTCCCGAATTCTCAGAGCTTTTGTAGGTACTTCTTTTGAAGCTATACATTAAGTAATCTTTAAATGGCTTAATATTACTTGGCATGCAAAGGGACATGAGCATACAAGGCCTACTAAAAAGCTTCTGTCTAGATGGGACAAGGAGGGAGGGTGGGAAAATGTGAATTTAGGAATGGATTTGGGATTAACTGACTCAACTGGTGAGGAAGAGGAGGGAGGGAAACTGGAACAATCTGGCAAGTAGTCTGGTAGAATCAGTAGAAGAAATATCTGGTGAATTTCAGTGGCCTGGTAGATTACTTTGCACTGAGGATTTTTCACTGATAGGTTTATCTTCTTCTCAAGGATATTTCCTAACTGTTCCAGTTCTTTGGTTGTTCATATAGTGTCTTCCCATCTGATACTTTGTGTGATTTTTGCTTTTACACCTCACATTTTTAAATCTATTCATGAATTTACTAATTATAAAATTATTCCAAAGTAGATGCTCTGTTGTGGTACTTTAAGTGGTCCAATACTGGCCACTCTAAAATCTGGCTAGTACTGATTTAAAATAGAGAGCAGTTTAAGTGGGTTATAAGAGCTTAAGATGAGCCTCACTGGATCAGACCAAATGTGCAGCTAGTCCAGCATCTTGATTCCACATGGGCCAACCAGATGTAGGACACTGTCTTTCCCTACTATTCTATCATTATAGAAACATAGAAACATAGAAAGAGAGCGAGTCAGAAGGGGTCACCCAGGCCATCTAGTCTGACCTCCGGCACCAGCCGGCTCCGCTCACGACATGCCCACCATGTGGACGTCCAGCCTATCCTTGAACACCCGCACCGATGGGGCCTCAACGACCTCTCGTGGAAGCCCATTCCACACCCTCGGGGTCCTGACTGTCAGGAAGTGCTTCCTGGCATCCAGATGGAACCTTGGCTCCCTGAGCTTTGCTCCATTGGAGCGCGTCCTGCCTTCCTCTGCAGGGGAGAACAGGTCACTACACATCTCCATGTGACATCCCCTGTATATCGCCAACATATCCCCTCTGACTCTCCTCTTCTCCAGGTTGAAGAGACCCAGTTTCCTCATTCTCACCTCATACGGCATCCCCTGCAAACCGGCCACCAACCTTGTGGCCCCACGCTGCACTGACTCCAACCTGGCTATATCCTTTCTGTAATGAGGGGCCCAAAACTGAACACAATACTCCAATTGCGGGCACACCAGAGTCGTGTAGAGTGGTAGTAATACCTCTCCTGATCTAGAAGCCACACTTCTGGCTATGCAACCAAGCATGGCGTTCGCCCTCTTGACCACCGCATTACACTGCTGACTCATGTTTAGCCTGCAGTCAACCAGCACCCCGAGGTCCCTTTCACAAGTGCTGCTCTCCAGCCACTTGTCACCTAACCTGTACTTATGACAGCTATTCCTATGCCCCAAGTGCAAGACCTTGCACTTATCCACATTGAACACCATCCTCCTGTTGTCTCCTGCCCACTTCCATAGTCTGTCCAGATCCTTTTGGATCTGGAGTACCTGCTCCTCGGTTGTGGCCACTGCTCCAGTTTTAGTGTCGTCTGCGAATTTGATCAGCAGACTGTTCACTCCTTCTTCCATGTCGTTAATGAAAAGATTAAACAGGATTGGCCCCAGGACAGAGCCCTGGGGGACTCTGCTTGTTACTGGCTGCCATCCCGATGATTCCCCGCGAATGGTTACCTTCTGCTTTCGGTCAGTCAACCATGCCCTAATCCACTGGATAGTGCTTTGGTGTATCCCAAAACTCCTGTTTCTCCACCAGGATATCATGGGGCACTTTGTCAAAGGCCTTGCTGAAATCCAGGTATATCACATCCACTGCATCCCCTCCATCTAGCCATCTCGAAACCTTGTCATAGAATTCCACAAGGTTTGTCTGGCAGGACCTGTTTTTGCGGAAGCCGTGTTGTGTGGCTGTCAGCCTCCCTTTCCTATCTAGCATCACTAGATCTTTCTCTATTATGAGCCTTTCCATTGTTTTTCCTACAATGGACGTAAGGCTAACCGGTCTATAATTCCCCGTGTCCTTTCTACTACCCTTTTTGAAAATTGGGACCACTAATGCCACCCTCCAGTCCTTTGGAACTTCACCTGTTCTCCACGAGGTCTCAAAAATGGAGGCCAGCGGGCGTGAGAGAACCCCTGCCAACTCTCTAAGTACTCTCGGGTGTAACTCGTCAGGGCCTGGTGCCTTTGTAATGTCCAATGCCCTGAGGAGCCCCTTGACTTCAAGGGGGGTGACTCTAATCTGTGCCCCTAAGTCCCCAGCCTCATCTAATCTATGTGGATATCCCCCGTCCTGCTTTGGGGAGAACACAGAGGCAAAATAGTCATTTAGCATCTGTGCCTGTTCCCTCCTATCAGTCACTGGATCTCCTTCCTCCTTATTTAGTGGTCCCACCACTTGTCTCCCCTTCCTCTTCCTATTTACATGCTGAAAGAAGCCCTTTTTGTTGCTCTTGATATTCTTGGCAAGTCTCAGCTTGTAATCAGCCTTAGCCTTGCGAAGAATCCTTCTGCAACGGGCCTCCTCCTCCCGGTATACCCTTTTCTCTATTTCCCCCAGTACCCATTTCCTACGGAGGCTCCTCTTTCGTCTAATCCCTTTAACCACCTCCTTTCGGATCCATGGCGGCACTCTCCTCCGCCTTCCCACCTTACTGACTAGAGGTATCGTCAAGGCTTGCACCTCCAAAACCTCCCTTTTGGGTGCTATCCACCCTTCCTCAACTCGCTTACCTTCCGGTAACCTATCCCAGGAGACTTTCCCCAGTCTGGCCTTCAGTTGGCCCTCTTGAAGTCCCAGCTTCTAGTGCTCGACCTGCTGCACGTCCCCAGTCGCCTGATCTCAAAGCAAAGGATGGAGTGATCACTCGCATCCAGAGCTCCCCTAATCTGTACTTCATCTATCAGCTGCTCCCTATTGGTTAAGTCAAGGATGTCCCTCCCCCTCGTCACCTCTCAGACCCTCTGTGTGAAAAACCCTCCCTCTATAGCTTCTAGGAAGCGACGTGACCTGGCTGTCACCGCCAAGTGAGTCTCCCAAGTAATATCCAGGAGATTGAAATCTCCCATAATTACTGTGTCTCTCCCCTGAGATATCCTTAGAATCTGGTCTGTCAGGACATCATCCAGAGTCTCAAGTTGACCTGGAGGGCGATAACATACCCCCACTGTCAGGTCTCTTTCCCTGTCAAAACCCCTAAGTTTCACCCAGACTCCCTCTACCGAATCCCCATCTGTGCTGCATTCTATCTCACTGCATCCTATCCCTTCCCTGATGTATGAAGCCACGCCCCCACCTCTCTTTCCCTTCCTGTCCTTTCTAAAAAGGTGATACCCTTCTATGTTCACATTCCAGACTTGCCTTTCATCCCACCAAGTTTCTGTGATTCCCACCAGATCATACCCTCCTATTCCCAGGAGAGCTTCAAGCTCTTCCTGCTTATTACCCATGCTCCTAGCATTGGTGTACATGCACCTCAACTCCTTCCCACCCCTTCCTTTCCTTGGAGTTCCCAGCCTCCTCCTTCCTCCCATCCTCCCTGATACCTGGCCCCTCTCTGTAGGAGTCCTGTAAATCCCTGCAGTATCTCTAAAACCCTACTCCCAGAGCCCTGATGCTCTCCCCACACTTGTCCAGTGCAGACACGTTACTGTGGGGCCTGACCCCCCCCCCCCGGCTCAGTTTAAAGTCTTCCAGATGAAGCTCGCTAGAGCATCTCCAAAGGACCTTTTCCCCATCCTCGTGAGGTGTAACCCGTCCCTTGCCAGAAGTCCATTGGCAAGAAAACGAGAGCCGTGGTCGAGGAACCCGAAGCGTTCCTTCTGGCACCACACCCTAAGCCAGTCGTTCACCTCGGAGGCCCTCCTGTCCCTTCCTGGCCCAAATCCCTGGACAGGTAAGATAGACGAGAAGGCCACTTGGGCCTTCAGCTCCCTGAATTTCTTCCCCAAGGCCTCAAAGTCCCTGGTGGTCCCAGCCACACCCTGCCTGGCCACTTCGTTTGTGCCCACATGGATCACCCGGAGCAGCTGGTGGCCCCCGGAGCGAACAAGACGCTCCACTCTGTCCTTCACATGCCGGATGCGTGCGCCCAGCAGGCAGCAAACTCCCTTGTCTCCAGGTTGGGGAGGCACACTGCCGCCTGAGTGCCCCTCAGCAGGGAGTCCCCAACAACAATCACCCGCCACCATGCCTTCCCGGTGCTGGTGGGCGGCCGTGCCCTGGCCCTGGCCTCTCCTGCAGTGGCCCCCTTGCTGCCTGTCGTTCCAGGCTGGGGGTCCTGCTGGTCCCCCGTGGCCTCATCAGCCCCAGCCTCCCCAGGTGGAGAGAACCTGTTTTCCAGCTCCAGATTGGTGCCAGGAGAAGGAGGAGGCCGTGCTGGCCTCCTCCTCCTGTGCGTGACATACCTCCATGTTTCCGCAGCTGCTCCTCCCGTGGCCTCTCCCTCAACCCTCTGTCCAGAGGGGGGCTGCTCCAGGGGGGCCTGGAGAGCTCTCTCGGCCCTCAGGCACCTCACCTCCTCTTCTGGCAGGGTCAGCAACTTGCACCGAGGGCAAGTGTATCCCTGCCTCTCCTGGGGGAGAAGGGCAAACATGTCGCAGCTCTTGCAGTGGACAGCAACACCCATGACTCCCGCCAAGGCCATCTCCTGGTCTGCCATCGGTATCCCTTCCGAGACCTTACCTTGGTCCCCTGCCTTGTCTGTCCTGCAGTTCCTCTCACTTGCCCAGTTTTCCCAGACAAAAACCCACTTGCACACACACACAAGGATTAAAAAAAACTTAAATTGGAGGATAAACAAAGCACAGCACAGCACAGCACAAAAACAACCAACCAACCAAACCTCTGTGTCTCAGGGAAGGGAGTCCCCGGGCAGCCTGGGCTGCAGCTAAGGGACGCAGACCAGGGATGACACCTTATCAGTCCCTCCGGCCAGTGGCCCCACCTGTCTGCTTCCTCCTGGCCCCTCTAGCCTCTCTGGCCCCGCCCCCTTCCTCTCCGCTGTTCCTGCCCTCTGCTCCCCTGCCCAGCTCCTACCTTGCCTTCGCCAGTCCCCTGGCCACTCAGCGCTCTCTCCCAGCCTCTGCCTCTGCTGCTCTGCTGCTCTGCCAAGAGGCCAGAGCCAAAAAAGCTCTGACTTCTTGATAGATTATCTGCCTAGATTATCTATCTAGATTAGATAGATTATCTGTCTGACTGTCTGTCTGTCTGTCTATCTATCTATGCTTTATGAATTACTTTTTACTTTAATCCCTATTTAAATCCAGCTAAGCCACTGGGTATTACAGACATGGCACATTCACAACAAACCTCCTGGGCAACAAGCACACTAGCTTTGTTGGTTCTCCCACACCCCAAAAGATCATAATCTTCACCTTGACAGCTTTCATGACCCCCATTTTGACATCTTGGAGGTGCTGTCTGAGGTTGCAGAGCTTGTTGTTCTATTTCAAACCCCATCATATTATTTTGGGCCCTAACTTAATAGTTGTGCACATTATTGCCTGCATATGTCCCTGTGAAAAAATCGTGAAGAGCTCTGTCACATAAATAAATAAATAAATGGAACCAAGTGTTGTTTTTATTTTTATTGTGAGTTTCCAAAATCAAAACAAAAATGAAAAACATTATTGCAATAAATTTATATGGTTTGCTTACATGAAATTTAAATTATTACAATGAATGCATATATACTGCATTTGTTGTTGCATGCAGTAATCTCTGACTTATGAGAACCCTATGAATTAGTGTCCTACCCCCCAAAAAAACACTCCTTGTTCCTCTGAACCTAATCCAGTTTTCCTTATCATATGCTCTGCATACAAACTGAACAGATAGAGACAAAGTATACCCTTATCGCACACGTTTGCCTGTAGGAAACCCTTCAATTTCACCATATTCTGTCTTAATATTGTTAGCTTCTTGTTTACCATACAGGTTATGCATCAGGATGATCAGCCATTGTTTTCAGAACCATTCATAGGTTTTTGTGATTCACCTAGTCAAATGCTTTGCTGTGATTAGTAAAGCATAGACTGATCCTCTTCTTTGGTATGCTCCATTAGCTAATGCCCATTTGTGATATGATCACATGTGCCTTTTCCTTTTTAGAAACCAACTTGAATAATCAGACATTTCTTGCTCTATATAGGATAAAGTTCTTTTCAGTAACCCTTGAGCATGAATTTGCTTATATTGGAAATTAGTGCAATGTTCCTATAGTTGTTCCATTCCTTAGCATCTCCCGTCTTAGGAACTGGAATATATATTGAATGCTTCCAGTCTGTGAGCAATTATTTTATTTTGTTGACATATTCTTGTTAGGATTTGGACCAATTCAATCTCTGCAACTTGAAACAGTTCTGTTAGTACCCTACCTACTCCAGGTGCTTTAGTCATTCCAAGTACAACACAGCTTTCACTTCACTAATACTGAAGGCTCTTCTTTTTATAGGATTCCCATTCATTATTCCTGTGTATCTCATATATTCACCAATAATAGATATGTATACATATGAATTGTAGCTGTTCAGCCTCAATCAATACTTCCAAAAGGGTCTCTGAAGCTTTAAATGAAGCTGGTCCAAACCTACAGTTTAACAGATGTTTCAGTTCCACATATTGCCATTCAGCCATAGCTGGTAAATCATATTTAGCAAGCAAAGCAGACAATAGCAAAAAGTTACCATCTGGACTGATCAAAGTAAAACTCAGCATGCTGTCCAAGCTCACGAAAGATTTATTTTGGTCAATCTTTAAAGCTAGCTGTCAGTATTCCAATTCCTTTTAAGAGGGGGCGGTTTGCACTTTGCCTTGTGCCTGAGTGCCTAGCAGTGATATGCTCAAGTCCTTTACTCCAAGTCTTAAGTCAAATCTCAAGTCCTTACTTTCAAGTCCAAGCTGAGTATCAAGGCATTGCAAAAAATTTTTAGTTGAGTCTCAAGTCTCTTCTAAAGAGCCAACTTTAACCAAACCAAAAAAAAGGAGGTAGGAGGGGGTGAGAGTTGTAACTCCCCTGATGTTCCCATATGCGCTCCTCCCAGTGATGCATTGAAGTCCTTTACTTCAATCATGATTCACTGAAACAAATAAAATCCCTATCCTATCCTTGCCCCCTTGAACCCCCCCCCCGGTACTTCCCTCGGGCCAAAAAGAAGAGCAGAAGCCTTGCCTTCCCCCATTGCAAACCCCTCTTCCTTGCCTGCCCATGCCCCATTCCCTTGAAACTCTCTCTCTGATTGCCTCTGCTGTGTTTGTGCCTGCCTTCTAGGATATCCTGCTGCATCATAAGCCCTGAAGCCCCTCAGTCGTAAAAAATGTAGAAATGTTGAGTCGAGTCACTCGTTCTTTGAGCCTGAGTTGCATCAGAGACGAGTCACCAATATACTTGAGTTGGACTTGGGAGTGAGTAGTTCAACTTGAGTCCCCAGCACTGCTGCCTATAGTCTTGGGAGTAGGTGAACCTTCATGCCTTTGGTTTAGCTTGACAGCTCACCTTTTGATAACTGGCCTATTTTGCCAGCAAATAGGACCCGAGACATTGCCTAGGTGAGGCTTCCTTTTTTCATACCTCTGGAAACTGTGTTTTCACAAGGGCACACTCGTGAGAGACTTAAACGGTTAAAAATAACTAAATAAATAAAAATCTTGCAGGTGTAATTGTGGGACAGCTAGCATTGACAGTTGCCTAGGTGAGCTTGACAAGAGTGGCAAATGCCTTGCTGGCAGGTCCCCAATACTAATGAGGGCTCAGTTTCCCTGGTTCAGACATGACAACCCATTGTGGCTATAACAACCCCTGGAACAAGGTCTGGGTTGTCAGAGTGGCTTGTTGCCCTCAAGCAAAGCATTTTTGTGGGAAAGAGTTTGGGTCCATACTACATGATAACCGACAGTGGCTTGCCACCCACAACAGATTGTTGTGTCATGTGAACCCAGTCATTTTGAAAGCAATATTTTGAAATATACATAGTGTGAAGAAATATGCCCTTTGTCTATTCTGAATCTTCTGTCATTCAAATTCACCAGTTGGCCCAGAGTACTATATTACTATGAGAGAAGGGGGAAAAACTTGATCCACTTTCATAATTTTAAAATTCCAAGATACCCTTTTTGGTACTAGGTCAAACCTATCCATGTATAGGCAGAGTTAGAATTTTTAGCTCCAATGTGCATTGGTTTACACTTAAATGTTTAACTTGAACCTCATATTGTTACCCATTCACCCAATTTAGCAGAGATCCTTTTGGAACTCCCTACAGGCTGTGTGGAATGAATTAAGACATCTGCAAACTTGTCACATCACTATTTATTCCTAACTCATTTATGAACAAGTTAATTAGCACTAATGCTAATACAAGTCATTTGGGGATTATATTCCTATTCTGTGTCCTGTTGCTTACCCAGTTAGCAGTTTGAGAAAAGGTGTGTACTGCTATGCCATGACTGCTATCCAATTACCTGTTGTTGTTAGTCGCAAAGTCGTGTCCAACCCATCCCAACCCCATGGATAACATTCCTCCAGGCCTTCCTGTCCTCCACCATTCCCAGAGTTCACTCAAGCTCACACCAACTGCTTCAGTGACTCCATCTAGCCACCTTATCCTCTGCCTTCCCCTTCTGCTTTTGCCATCTATTGTGCCCAACATTAGGCTCTTCTCCAGGGAGTCCTTCCTTCTCATTAGGTGGCCAAAGTATTTGAGTATCTTTAGGAACTGGCTTTCTAAAGAGCAGTCAGGGTTGATCTCCTCTAGGACTGACCAGTTTGATCGCCTTGCGGTCCAAGGGACTCGCAGGAGTCTTCTCCAGCACCACAACAAAAAGGCCTCAATCCTTCGGTGCTCAGCCTTCCTTATGGTCCAGCTTTCACAGCCATACATTGCAACTGGGAAAACCATAGCCTTGACTATACGCACTTTTGTTGGCAGGGT
>NW_025335587.1:8457113-8487940 GCF_004798865.1 Varanus komodoensis
AGGCCAACTTTTGCACTCTCCTCCTTCACCCGCATCAAGAGGCTCTTTAGTTCCTCTTCACTTTCTGCCATGAGAGTGGTATCATCTGCATATCTGATGTTGTTGATATTTCTCCTGGTAATCTTAATTCCAACTGGTGATTCATCTAGCCCCACCTTTCTCATGATGTGCTCTGCATATAAGTTAAATAGGCAGGGAGACAGTATACAGCCTTGCTGAATTCCTTTCTCAATTTTGAACCAATCAGTGGTTCCATGTCCAGTTCTCACTGTTCCTTCTTGACCCACATACAGGTTTCTTAAGAGACAAATAAGATGGTCAGGTACTCCCATGTCTTTAAGAACTTGCCACACTTTGTTGTGAACCACACAATCAAAGGCTTTAGCATAGTCAGTTAAGCAGAAGTAGATGTTTTTCTGGAACTCCCTAGCTTTCTCCATGATCCAGCCTATGTTGGCAATTTGACCTCTAGTTCCTCTCCCTCTTCGAAATCCTGCCTGTACTTCTGGTAGTTCTTGGTCCACATACTGCTGAAGCCTAGCTTGTAGGATTTTGAGCATCACTTTGCTAGCATGTGAAATGAGTGCAATGGTGCGGTAGTTTGAACATTCTTTGGCATTGCCCTTCTTTGGGATCGGAATGTAAACTGACCTTTTCCAATCCTGTGGCCACTGTTGAGTTTTCCAAATTTGCTGGCATATTGAGTGTAGAACTTTTACTGCATCGTCTTTTAAGATTTTGAATAGCTCAGCTGGAATGCTATCACCTCTACTAGCTTTGTTGTTGCTCAGACTTCCTAAGGCCCATTTGACTTCACATTCCAGGATGTCTGGCTTGAGGTCAGTGACCACCCCATCGTGGTTATCAGGGACGATAAGCTCTTTCTTGTATCGTTCTTCTGTGTAATCTTGCCACCTCTTCTTAATCTCTTCTGCCTTTGTTAGGTCCCTGCCATTTTGGTCCTTTATCATGCCCAACTTTGCATGAAACGTTCCCTTCATATCTCCAATTTTCTTGAAGAGATCTCTGGTCTTCCCTATTCTATTGTTTTCTTCTATTTCTTTGCACTGTTCATTTAAGAAGGCATTCTTATCTCTTCTAGCTATTCTTTGGAATTCTGCATTCAATTGGGTGTATCTTTCTCTTTCTCCCTTGCCTTTTGCTTCCCTTCTTTCCTCAGCTATTTGTAAAGCTTCCTCAGACAGCCATTTTGCTTTCTTGAACTTCTTTTTCTTTGGGATGGTTTTAGTTACTACCTCTTGTACAATGTTGTGAACCTCCGTCCATAGTTCTTCAGGCACTCTGTCTATCAGATCTAATTCCTTAAATCTATTTGTCACCTCCACTGTATATTCATCAGGAATATGATTTAGGTCATACCTGAGTGGCCTAGTGCTTTTCTCTACTTTCTTCAACTTAAGCCTAAATTTTGCAACGAGAAGCTCATGATCTGAGCCACAGTCAGCTCCTGGTCTAGTTTTTACTGACTGTATAGAGCTTCTCCATTTTTGGCTGCAGAGCACATAGTCAGTCTGATTTCTGTGTTGACCGTCTGGTGATGTTCATGTGTAGAGTCGTCTCTTGGGTTGTTGAAAAAGAGTGTTTGCTATGACCATCGTATTCTCTTGACAAAATTCTACCAGCCTGTGCCCTGCTTCATTTTGTACTCCAAGGCCAAACTTGCCTGTTATTCCAGTTATCTTTTGGCTTCCTACTTTAGCATTCCAATCCCCCATGATGATAAGGACATCATTTTTTGGTGTTAATTCTAGAAGGTGTTGTAGGCCTTCATAGAACTGGTTAACTTCAGCCTCTTCAGCACCGGTGGTTGGGGCACAGATTTGGACTATTGTGATGTTGAATGGTTTGCCTTGGATTCGAACTGAGATCATTCTGTTATTTTGGAGATTGTATCCCAGTACTGCTTTTCCTACTCTTTTATTGACTATGAAGGCTACTCCATTTCTTCTGAGGGATTCTTGCCCGCCATAGTATACCTGATGGTCATCTGAATTAAATTCACCCATTCCTGTCCATTTTAGTTCACTGATTCCTAAGATGTCGATGTTCAGTCTTGTCATCTTTTGTTTGACCACATCCAGCTTGCCTTGATTCATGAATCTTACTTTCCAGGTTCCTATGGAATATAGATCTTTGCAGCATTGGACTTTCCTTTCACCACCAGATACATCTGCAACTGAGTGTCCTTTCGGCTTTGACCCAGTCGCTTCATTCTTTCTGGCGCTACTTGTACTAGCTGTCTGCTCTTCCCCAGTAGCATACTGGACACCTTCCGACCTGAGGGGCTTATCTTCCAGCATCATATCTTTTTGCCTTTTGGTACTGTCCATGGGATTTTAATGGCAAAGATACTGGAGTGGGTTGCCATTTCCTTCTCCAGTGGATCACGTTTTGTCAGAGCTCTCTGCTATGACCTGCCCATCTTGGGTGGCCCTGCACGGCCTAGCTCATAGCTTCATTGAGCTACGCAAGCCCCTTCGCCATGACAAGGCAGTGATCCATGAAGGAGATCCAATTACCTAGACTCAAACAAATTACCTAGAAGAATGGTCAAACTTCATGCAGAAACTCAACAGCCATCTGTTGAGGGTGTTCTAACTCTTCATTTCCTGCCTAGAGTAGGACATGGAGCTAGATGGCTCAGGATTGTCACTGCCTGACACAAAACACCCATTTTCCAGAAGGAACACAGGTCAGACTACAAGAAAGGTAACTTACTCAAGAAGGTAAATAAAGGCAGAGGAGTCTGAACTCTGGAATATATAAACATCCTTTTGACCCCAAAGTTCTGCTCCAGGAACCATTTCAAAGAAGATGATTTGTGGAGGCTCAGAGAGTAGTTAACTTGGTCAAGAAACCAAGTTCAAGTCAGAGCTGGATTATGAGCCCCAAATTCAAAACCACATATTGCGCCCACAAAAATAGGATTTCACAGAAGGCAAACTAGTGATGCTGATAATTCAAATTAAATTTATTTGGTTTATTAGTCCATAGTTTACACACGATAATTTAAGAATTTTAAACACATTATGACAAAAATTTGCCACATCTACAATACAGTTTTTACAAATACTGCTCTGAAGTCATTTTAATCTTGCACCATCAGGAAGGGTTAAACATTTCAACAGCCATTCCTTTAAAAACTTTCTCTCACCTGTTCATATTTCAGGCAATACAAGAAAATGTGAAAAGGTGTATCATGCTCTGACAAGGGACATTGTTAGATTATTCTGGTCTAACACAATCATTCCAAGTGTTAAATACAACAAACATATATATTAAAAGTGAATTTCTTCTCTAGAATTATTCCTTCATAATATATATTTAACAAGTTGAGACAGTGATTGAATTCAGACAACAAAATAGCCCATGCTTGAGGTTTAAACATGACTTAAGTGAGGGTGGTCACTGAACCATGGGTTGTGGTTGAAACATGGATTAGTGTGTCAAGCTACACTAGCAAGCCATGGATTGTTAGTTATGACCAACCCATGAAGTGCACCTATGCTTTGTTGTTAGGCTGTGAACTGTTGGTTGTTCACCATTCATTGACATGTGGGATGAATTCAGACAACAAGATAACATATGCTATTATGACAACTCACACTTGGTCCATGCTCAGTTCTTAAACTTGGTTATCCTATTGTCTGAACCTTTGAATAACTGGAATGCTTTCTATTTCTCACAAGACTACCAATCTAGCACAGTATTATCTAATCTGTAGTCTTTTCCATGAACTCCTTTGGGAAAGGAAAACCTGTGGCCATCGACATGTTCTTGAACTGCTAGCATGTCTGACCATTGTACATACAGTTTGGAGCTTGTGAGATTTGTACTCTCACAAAATATGATGGACATCCAGTTGGGAAAGGTTGTTCTTGGATGCCATAAGTTCCTCACCTCAATGCTACTTTTGAACTGCAAATAACAGAAGTCAAATCTGGCACCTTCTACCAATGCACTCTACCACTAATTTCTTCTACTGACAGAATCATAGCTCCTCTCCCACTGATGGAATCATGCACCTGGCTAGAACTAAAAAATCAAAAGGAAGAAATCACCAATCTGCAAATCTAGAGACAAAAGGGATGCTCCATGATCATTGACAAATGAGCATATGGAAAGACGAAGGGATGCATAACCGCATCGTTTAAGCAATTTGCTCAATAAAGAAGTCTTTCTTGTTGAATTGTCTGATTTTGCTGTAGAAATTTCTCTTGCTAAAGAGATAAGCTGCCACTCATTGTTAAAAGCATCTATATGTGCATCTTCTCCTGCATGCTGAATGCCTCAAGTGCTTGATATGGTGAGGAGTCAGACCCTGGGAATAAGCAAAAGTCCTCCACCAAGGAAGTTGTCCTTCTGACTGAAACAGGCCAAAATGGCAGTAGCACAGAGGTAGTATTAAAAAGAGAGGAAAAAAAAGACATTCAAAATTACTTTGCACAGACAATTAACAAAACCCTTCTGTAGCCAGTAAATGCTGGAAATATTACTATTAGTTTTGGGATTGAGTTACTTTGTTAAGGATATCTCACACTTATAACTCTGGGAATAAAATCATCATCATCATCATTGCATTACATTTCCGTACCATCAAAAATCGAAACTTTATGGGAGGTTCACAACATTTTTAAGTCACCCATCCAGATTTCAACAAGGCCCCTCCTTAGCTTCCAAGATTAGATAGATCAGGCACATCAAGCTATACCAAGGCTACATAGAAGTTTACATGGAACTGACGGTGTTTACTCTCCTTAATGGTCTTTACCCTCAGGTAACTATGCATCCAACTATGCATTCTCCAGTTACAGCCCAACCCTAAACCCATTTACTTGCTGACAAGTCCATCTATCTCAAAGGCCCTTGTTCCAAAGGAAAGGGGGGGGGGACACAGACCCTTATGACATCTGCAGAACAGGACCTTGTTGTGGTGCCTTATCTGCACGAAAGCTCGCAAGCGTAGGCACACTCAGCTTGTAAGCCTACATATATTTACCTTGGAGTAAGCCCACTGATCTTAATGGGATTTACTTCCGAAAAAATGTGGCCAGGAGTGCATTGCCGATATACGATTTGAGCTAAGGAAATCGATGACGATACACAACGTTTGGGAGACCTGTATTCGCCCATTTGCCGCTCCCGGCTCGCTTCCCTGGTCCCACTCCCACTTCATTCATCGCTATGTCCGCCGCAGAAAGGACTCGCATTGCGCATAGCAAGAGTCCCTCCGTGCGTGCCTCCTTCCAGCTGCCGCCGCCGCGGTGCTTGAAATGGGGCCTACTCTATTGCACGGACCGGAGCGCGCGCTTTAAGGAATTCCTGACGCTCTGATTGGCCCAGCTGTGGCCTCCGTGAAAATGGACCTCCTCCGTGCCTCTCTGTCTCTGTCTCTGTGTGTCCTATGCACATTGCAGCGATTGCGGAAATCAGCGGGCTAGGAAGGAGGAAGGGGTCTGTCTAATCGATTGCAACTTCTGCAAAGTCTAACACAATCCAAAGCACCCAAGCCAAAGTCGGGGAGAGCGCGCGCGGGCTAGGAAGCCTGAGAGCCAGCCCGCCAGCCCGGTTTGGATCACTTTTCAAAAACAGAAACACTGGAAAGAGTGCATCAGTAATCGTTTTGATTGGGAAGATGTTGGAGTTTTTTAATTTTAAATCTTTACCCATCATCTTGCTAATCGGCTTTACAAAAAACAGAAACAGGCAAAACCCCCTTCATTCCAATTTTTAAAAATGGAAAAATAGAAACACGTGGCAAACGTCTCAACGGGTTAAAGTTTCTCACATACTCTTATATACATTGCGGTGGTACGTGATGCATCTTTAGCCTTCTATTTCCATGTTGTTTTAAACGAAAGGTATTCATGACGCGAGGTTTTAATGGCTATTGTACTGCAGATGTGTGCTTCGTAACCTGCTTTAATTGCTGCAGAATAATGTTTAACGGACGGTGTTAGCCTGTACGTGCAGCATGCAGAGGACAGCGGCAGGGTGGGTGGGTTTGTGTGTGCCGTAGAGTTTCCTTTTCCCCGCGAGCGATTTGAGAAAACCGCTGAGCTTGACAGATTCTTCCCTTTCTTCATAGCGCTTGCTCGGTTCCCCCACCAAAAAAAAAAAAAAAAAAAAAGACACCATGTACGTGCTCAGGTCTGTAAAAAGACGTCTGGGACAGGCAACCCAGCACAAAAGGAAGTGTCTAGACTTGAGATGTAATTGACAAGGCTTTTCTCTAATCAATGTCCCGAAGCTCTTTGATGGACTAGAGTGCCACCCAATAAGGAAACAGGCCGGCTGTTGTAATGTTCGAAATATCCCAAGTGACTGGAGGAGCAAAAGAGAGGAGTAAATTGCATTCATCCCGCCTTCCTCGCCAAAGTTGTAGGGAGCTCAGCGCTCGGAGCGAGAGTAGGAAACTGTCAAACCCGAACATCCAAATATTTTGATATTAAAGAAAGCTACCCCTCCAAACGGGGAGGGTTAACCTCCCATCAAGCAAATACTTAGTTCAGCCAGCCTTGTTTAGCATTGTGTTTGCTCTTTTTTTAATAGTCGAAACATTGGGATAGTTGTTGAAAGAGCCTCGTCCCATATTTATACGCGTCTGTCAGTTGTCCTGTGAGGCTGGGAGGGGACATCAGTGCCCCTCGCTGCATCTGTTTTGCTTGCACGTTAGTTTCACTAGTTTATCATCTTAGTCTGGGATGTTTGTCGTTGTCTGTGTCTGTACACCCTCCTGTTGTTGCTAGCGATGACGGAACCCCAAAGATACAGCCGTACTTTAAAGGGAAGAGACGATCGTATTTGCCTCGACCATAATTCCGGCAGCAGGCCCAGATCCGAGGAGACGAGAGGGGCACCCGCCCCCAGCAGACATTTTGCACATACAGCAGCAGTAAGAAGGAAAAAGAAATGAATTGCCTGCCGTGAGGGCGATTGCTCCCCTATCTGGGTTTGTGTTTATACGGAAGTGCGTCCCGCTCATTTCGGTGGAACTTACTTCCAAGTAAACACTACTAGGACCGCAGCTTTAAACATGTTTTAGAGAAAATGTCTTGCTGAAGTGTTCTTCATAATTTCGGCAAGAAACTTGTTCTTTGCTTAGTAGTTCATTAATCATCCGCTTGTGCGTAACTGGAAGACCTGTTTGGAGTCTCCTTTTGACCCCCTCCCCCCACTTAAATTTACGCATAATCAAGCCAAATGTTGGGCGCTTTTAGGTCCTATTGATTTCAGGGGAGGTATTACGCACATACTCGAATGTGTCCCAGTCAAAGCAATGGGAACTAATGGCCTGGGTTCGTACTCATCGAGTGAAGCCTCCTTCCGCAAGGGAAGGAAGGTTTGGAGACTGCTTATAGTATGGTGAAGAAGAGACTTATGTCCACTGAAGGTGTGTGAGGAGAGTGTGCATGCATGCGCGCGTAGATGTGCTCTATTTCCTCTTTCTTTACCTCTTGAGTAAGGAGTTCTGCAACTCCCTTGTTGAAAGTCTGATCCGTGTTTCTTTGGAACGGAGCGTCCAGTCGAAACCGTCCAAAGCAAGCGCTTGCCGTGAAGTAGCATCTGTCTCGCAGCCCTTAAGGTGTTCGCAATCTTAACCTTCGCCCATGTCGGAGGTCCTGTAGCCCGTTTTGGAAGACAGTTGGCAGTGCAGTGGTTGGGGCTTTTCGAAACTCTTCGGAAGGTGTGCACCGCAAAGTCCTTCGGCTCGCTCGTTGGGATCCGAAGTTTGCAAGTCTTCGCCTTAGGGCCAGTTGGTAAACGGCATAGCGAGACTCAGTTTTTAGCTAGAGTCGCTCTGTAGCCAGACCTCAGCTCTGAGACACAATAACCAAGTTGTCAATCCACAAGAAACTGGAAGGAAACTATTATACTGTAGTTTGTGGAAAAGAAACAGTTGCTTTAAAGTAACACAAGTTCGTGAGGCTGGAGAAGGCAGGCATGAAAATTAATGATTAGTTCCGACTTCATTTGCCCACGGTCCCAGCGATCCTCCACAGTGATGCTACTCTGGAGTAGCCTCGTTGCTGACCAACGGAACTAATCTAGAGGAAGTGGTTTAAAGATCCCAGCCTGAAAAGTTTTTTAAATCATATTAATGCGATTTCCCGTTAAAGTCTTTCCCTAATATATATTCAGGATGGTCCGTATAAGTGAACCCTTCGCGACGTAATTTATATATCTAAGAGGGTTTCACTGAGGCTGGCGAGGTAAAAGTTTCTGCAAATAAAACATTGCAAATGCAATGCCGGGCAGCGTGCCAGGGAGAATATGGATGGGTGGGATCATAGAGGAAAGTCTATGAGACATACACCATTTCACGGTAGCAGCCTATAGCACTTTCCGAAGGTCCCATTTTCGATAGGCGCGTTGGCTTGAATCAAATCTTTGTCTGCGGTGTATTTAATGAAGCGATCTCCTAGAGGTGCATTTTGCCCTCCTTCACTACCCGGGCTTTTTGTAATCTCTCCCCCCGCCCTTAGGACAGGGAACGCACTTGGAGGCTCCTCCCCTCCCTCTCTGTGGAGGAATCTTTCCGGGGAAAGATTTCCATGTACTTGAAGCAAGATTTGCGACTCCTTTTGCAGGAGGAGTGTTTAAGCTAAAGTTCTGTTTATTAGGTTCATGGCTTCTCCTCCTCCGAACTTCCTCTAGTTCGTGTGCGAGGGAGAGAGGGGGCGCGCGCCCGTGAGAGCATTTTTGTGTGTGTGCGTTTGCGGGAGCGGGAGGGAGAGGCGACGAGGAGCGAACGGATGTGAAAGGCTCGGTGCTGAACTTGGACGCAACGTCTGCCTAGAGGGCGCAAACAATCATCCCACGTCCAAAAGTCTTACGAAGGGCGCCAAAAGTTATTTAAGGGCGCAATCCTATGTATGTTTAGAAAAGGGGAGAAAAGCCCTGCAACTCCCCGCTCGGAGGACTTGTGGGGCTTTTTTCTACCCAGACAAGCATAAGATTGCATCCTAAGATAATATTAATAATCACAAAGAGCTGGAAATAGAGCAAAGCTGCCTGCCAGCAAAGAGAGTTCAGCCAAGGACCCAATCCTTTCCCACAAGGAAATCCTTCCTCTCCCCATCCTCTTCCTACAAAGGAAATCAGAAAAAAAAAATCTGCTTAATCTTCCTTGTGTGTACATATGAATGGAAGAGAATTTACAGAATGAGAATCTAAAAACAAAAATAGTAAACATAACTTGTTTGCTTTAAAATGTATTAAAACAAAAACAAACCTCATGCTCTGTCTTGCTAAAATATATTCCATCAACATGTCGGTCTTCTATAAGACCATTCCTACTTGTCTTCTTATTCACACAACCTTGCGGGTACCAGGAAAGCTCTGGAGAAGGATACCAAGCTGTCAGTCCAAGGCTCACCAGTGGAGTGTCTTCACTGCCTTGTACAGGATTTCTCTTTCTGCCTGCCACCACAAACATGACTTCTCAAGGGTTTGTGACAGCAGCAGCCTGCATGTAGCGACAGATGCATTGACAGGCTGGCCTAGTCAGGATTTAGAGCAAGTACATGCTATGTGGTGGTCGAGGCTGTCTTTGAAATATTATATGGGGTACAATAAGCAGGTAAAGGGATACCCAGAAGAGCTCATTTGGGACCATGGACTGTGGTTTTATAAATCAAATAAATATCAGTTGCTGTTCTTGGGGTTAGAGAACAGGGTGAGTAGAAGGTAGAAGTTGTAAAGGAACAATTAGAAAGTCATAAATAATGAGGGTTTTTAAAACTTGGTGCTTTGTCAGTTGGTTTTGTGTGTTGAAGCTCTCTGTGAGACTGTCAGCCAGAAAGGAGAGCCAGTGTGGCGTAGTGGTTAAGAGCATGGAACTGGACTCAGAGGATCTGGGTTCTAGTCCCCGCTCAGCCATGGAGCCAACTGGGTGACTTTGGGCCAGTCATAGACTCTCAGCCCAACCTACCTCACAGGGATGTTGTTGTGGGGATAAGATGGAGGAGGAGAATGATGTAAGCTGCCTTGAGCCCTTTGTAGGAAAAAGGCAGGATATAAATCCAAAAATAAATAAATAAATTCTGTCCAGGAAACTTGGAAACCTAAGAGAGTCCAGCAAATGTTTAGTTGGGTATATTTCCATGTTATAATGTCATCAAGAGGTATTGGGCCACATATTTTGTCAATTATTGGAATACAGTCTGGGCTAATTTTGCACTTAGATGAGACATTTGCAATCCACAAATGATACTAATTTTATTGAAGCACTCAGGTTAGGAAAAGGAAGGGCTTTCAAAGCACAAAGATAAAAGAAACATAGCAAATCAGGCCTCCTCCCTGAACAGCCATGGGCAATGTATTTTCTTCCCAAAGTCTTCACAGTCTTTTAAAAGTGCTCACAACATTCTTTGAAACACCTACATCCTTGTTCCACAAAAGAAGATTTGCATGAAGTATGTGGTATGTCTTGTGGTATTCTCTTCCTCTTTGGGTTTCTTTTATATAATGGTTGTGGATACCTAAGTGTCTGAAGGCAGTAGCTTGTTGGGAAAGAGAAGGAAGATGAGAAAGGACCCCACTTAGAAGCTTTATAAAGACTGGAGAGAAAATATAAGACTCAGAACAAGAAAAAGTTTGGCCAACTGGCAACTTTCCAAACCCCAAAAACCAAAGTTTTCTTGTGCCAAAACAATGCATTATAAGATAAATAAAGAACAGAAGGCTTCTAAGTCAAAGCAATTTTAAGGAGTAAGTATTTTATTGCTTGAGAGTTGCAATTAATGATGCTGTGTGTTGTCAGTAAAATAAGCATCCTTGGCTAGAAAAGATCCTGTGCCTAGATGAGGATGACACCAACACATTCAGATGTGCTTAGCTAGAATGTTCTGAGCAAACACATTTGGCTTTTGCCCTAAGCTACAACTGGTATACTCTTGTTGAGCCATGCTTAAGAGTATCTTGTGGTTATTAGGAGCTGTAGATTAATGCATTATTAGACAATGTTGAAATAAAGAAGGAAACTGCTGCTTTTATCTCTTCGCCTGCATTTAATTCCCAGGAAGGAACAGGCAGACAAATTTAACAATATTGCATTTACAGTACATAAGGTACAATGTACTTTGAGTCATTTGAAGAGTGTGTTCAGGGCAAGCCCTCTATATAAATAATATAAACTTTTTTCTGTGTATAGGTGAGCTGAATCGATACGCATTATATGGTAACAGCTACTGTCATATCTTGATCAAGAATAGATCTTTCTGCAAGACATAAATGATGGAAGTTTAATCAAAAGTCCTTAAGACGATCTCCTTAAAGGCCTTTTGAACAGGGAGAGAAAGAACGAAAGAAAGCAAGAAGGGAAAAAGAAAGAAAGGAGCGCGCGCGCGCGCGCGCGGTCTTGTGGGGGAGGGGAAAACGGGAGAGATAGAAATGTGGAAAAGTAGTTTTGTTTGCTTAAGCACATCCTGTATAGCCTATAGCCGACCGGGATCCCTGCATGCAAGAGGCTCCTGACTGCGTTACCCAGTAATGCATTGAGAAAGATTGTGTGTGAGAGAGAGCGAGAGCAGGGATCGGGGATAGGGAGGGCTGGCCGAGCAGTAGCACCGCAGCCCCCCTCCCCCGGGCAAGGCAGCGAGCGAGCGAGCGAGCGAGGAGCTGCTGCTGCTGCTGCTGCTTCTGGCGGAACGGTGCAGAGCAGAAGCAGGCTGGGAGCACTCTGGCAGGTTCCCGGAGAAGCTCGAGCCCGGGGCTTTCTGCCGGTGTAGCTAGGAGGGCGGGGGGGGGGGGGGGGGGGTGGAAGTGTGCACTATGCCTTTAACGCCCGGGTACAGTAGACATGTATAGTGTGTAGTGTAGGGAAACTCTAGGCGGGGTTAAAGTTCAGCTCATGGAGCTGATCAGCGCTGGCTGCAGTTTAGCAGAGTTGGAAATGTGAAAGCAAGAAGCAGGCTCGATTCTCCCCCCCCTCTTTCTTCTCTCTCTCTCTCTCTCTCTCTCTCTCTTTCTCTCTTCTCTCTCTCTCTCTCTCTCTCTCCCCCTCCCTCTCTCCCTCCCTCCCTCCCTCCCTTTCTCTCTCTCCCTCTCACACACCTCCAAGCCACAAAACCCCCCACAGCAATCATGTATTCTCCTCTCTGTCTTACCCAGGTAAGAAGCTCTTTAGATTCATTTTGGGGGAGGGGAAGGGGGATTTGTTTGTGCGTTGCGCTGGGGGGGGGGGCGTAGAGGGCGGCAGGGTGAAATCCAGCTTGCGGAAAGTAACTTTCTTTCCCATTAGCTTACATTCCTGCTCTTGCACGGCCATTTGTATAGACACATGGCTAATGGCGCCTAGTTATTAAGGGTTTAATTAATATTGGGGTGTGTGAGTGTGTCGGAGAAACGGGGTGTCTGGCGGAAGGGGTGGCGATTCGTACCGACATGCAGTGTATGTGTGTGTTAGGACGATCTGCACGTGTTTAGCAGTCTTGCAACCCATTACATGCTTGGTCATCTGAAATCAATACTCACTGTTTGTGCTTCCGAGGCGATGAATGCGTGGAAATCGACGAACACAACACAGATACAGTTGGACGCGTTGTGTTTTGTTTTTAAAGTGCAGCATTAAGTAACTGCGCAGTGCATGCATTCCGCCCGCCCCCCGCCGCCCCGATTGCTAGAGCTGCATTGCTTCGGCTCCTAAACTCCTCGCACACTTTTGCTCCGCAGCGTTGGGGTTGTGCGGCTACAGCTTTTGCCTGTGAGCAGGTCGCTCTCTGTGTTTGAGTCCCAGGCGGAGACGTAGAGCTAGACAGATGCATTGCACCTATGGTTAGATCTTGCCCTTCCATACATTGCACCGGCCTTTGACGGATAGCTAGAGCTTTCAGTAATTCACATTGCGCTCCTGGCTGGAGCCGCGGGCTGCCCCTGCCGTTGCAGCTGCTCCTGCATTACCGTCCTTCCCGTTACTCTCGTGCATGACACAGTACGGGATCCTTGGAGTGCACTGCAGCCACCGCACCTCTCGCTCAGCTCCTGGAGGAGGCTCAGAACGGCAATCCCAACCCAGATCTGCCTTCCTGGCTGCCTTTAGCGCGCCTTGTCACTTGCTCGGGTGTCACATTCGCCCGGGGTTGTTTCCTTTGGGAAGCTGGGTTTGCAACGTCCTGCCTGAGGAAAGAGGAGGCGGGGAAGGGAGTTGCTTTTTGCAGAAAGTTGCTCGATCTCTTTTGTTTGCACCGCAGCCAAGTTCCTCGTGGGTTGAAAATAATTTCAAATGTGATCCCAACCCCACCTCGCGGCTTCCCAGATCTTCTGATCGCAGTACTCTGAATTTGAAGTTATGTGCCTGGCGCCTTTTGCTATACATGCCGCGAAACTGTGACTTAAGAGTTCGGGCAACTTTTCTTTCTAACTTCTAGCACAGGCCCCCTTCCTCGCGCGTTGCCCCCTCCCTTCAGCCAAAGAAAACTCTTCATAAAGAACCAGATTTTCAGATAATGTTCCCACCCCACCCCCGCTTTTTCTCAAATACATTTCCACGATTTGAAAGCGCAGCCCCTGCCCTGAGATGGATACTTACTTTTTTAGTTTTAATGAGCTGCATCTATTTCCGTCCTCTTTCTATAATTCTGTGTCGGTTCCCAATCTTAACAATGAAGTCTGAAAAGTTTCCAGAGAATTCGGATAAAGTTCTTCCCCTACCATTTCAGTACTTGGGACTCACACGGAGTGCAATTGCACACCTTTACTTAGCAGGATGTAATGATGGTTTGGGCATGGGACAGAGACCTCCAAGGGGATGATCTACTTTTGTATTGGATTTTAATTGAATGTCTTTCTTGAAAAAGGAAAGAGGTTGACAGTATATTTTTTAGGATGACTGGAAAAGCAGCTTAAGTGAGGATAACTTCAGAAGTTACACTCTGTAACTGACAAAGCCTCACCACCGTTATAATCAATGAACTTGTTATTGCAACCACAATTGCTGCACAATGAAACCTAACTGTGATAACAATCTCAGAGTTGATTATAGGTAGAAGATACCTCTAGTGTAGACTTTGGAATGTGGCTGGAGCTTCTGTAAAATGTCTTTCAAGGGCTAGCCATAATGAAAAGTTTTCTTTTGTTTTTGGAGAGAGCTCAGTAATGTATTGATTTGCTTACTTGGGATAGCTGTAAGTAATGGTTTCTTTACAGTTCTTCCCCTTTTCAATTATCTGTTTTCCCCACAATTCAGCATACTGCATGTGGATACTCTGATATTTAGTAGGCCCCACTGTACATTAAGAAGATTTGAATTCTATTTCCATTTTTATATCTGACAGCATGCAGTAGTAGAACTTTCTACTGCAAAGTTCTTTGCATCCTCATTGCACATTTGGAAATCTTACTGAGGGATTCGGATGCATGTTAATAGAACCTCCAAGGAGAGTTGCACGTGTACAGCCACAAGAGGAACCAAAGTTTCCACCATTAAGAAGCACTGTTGAGTAGTTGCATGAACATTTCAAGCTCATGCCTTCTTTCAGTGTATCCAGTGTGATTTCAAACTTTATTGTAATGCACTTTTACCCCGCTAATGGAAAGTACCTGTTAAAGGGTTATCTACTCTCTGACCTCCTCTGCCATAGGTGATTTACTTACTTGCCGTTTGTCAGATATCCTCTTGATTTTACATTAAGAGCTCATCATGGATGTGCAAGTATGCACAAGACTTATGGTTTGTAGAAATATTAAAGCAGTTAGTGTACATAAAGCTGGCTAACTTTCAAAGAGAACAGTGTACATGTATTGTTTCCAAAGATTGCTAGCATATCATCTGCTTTTATTTAAAAGTGTAAAACCTTTTGAGTCCTTTCTTATTTTTGAGGTTAGCCCTTTCTCCTTTACAAATATAAATTAACTTTTTTTTGTTCTGAGATCCAAAATTTAGTTGAATAGCTATGGGAAGATGCTGTATGGAACACAATGCTCATGAACCACAGAAAGGATTATAAACTCACTTCTGTTGTTCTTCTCTTCTTCAAATGCTGTGACACACGTGTGAAGTGTGTGATTTTTTTCCTTGTGGAAGGATAATAATTCAACTTTTGGAAAACTTTTGGTTCTAAACCTAAGTTAGGAAAAGTAAGCCATGTCTCCTTTTTATTTTGGTGGTTACTTTTAATCTTCTTAATGATTCTGCAAACATACCTGAATATTCTTAAATTTACCAGGAAAGCTTTAGTAATTGGACAACTTTGATACAAACAACACAGTCAATGCAAATATAAACAGGAAAAGGTCTCAATAGTGCAAATATTTTGTTTTGTGCAATACATTCACATTGAAAGTCTGGAGTATGTGTGTGTGTATGTTCGTTTTAAGAAAAAGTATTTGAAAGTTACTTGGGAACATGTTCTTTTTGAGCAATTACTCTCTTGTAATACTATTTTGAAATGTCCTATGTGAATAGTAACCATGATGAACCTCTGAACTGTATAATCAGTGAAAGACCATTCACTGGGTTTGGAGACTTTTGGACAGATCATTTGTATACCTCACCCCCACTGCTGCTTTTTTCCAAGCATGTGCTATACAAGGTAGGATAACTGTACATTCTTGGCTTTACAGGAGAGTAAAATACGTTTAGTTTGGAAAGAATTGAGATTAAATCTATAAGGTTGTGAGTTAATGCATGATTAGTTAATACAAGGTAGAAAACAGAGGGTAAAGCCATAAGAAAGTGTAAAGATTTGAAGCTGTCATTTATTTTGGAATGGATAATTTTAGCAAGTGCTTCATATGCCATGGCAGACAAGCATTCCAAAAGGTTCCTTTGTTGGTGCTGTTGGCTATTCCAAAGTGTGTGTCTGTGTGCATGTGCAGAAGGCCTCAAAATATGTTGTATCATGCATAATAGTTTATGCTCTTGTGGCAGCTTCTGTTAGTGATAAATTTGGAGTTTTAATTGAATTTTTGACAATGCAGACATGAATGATCACTTCTTACTTTTCTAATTTCTCTGTCCCTTGGTCTGTTTATGGAAATCATGAATATTTTTGCTGTACTTCACTGAAATATAAATCAGGAAGAGATTTTAGGGAATAGGCAGAAATTGTCATTTTGTTACTTTAAAAAAAAATAGGCTAAAGTCATCTAAACATTCACAGGGACACTCATTCCTCCAGTGTCTAGCAGTAAATGTATCCTACTCTCTGATGGTTCTGTATGGAAATATGTAACATAACCCAATTGTCCATTGTATTTTAGAAACAGTATATAGCAATTAACTATTTGTGAGACAGAGAGGAAGATCAGATGAAATCCAAACTGTGCCAGTTTTCCATATATTGTAACTTGTATTCTGACCCATCCCTTTCACCTCTCTATATGCTGGAAGGTATGAATCAAATTTGGAGGTCTAAAAGGCTTATACATGGTGTTCCATTAAAAAAATCTGAAATTATTTCAATCTTTATAGATCTCATGAATTTAAACATTTGGTTAAACTAGAGAAGTTGCCAGTGTTTTTACTATATAATAATGTAGCCTTTAATGCATGTAGGAAAAAACCTTCATCTTTTTCCAATTTCTCAAAACAGGTACAGATAGTACCTGTAATAGTAATAGTATCTTTCACAAAGACAGGCCGACTTCAGTAAGAAATACCATAACATTTCACAATGGTGTTTTTGCAGGATTAAACATTTAAACCGCACACCTTTCTCTATAGGTAGTTTTGGAAGTAATTATATACATAAATAATATATGTAGCCACTATAATATATTTTCAGTTACTGGATTGGCTTTTGCAGCATTTGCAATGTGCATGTTTGCTCTATGATATTTCTTCAATATGTTCAGTGATACGGGAGAAATTTGTAAATGTCCTTTTCTATTTTTATAAACTGACAAATCAGCTTAATATATATAACATCAGATCATGTTTGCAAAAACAATAATTTATGCTCCTGTATAAAACTTTTTTGAAAAACTATAGAAAACTTAGTGTGTGTTTGCAAAGTTTTCAATGTGTGTGAACGTTCGAGTTTCCACAGTTTTTATTTATCTTTCTTAAATGAAAAACAATGCAAAATCACAGTGCATGCAGACCGTGTTATACTTTATAGTAATATTTGTTTCATACAGAATGGTCACGTTTCATACATCTATATTTAAAAGAGATTCAACTTGTATTTTACTGCATAAGTTGGAAAGAGTGACCAGATCTAGAATTTTCTTTGTAATCCTATACTAGATTTCATTTATATAGTTATCTTCAGTTGCAGTTCTGACAGATTATGGACTGATATTTACAAATACATCTTAGGAAAAGTTTTTTACTGTATGTCAGGCTTTCACTTCCCAGTACAGATTAGCATCTAGATGGCATTGGCATCTATTGACAAATTTTTGCCTAATTGGTGGGCCTAGCTATGTATATTCATAGAAGGGTCAAGAAAATAGCACAATAATATATCCCATCTTTGAAATTGGATTAAGGTAATACAAATCTTATTTGAGTTCTGAAATCACAGATTCTGGAGTTGGTTTATTGATCTAAATAGACCAATTATAATAAAATAAGTGTTTTGAGACTTACTGCTTTACATCTTTACTCAAAGCACATTTACTTAGAAGTCAGTCCCATGTATTTAATTTTAAGAGAAAGAGCTACTGACTCAAAAAAATAGGGTACATGAATACATTTTAGTTATGTTCTTTTTACGTCAAGGGCATATAAATATTTATGTTTTACATAGTGTAGACATGACTGTGACTTGGTCTTCCCTGTGTATAATAACATTTAATAATCCATATGTAAATAATAGTGACATAGTAAGGAAACAAGTATTCGTCCTTGTAATCTTCATTTTGATTCATTCCAGGATGAATTTCATCCCTTCATTGAAGCACTTCTTCCCCACGTCCGAGCGTTTGCATACACATGGTTCAACCTACAAGCTCGAAAGCGAAAATACTTTAAAAAACATGAGAAACGCATGTCAAAAGAGGAAGAGAGAGCTGTGAAGGATGAATTGCTAAGTGAAAAACCTGAGGTCAAACAAAAATGGGCATCTAGACTTCTGGCAAAGCTACGGAAAGACATCAGGCCTGAGTACCGGGAGGATTTTGTTCTAACTGTCACAGGGAAAAAACCTCCATGTTGTGTTCTTTCCAATCCAGACCAGAAGGGCAAGATGAGAAGAATTGACTGCTTACGCCAGGCAGATAAGGTCTGGAGGCTGGACCTTGTTATGGTGATTTTATTTAAAGGTATTCCGCTTGAAAGTACTGATGGCGAACGCCTTGTAAAGTCCCCACAATGCTCAAACCCAGGGCTGTGTGTACAGCCACATCATATAGGGGTTTCTGTTAAGGAACTCGATTTATATTTGGCATACTTTGTGCACGCAGCAGGTAAGTGCTTTATCCCAAGTTGTCCAACTTTGAATACATTTCAAATCTGTGAACCATATAATCTCATAGCTAGGCCAATGAGTTTGAGTTTGTGCTTGTGCTTGAGCATGTAACATATATAGTTGGTGCTGGTTGGTAACATGGCTCTGATGGTGGTTCAAGTGTAACCAGTAGTGAAAGGATGAAGAGAGAGTAGTTTGCACTGTTGTTAATAAAAGATCATTTGTGAAAGAACAAATTTGCATTGTAACCTAACATTTTGCATATATGATACAATTGTATTTCAAAATATTTGGAGGCCTAGTTCAATATTGGAACTCAAAGTGCTCTATATTTTGCTAATATTCATAAATAAATATGAATACTAGATATTAATATAATTATTTTTCTGGACACGTTTCTGCATGGTCCTTTAGTGAAGAAATTAATGAACAGTATTTCTGTTATGCAAGCATTCTTTAAAAGAATTGAGTACCCTAAACTTACTCAGAGTTAAAAAGAACTAGAAACTGAAATGGATGAATCCTCACTGATACATGAGCTGTTTGTTTTGATAGTCACGGATAAAACAAAACATTTGCCTAAGAGAGTTCCTTTTTGTCATTGCTGCCTGTACATTGAATGTGATTATTGCTAGTTTATCGGTGTGGCGTTTAGGAAAATGGATGTGCATGCTGGAACTCTTAATACAAAATAGTGTTGTCTGACTATATCAGTGTAACTCTGGCTAGTTACAGAGAAACCATGCAACAAAACTAATAGTATTTGCAATGTGAATTTTGCTGTAATCTTTTGTCGGTAGAAAAGTTGTAGCTTCTGAGCTATTCGCACTGGCTAACATTGACAACCATTTGGCCTTTCAGAGCACCACCTTGTCTTATTGTAATTCTTCAATACAAGGTTTCAATTTTCTAGAATTGGAGGAAAAGATTAATAAGCACAGTAATTTTTATTTCTTTAACATCTGCTTCTGTATTTACAATCTATCATTTTTAGGTGGTAGATATGTTGATGGCTATTGGATGGCCTTTTGCAGAAATGGACATCAGTCTTTCTTGTGCTTTGTCTTCTTGTGTAGTGATGTTGGCATTATTGGCATATCTGATTATGAACAGAAGTGTCAGTTCTTGAGCTGTTGTACTGGAAGGGTGGTTGGAGTCATAATTGGATGTGATCTTACTGTTTGCATTGTTTATTTACAGTGAATGAAATATCTAAAATATTGGTGAAGGTATGGTCTTTTTCTGATATAACCTGATTTGATTTTTTTTATCTGTGCTGTGGAATCCAGTGCTTTCATTAGTCACGTTCAAGTATCTGTAACAGATTGCAGTCCAAATTTCATTGTTGGTTTTCCTGTGAGACTTGATAGGTGTATCTATTGTGCTGGACTGAAACAGCAGAGAACAGATGATTCATTGAACATTTTAAAATACAGATGTTTTAAGTAGAGCTGTTTCCGCTCAAATATTTGGTCCTAATGGTATGCTGCAAACTTGTTTGTATACCTGTTGACTCAGGAAATGTGTCTTAGGTATCTGTGATATTTAATTCAAGGAAATTTTATTTTAATAACAGTTACTCAAAATATAATCTTTAAAAAATTACTGTTATAGTAATTTTAAACAATTAGTTACTAATAACAAAACAGTCTTTTGAGTATGAAACCTTTACTAAAATTATGAATAAAATATAGTTGGGGAAGCAATAAAATGCAAGCAGATAAAGACAATAATTTATACAAGTGGGCCTAATTTAATTAATTGCCTCAGTTATAGAAGTCCATATATACATATATGTGCAATATTTTAATTAAAGGTCTTCTACGTTACTAACAGAGACTAGTAATTCTAATAATGATCACCTTTTAATTATATTTTCACATATGAGTACAATGTTTTGGAAAGGTATTTATATTTACAGCTACTTCCCCTGCCCTGTGTATGTAATGTATGATGCCATTTCAGTTCTTTGTGTTGTGTAAAATAGTTAACTAATACGGAACATAGAACTTATTGTTTCTGTCATTGATCAGTCGTCGATTGACTGTATATGAAGAATTTTAGTTTCTTTCTTTTTCACTCTGATGTATCCTAGAATCCTTTGCTACACCTGAACGTTGGCCAAGTTGATAATGATTGGTTCTTGCAGACCCGCAGTAATGGCAACTTATACTGTATGCGCAACAAAAGCATCATAAAACAAAGTCTTCAGGGCCTTTTGTCTTAATATATTCTTGATTTCCTCTAACATATTTACTGAACTTGTCAGTATATATGTAGGTTGCTCAGCTTATGTATGAAGAGTTGAAGAGCATCTGCATAACCCCAAATGTCTGCACACAGAAACGTTTTTATCTACTTAAAAGTTTTGAAAAGTTGCCATTGTTGGCAGGAGGTTCATACTGCAAAATGTGCTTTCAGATAAGTGCCAGAACCATTGTGGCCTTTTCACCCAGAGTGCTATTATTTTATAATGTTCCAAGATGCTTTAATTGTCAGCGATTTCTGCAGTAAGATGTCCCTTTCCTCGTTAAATAGATACACATAACTATTTCTTAGGGAAATGCCGTGCCACCTCTTTTTGCCACATCTTTAGGGCAATACATGGTCATCTGTGAGGTACTAAATAATGCTGCTGTTTACAAAGCTGGCATAGCAACCAAAACAAATTTTGTAAGGAAATTGAATAAAAGAAAGGAACTAAAAATTGGTGATTATGTGAGTTAGCAAGTATAGTGAAATAATGAGTATTTTATGAGCAAGGAGGTGTCTAAACCCTACCGGTTTGTTTGTTTTTTTAAATAATGGTTTCATTTTGGAGTTTTAACTTTAAAAAAATATAGCCAAGCATTGGTATCCTTAACTTTGGGGTTGCATTTTCTCTCTCAGATGTCTAGCCTATGTATCAAATGACAAATTGGAAACTATTGTGGCAAAGGGCATTCTTTGTGGGAGTATAAGACCAAAGTAAATTTATGACCAGTCCTTTACCAGATGATCTGTATCAGAATCTGCAATATACTAGGCACGTGGCAGGGTTGCCATTTAAGTTGTTAGGGTCATAACCTTCGCCACCAGGCATTTGACCTTTGAGATAAAGTTAACCTTTGTTCATTAGTAGGCACTCAAGCGAGAACTTCCTTGTTTTTTACTGCAGTAGAGAAACTTCAGCCAACATGATCACATAGTAAAAAGGGATTCTCAACTCAAGTAGTGGGTTCTATGAGAGGTTAAAGATTTTTCTGTTTTCTTTTCCTTGAAGCCTTTTCTGCCAGACAAAGCTAGCTTGTGCTTTGTTGGCCACACAATAGCTGATGTTTTGAACCATTATATGTCTTAGGCATGACAGCGCAAGCCCATGTACATCTATTCAGAAGGAAGTCCCTTTGTTTTGATTGGGGCTTACTCCCTAGTAAGAGTATTTAGGACTGTAGCGTAAGTTTAGCAAATGCTTGGAACCAGGTCTTTCTCTAAAAAATAAATAAATAAATAAAAACTTCAGAAGGATTTACAGAAATGCTAAATTGAATTTTTTAAAACCTGGGCACGATCTGTTCTTTGAATTTAGCTGTTTCCTATAGATCTTAATGTTACTAAGAACTGAGGCCAGTTGATAACACCAATCTAATTTGAATTAACTATGAAAATATACTTGGTTATGGACAGAAATGGCTTTGTAATAAAAATGTGCCTTGTCTTCAACCTGAAATAAATCCATATTGTGCATTATTTTGGAACAGGTTGTTATTCCCTTCAGGTTAAGAAAGGCACACCTTCCAAAATAGTCTAGATAGTCACAGTGGCATACCTTTGCCAGATGGCTGTGTCCCTTTGTTCTTAATCTGAAATTTACTTAGAATTCCATGCTGTATATTTCTAGTATAATATATCATTATTGCTGTCATCAATATTAAGGACCATTTGGTATTTAGCAGTCATGTGAAAGCTGTTGTAACAATATTGTGCATTTCAAATGGAGTTGTCACCACATTTTGCAATCCACAATATTCTGCAAAAAGTTATCATTTTGCTATATGAGTATTTCTAATCTCACCACATTATTTCCATTAGTGCCGGTTACTAATTATCCTTCACTACTTCGTTCTTTTAAAAAAATAATTCTTTATTTCGTTCAGGTCAAAGGAGAACAGCTTCCTTTTCTTAGGTAGGATACATTTTCATTCATTTGTGACCACTGTTGCCATTCTATCATATGGTAGTACAGTTAGCCATGATTTGCTGAGTGACCAGATGGCTATTATAACAGATTGAAAACCTGCTCCATACTGTTAAAAAACAGGTGTGAGACCACTAAGGATTTTAGTTCTTCCTCAAATGAACTAGATACTCCTTTTAGAACAGTATCTGTTAGATATGACAGAACCCCTGGAAAAATAATAATATTTCATTCTAAATTTACTCCATAGCATTAATTATACTGTATTCACAGTATCTGAACCATCTGAACTTTATCTAAAGCATTAAGTGCATTAATTTAAAAACATTGGGTCTGCAATACAATATCTGCTTTCCTGGGAGTAAGCCCCACTGAATTAAATGGGACTTAGCTCAGGATGGACATGCATAGGATTGCACCATAAGGCTGGAATCCAGTACCCAGTTGCTGGGAGCATCCTCCAGTGAATTCAGTGGGAATTAACTTTGAGTGGCATGCATAGAATTGTGTTGCACACTTACCTGTGGTTAGGTTCCACTAAATTCAGTGGGGCTTCCTTCTAAGCAGACCCATGTATGATTGCACTGAAAAGCCTCAATATACAAAATTTGATTATTTAGGTATCTTTATTACCCAGAATTGATATGTATATCCAGTGAAATTCCTATGGGTTATGCTTCTTTTGATATGATTTTCAAAAATAGTTTGAGTGCCTTCCAAGCAGTCAAATTGTCACATGGCTCTGACGAGAAGGTAGAATTCTGTGTGAACATGGGTTGCTCCACATTCTGCATTCTCCACATTGACTGCAAAGAAATGAGGGGCAACCCTTGTTGATGTGTTGTACTACACAGGAGTCCTGCATTTATGTTAGACCTATCAAGGCATGTATGGGAGAAGTGATCCAGAAACACTAGCTGTGCTTTATGTGCTTAGTCTCCCAGCTGAGGCGCTTGTGTCCAACTCCTTCTGGTTTTTTTGCTGAAACTCGTGGTACACCACATTTGGGAATCCCTGTTTTAGGCTACTGTGCAGCAAAGAATCTTACCTCCCCTCCCCCTTTCAGTTCCCACTTGCCAGGTCTAGCTTTTGACTTGGAAGTTACATATTAGCAGTACATTGTTTTATGTCTTAGCAGAGAAAAAGTTTTGGATCCTGCTGCAGATGCCAGCACTCTGACTTGACAGTATATTGTAGAAAGAGATCTGTATTCTTCAATATTTTCCATTTTGGCAAGTGGAAGAACAAGTTTCTGCTTCTAGCTATAGCAGACTGTAGTTGACAGAAACAGGATTTAGATAGGGACAACTGCATTCCCGCTGCTGCTGTAACTGAGCTGGTAAGCATCCATGCTAATTTGAACCCTAACCGTAGTGGAACTTATGAGTGTTTGCTATATCATGAACTGCTGGCATCAGTTCAGTCATGTGGCAAAGCTTTCTCCAAAACAGAAACAAAGCGAAGCTAGTTTGTAGGCTTTTAATATTTCTTAGAAAGCTTCCAGGTGTTTTCAGGAAAGAAGTATTTCATGATTTAAATGCTGTTTCCTGTGTCCTGAAATAGCAGATGTACTCAATCAGTAAGAAAAGTGCAAATGTTGAGAGAAAACTTTGAATGGAGTCCATTACATTTATAGCCATGAGGCTAGCTCAGTAGTATGAAAATTGTCCAATGCTGGTAGCCAGGCCTGACTCGTCTTAAGTTACTGTACTTTTATATTTCCCTTCTTTTCCACCCAGTGATGAATAGCATTAATTTAAATCTATTTAAGGCAAATGTGGGAGAAACCACAATCTTTGTTGTGGTCCATGGTATACACAACAGGGCTGGATGTTTCACTTGATTGAAGGCTGAAAGCTGCCTCTCGAAGACCTAAAACACCATGTCAGCTTTCTTGCCCCCCTGCTCCTCCCACAGAAGTCTTGAAAAAGGACTGTAAACTCTAATACTTTGCAGTGTCAGTACTCATTGTTGTAACAGCTGCCTTTTTGTTCTCCTGATTTTAAGTGCAAAAAATGGCAGCAACAACAAGAAGCGGCCATGGAAATGTCTATGACAGCCACCAGCAACAGCTTAATAGAGCCCACAGAGTCACCGAAGTAAATTAATATAACCAGTCAGTAATACGAAGCAGTGATATACCATCATTTTACACACAATTTCCTCTTCCTCCAAGGCCTACAAGCACTGTGCTTCTTGCAGCATGTTGTAATGATTAACTGATTTTCAATGTTTTGACCGATGTATAAGATAAGTGAAAGTATGCCTTGAAAGTATCTTAAAGGTAATGCTGATCCGGTCTCTGCTGTATTCAAGGGACTGTAGGGCCACAGCCAGGTCACCACTGAATTTGTGAACTGGAATAGGATAGTAACAGCCTGATGTTAGAAAACTGTTTCAGATACTGTGGTATACACAGAGGGATGGGTAGTGTGCCATCTAGGCATCTCCAAAACTGCTTTACAGTTCAACTAGTGAGGCTCAAATCTGCATCTGTGTTTTGGTTTCTGCAGAGATGTCTTCAGAGCTTTGCAAGAATGAGGTCTGCACCTGTTGGACACCACTCTCTTCCAAATGGTACAATATACAGTGGTACTTTGGTTCATGAATTTAATTCATTCCATGATTCTGCTCCCGAACCAAGTCAAATTTACCCATAAGGTTCAGTGTAATCCATTCTGAACCATATGTATTTTTTAACCACAAAAAATATGAAACAAAGTACAGTACAGTACGAAGAGAAAGAACACTAAACTTGCTTGAGGTGACTTCTGGCATGGAGGACAGGAAGGTGGGTGGGGAGGAGGTTATTGTTTGGAGGGAGAGTCTGCGACTGCAATCTCAACTAGAGGAAGCCGTGACCACATGTCAGAGTGGGGAAGATTCGTGGTCGTGTGAACATGAATATGGCCATCTTCCCTCATGAACACGATTGCAGCCATCTTCCCTGCACTAACATGCTCTGACACATGGTCGTGGTTTGGGGAAGATCACCACGATCATGTTCGTCACCTTATGCGGAGTTCATGAATGGAAGCAAAGTTTTTCTGAACTTTTTGTTCTCAAACAGAAGCGATTGTGGACTGAGGTATTACTGTAATCTTCAGCCTTCACTTTAGTAAAAGGGAAACCATGATAGGGTGTTGCTAGGTGCAACTCTTTGGATGCTAGTGAGACCTTTACACTTGGTGAGAAACTGTGCTCAGCTGGGGATTTAGAGGCTTAGCCTGCTATCCTAAAATCTTCTATGCAAAGCATCTTCATTATTAATGGCATGTGTGTTCTCATCCTGTGGACAGCAAGTATCTTCTGGCAGCCAATAGCTGACCTGTTGTAGTGACATAAAGGCCCTAGGTAGGTCACAGTGTCACACCTTTTAATTGCCAATGTTTAGAGCAACTGAGTGAAAATGGAGACAAAAAACAGGTTTAATTAACATGCATAGCTCTTAATCTCATTTTGCGATTGAACATGTACATAGTTGAATTATTTAAATATATTACTGGGATTAGGTGATACAGTCGTAGGTGCTTGATAACCAGTTGGTCCTAGACGGTGGTTAGCAGGTAATCGAACACACTTAAGAGCCCATTATCGGGCCTATGCTGTGGCGGTGAGGGCGGCGAAAAAGAAATTCTTCTCCATTTCCATTGCCTCCTAACAATGCCATCCAGCGGAGCTTTTTCGGGTGGTACAAGGGCTGGTTCATCCCGGCCCTAAGAAAGATCCGGTTCCACCCTCGAAGACTTTGCCAAGCATTTCAGGGAGAAAATCGCTCAGATTTGTTACGAGCTGGACTCAACTAGTGATTCAGAGGCTTCTGGGGAGATACCAGTGTTGCCGTCTGGTCCAAAATTGATGGATGAATTTCAGTTACTGTGGCCTGATGATGTGGACAAGGTGCTTGGACGAGTACGTCCTACCTCCTGCCTGTTGGACCCTTGCCCATCTTGGTTAATTAACAATGCCAAGCATGGGATAGGGACCTGGATCTTGGAAGTGGTTAACGCCTCTCTGAGGGAGGGCCGGGTACCTGCCCCTTTAAAGGAGGCAGTAGTCTGACCGGTTCTGAAGAAGGTGTCACGGGATCCAGAGATGGCCACTAATTATAGACCAGTGGCCAACATCCCATTTCTGGGCAAGGTGTTGGAGTGGGTGGTGGAGGGACAAATCCAAGCACTCTTGGATGAAACTGATTATCTGGACCCATTTCTGTCCGGCTTCAGACCTGGGTACAGTACTGAATCTGCCTTGGTCGCCGTGTACGATGACCTGTGCAGGGAGAAAGGCAGGGGGAGTGCGTCCCTGTTGGTTCTCCTGGACCTCTCAGCAGCTTTTGATACCATTGACCATGCTATCCTTTTGAATAGGCTAGCGGGATTGGGGGTCGGAGGCACTGCTTTGCAGTGGTTCCGCTCCTATCTCAGTGGCCGATTCCAGAAGGTGATGCTGGGGGACTATGGCTCTGTGCCATGGCAGCTATACCATGGAGTTCCGCAGGGGTCCATACTGTCCCCCTTGCTATTTAACATCTACATGAAACTGCTGGGGGAGGTCATCAGGAGGTGTGGGCTGCGGAATCATCAGTACACTGATGATACCCAGCTCTACCTCTCGTTCTCCACCAATCCAGGTGAGGCAGTGGCTGTACTGAACCGGTGCCTGGCCAAGGTAATGGGCTGGATGAGGGCCAATAAACTGAAGCTCAATCCAGACAAGACGGAGGTTCTGTTGGTTGGCAGATCGGGCTTCAGGGAAGGGGACCTGAACTTAGTCATGAATGGGGTTGTAGTCCGTCTTAGGGACAAGGTCCGTAGCTTGGGAGTACTCCTTGACCCAGAGCTTTCACTGGAAGCTCAGGTGACAGCTGTGGCGAGGAGTGCTTTCTTTCAGCTTTGGCTGATCCATCAGCTGCGTACCTACCTGGAGAACGACTGCCTGGCGACAGTGACACACGCGTTGGTGACTTCCCGACTTGACTTCTGTAACATGCTCTATGTGGGGCTGCCCTTGAAGACGGTCCGGATTCTTCAATTGGTTCAAAATAGAGCTGCCAGGCTGCTGACGGGGACTGGGCGTTATGTTCACATGACTCCAGTTCTCCATCAGCTTCACTGGCTCCCCATTGAAGTCCGGGCCCAATTCAGGGTGTTGGTTATGACCTATAAAGCCCTTAACGGCTTGGGTCCTGGTTACTTGAAGGAGCGCTTACGTCCATATATGTCCGCCCGCCCCTTGAGATCAGCGGGAGAGGCCCTTCTCTGGGAACCCTCTATGAAGGATATTAGGAGGGTAAGTACTCGGAGGAGGGCTTTCTCTGCGGTGGCGCCCAATCTATGGAATGCGCTCCCCAGAGAGGTCCGCCTGGCGCCGTCGTTATTTGTTTTTCGGCACCAGGCGAAGACCTTTTTATTCAAACGTTATTTTAATTGTTAATATTACTTATTTTATTCTTGGCCAGGTCGACTCAAATTGTATTGTTTTTATATTGTGTTTATTTATTTATTATTGTAAGCCGCCCCGAGGCTTCGGTGAATGGGGCGGCATAGAAGCTTCCTAAATAAATAAACAAATAAATAAATTGTCATCTGAGGTTAGGAAGTCACTTGCATGGTTGTGCTGTTCAAGGCCCCTTTCTCTGATAAAGGCAGTTCCTGAAGGCACAAGTGGTAGTCTGGGTAAGGAATGCATTTATGAGTACTCCAGCCGTGCCTGTTCCTGTGGAAAGAGGAGCGAGCAATAATGATCTGTATCTTTGTAAAGCAGAAAAGTGAATATTATGATACCTTGAGCAGCAGTCTTTGTCAGAGGCTCTCAGCCTGGTACTTTCTGATACATGGTGAACAGAGGCCCATGATAAGTTCTTTTTGGTTGTGGCACCTTATCTATTGGATGGACACTTCAGTGAGACTCATTTGCCACTGTGCTGCCATATTTTTAGTACTTCTTAAAGAACTTTTCATTTTGCTAGTCTTTAAGGTCTCTTTAGATCTTTAAAGCCTGTGCATGTTGTTTAGTGGTCTCTTAGTATTCTCTTTACATGCAATTTATTTTATTTTAATCCACCGAGTAACAGTGGTTCTCTGAATGGATCACATGGAAAAAAATGTTACTCTTTTGTTTTGAAAATTATTCTAGGATTCATCTCTCATGAAGATATTTGAAAAAGATGAAACTCTGTTGAGCAAAGTTTATAAATATCTATTATTGGTGACTAGGTATGATACATGAGATCTAATGGAGGAATGAAAGTGGGAATTTGAATGTCCAGTTTACCCAAACACTGGATTGTTGCTTTAAAGTCTGTATTTGAATTTCAGTGGCCCTCAGGTATTGTCTTATTCAACAAAAATTACTTCTACATTTATAGGATGGCATAGTATCTCATTAACAAGGTCTCCCAATTCAGCTAACTGTAGGATCTGTGATACTGCTGATGCATCTTTTAGTCTTAGAATTCAGTGCCCAGTAGTTGTCTCATTTTGGGTGGTCATTATAATATGACTGAACTTGGTATTAGAACAGTATTTGATACTTTTGGATAAACATGTTCTTTTAAATTATCTATCAGTTTATCAGAACTTAAAGCTTGCTGAACACAAATGTTTGCCCTGTCTTTTTGACAGCTATAAGAGCGATAAAAAAACACTGAAAACATGAAGTTCACTTTCTATAGTAACAATGGATCAAAGATTTATCAACACTTTCAGTATTTCATCAGATGACATACTAGATGAATCTGCTAGTGTACATGTGTGCATACGCGTGTGTGCATACACACATGCACGCATGCTGGTCAGCCTTTGTTGATGCTTATAAATGATACATCTGGATTCATGCTGGAAATTGTTATCAGCAATTGTTAAGTTCAGTGCTGTTTTGTTTTGTTTGGGTGGAAATCAGAATAAAAGTAAATGTAAAAAAGTGAGAGGACCCTCTCTTAGCCATCCACTGGTGCTTTCTCTGGCAGGAGTACTCAGAGGAGAGATTCCAAAGTTGGTACATATAGAATAATATAGAATAATATATTATTATTAATATAATAATCAAGTGGGTACCTATGATGATTGTACAGAAACAATGTGAGCTGCTTTAAGTAGACTCAATGATAAGAACTGTTGTGGGATACTTAAATTATGTGAATTATAAATATACAGGTCTTCTTCCACCCCGTAAGAGGGGTGTTCCTATCCAGGACTCCAGCTAAGCTGGTAGAGGAACCATGTTGCTACATCTTTCTCGCTCTGTGTGTGTACAGAGTTTCACAGGAGTGTGAAAGAATAAAGTTTCTTATTTGTCTCTCTTCTATATAGGATTATAGTTTGCTTATCCCAAACTTGAATGTTCATTGCCATAATGGGGAGTGTTGAAGAAGGGAAATTGGAAAAGCTCACTTTTCCTTTCCTCCTCCTAAAATATATCCTTAAGTTTTAGAAATAAGTTGTTGGTCTTGTTTTTTAATTTTTTCATGAATGTTCTCAACTCTGATTTCCCCACTATAAAAATACTCTTTCCTTTCTCCTTCTGACCTTGATTTTCCTATTCATTTTGTTTTCAACAAATACCCCCTCATTCTCTATTTCAGCTGCTGTCAACAATAGATTTTAATTGATAAGAATAATTCAAACTAATTGATTGGAACTGAAGCCAATTACCTTGGGAACCAGGTACCTAAGAATCATTGGAGCTAGTGGAACTAATTGTCTAGGGAGGTGGTGGGCTCTGTCACAGTGGATGCATTCAGAATGCAACTGGATCACCATCTGAGAGAGATGGTTTAACTTGATGTCCTGCACTGAGCAAGAGATTAGATCCAGTGACCTTCTGACCCCTTCCAATGCTATTCTGTGATTCAGTAATTCTCCAAGTCTTATTAAAATTAATGAATTCACACAACTCACGCAGAAATCAGGTTCTAAATCATTCAGGGAACTTCCATGAGTAGAAAACAAGAAGCCCCTTTAATAACATCCTAAGTAAATACACCCTGTTATGGGTTCTTTGTGCAACCTTTTGGATAATACCTGAAAGCAGAGACATGTCTATCTTTTCTTGAATCTCGTGTTTCTAAGGGTACAGGGTCAGGGTTAGAAATGTTGGCACAAACTTAGAACAGGTGTTCAATGCACTTCTTTTAGAACAGAAAATAACAATATTTGGTAGCTAAAGCAGGGGTGGGTAGTGTGCCACCCATGGATCACATGCAGTCCCACCATGCTGCCAAATTCAACTGTGTGTGTGTGTGTGTGTGTGTGTGTGTGTGTGTGTGTGTG